>NC_045440.1:1791145-1797878 GCF_002776525.5 Piliocolobus tephrosceles | reverse complement strand
CCCTTCTCTGTATGACTGGTTTACGTCTCCGACTCTCCCATCTCCCCACACCCCTTCTCTGTATGACTGGTTTACGTCTCTGACTCTCCCATCTCCCCACACCCCTTCTCTGTATGACTGGTTTACGTCTCTGACTCGCCCATTAGATCACAAGCTTTTTTCCTCCGATGCATCCCCATGCCTGGCAAGGTTGAAATGCACAAAATTGCCATTTAAGTAGTTAAAAAATGGTTGAGTATGAACAGTTTCATATGGTTGAAACTAATACCTAGGGGACACAAGATATTTTGTGAGCTATTGAGCAATGTTTGATACCTGAATGTAGTGTCCATACTGCTCTTCTTTTGAGTCCCGTGCTATGTTTAGCATCTATTATGCCATCACTGACTTCGTATAGGCCATGAATATGTATATATGTATGATGTGATCCTGAGTATGCTTCTGGAGCTATTTCAAGTATCTATGACTCAGTTTGCATTAAATGTGGCAAATATGTTTCTTGAATAGTCTGTTGAATTTACCTGTAAAGACAACTAGGCCCGATATTTTCCTTTTGGAAAACATTTTTTTTAAACTTACAATCCATTTTTAAAAATAGTTATTAAAGATAATTCAGCCTTGCTTTTTCTTCTTCGTGGGCCAACGTTGGGAAGTTATATTTTTCTAAGAAATTTTTGACGTGAAGTTTTTGCAGTGTTTTTCTTATCTTGTTAAGCTTTACTGCATCTGTGGTTATGGCTCCCTTTTATTTGTGATATAATTTATTTGTGCTTTCTCTTTTTTTTTTCCCGATCAACTTTTTTGGCTTCATGAACCTTTCTATAGAATGTTTTATGCTTCATTAATTTTTGCTCCTCTCTTTTAGTTCCGTCCTCAAATACCTTTGTATCATTGTCATTCTCTTTTTAACTTGTTATTTTGTTGTTGTTTTTTGTTTTTACTTTTTGCTCCTTTCTAATAATATAATTAAAATTATAAATTTCCATTGCTGTATCCTAATCATTTTGATAGTAGCATTTCCATTATAATTCATTTTAAAGACTTTAACATTGTAATTGTGATTTTTCCTGTTTGAGTTATTTAATATTTAAAGTTACCTTTTGGATAGGGATGTCTGATAGTCTTAAGCTAGACAACTTAAAAAATATTTGTAACCCTCATACACTGCCGGTATGAAGGGAAAATAGTGTAGTCACTTTGGAAACCAGTTTGGCAGTTCCTTAAAAGGTTAGACATCGGGTTAGTATATGACCCAGCAATTCTCCTCTTAGGTATATACCCAAGAGTGATGACAACCTGTGTCCATACAAAAGCCTGTACACAAATGTTTATAGCAGCAGCATTTGACTATTCATAATAGCCATAAAGTGGAAACAACCCAACGCCCACCAACGTATGAATGGAGAAATAAAATAAGGTATACACATACAACAGCATGAACTCACGCACACAACAACCTGGTTGAGATTGAAGATGTGCTACATGGAAGAATCCACTCACAAAAAACCATAGAGTGTATGATTCCATTTATTTGAAATGTCCAGAATAGGGAAAGCTGTAGAGACAGAAATCAGACACATTCGTCATTAGCTTGGACGGGGGAGATGGTGGGGTTGGGAATGATAGCTAAAGTGTGTGGAGTCTCTTTTTGGAGTGATAAAAATGTTTTAAAATTGATTGCGGTAATGATTACCCAACTGTGAATATACTAAAAACCACTGAGTTATATTTAAATAGGTGGATTGTATAGTAGGTGAATTTCATGTCAGTAAAGCTACTTGTTACCAAAGAAAAAAGCATTTTCTACCAAAATCACCAACACATTATGACAGCTCGAAACTACTTTAAATTTGTTTGTGCTGATTCTTCCTGTCTGTCACCCCTCCCTCTCTGCCGCTCTCCTGGACTTCTCCCCACCATTGGAAATGTTGAATAACAAAGTTTGCCTTATTTATCAAAAAGGATCGATTTAATGAAAATGAGTGGAGAAGGCTGACATGAACATAATTTTCCAGTTCTCACCCTCATAGGTGTAATCATCTAGAAACCCACTAGGATGGCACAGCCTTGACAATGCGGCAGTGCTTACTAACAAGCACACCCGACCTAGACAGTGTGATTTTGCAAAATCAGAATCCTGAAACAATGCAAGTGCAGTGAACGTAGGAGCCAGTACACCATATATAGCACACCTTAGAAAAATGCTATCCATAAGAAATGGTCTTTCAGAGATGATTTCCGGCATGTGCTACAGGGGAAAATGGTATCAAATCTACACAATGACCGGGTTCTATGGAGTGGCTCCTCTGTGGGGAATTTTACTTTGTTCTCTGTGCCGGAAACCTTGACCCCACCCTGTCTGTGAAGTAGCAGCCTGCTTTGTAAAGGGGCGCTGATCAAGACGAAGGCTATTATCGAGCTGGGATCCAAACATCTGAAGCTTATCACCAAGCACAATAGTGACGGCTTCTTAGCCATGTTTCTAATTATATTTTTTTTCCTGCTTTTTAGATAAAGGGACAAAGAAATATGGGGCTTACTTTGCAGGTTTTTCAGGCTGCTCTGAAGTGTTCTTTCGAAGGTGGAGGGATATGGTTTTGTGTAATAGCTGTGCTGGGAACAGAGTGGGTTCTTCCAGACTCTCCCCCAATGTACAATAGTGTGTGGATGGCAGAGATGCATTGGGAGCTGAAATGATTCATTTGTCCTTTCTAATGAATAGTAATAATTCATAATTTGTACTAATCAAAAACCTTTCATCCACAAAAGCCAACAAGCTTTATAAACATTCTCCTCTCACCAACCTCTACAGTAAGTACCTGACAAGGTAGGATTGTCCATACTCTGCAGAAGGGCCAAGATGGAGAACACGGTGCAGAAATCATTACTAATGTGTCTGCGGCTTGAAATTTATGCTTTGAAAGTCACTTTGAACTTATTTTCATCAGCTATTTTGATCGCCCAGAAATATAATTTATACTGACCTCCATAATGGATATCTGCCAAGATGAAAACTACAAAAGTCATTGATCCACATGTTTTCTGTTATTTGCAAACCCAGCGAAGCCATATTTGCCAGCATAGTTGACATTGTGGGGACGGGTGTCCATTCTCTGTCCCCTTGGTGTCCAGCCCTATTGTCTCTGTAGTCTCCGGTGACAGAGCAGCCCTAGTGTCACTGTGCTTGATGCAAATATACCATTACCTTTTCGTCTGTTCTCTGATCAGTCAGTGGCGGCGATACGAGCTGAGCATAAAGCAGGAAGAGTGGGGATGCCCTTGTATTCAGTATACCTCTGGACCTTATCACTACCAAGTGTCCCACACAGGGCTGCTAAGTAATCTTGAAAATATACTTTCCACTCTTATCAGTGCACCTTCTTGACACCAAATCTGTACTGCCGATCCTGGAATTCAGAATTCTCCATCAAAAACATCGAAAAGCAGGTTACTTTAATACCTCTCATCAGCTCTCCTCTATATACTGTGTTGAGGAAAAGACTTGCAGGTAATTAGCCTCCTTCCACCTCCCTCCACAAAAAAACCCCAAATTTAGAGACGAGTCCTAACCCTTAGAAAATGCATAGTGTTGCAGACTGCTTTTGAAGATAGAAGAGAAGAAAATTCCCTTCTTAGCTTCAAGAGCTTCCTTAAACCTGGCCCAAAATACTTTCCTGAAAGCCCAGCCAGTTCAGATGATAGGTGCAGACACATCATATTGCATATATTCACATTACACACACACACACTCACCCTTCTCTTTGCTGGGGAAAGGTTTCTTGCAGAAGTTACCATTCCAATAAACCATGCAAGATGCATTCAGATGATCTCTTAGATTTCAGTATCACACAATGGATCCTGCATTTTGTCATACAAAAATTGCACATCATTTTTAGCTGCCTTCAGAACCCTCTTCATATTTATTAGGAGGAGTATTGTGCTCCTGTCCAGCAACTAAAGCTGATTTGTGTTGACTGCCAATGTGGGCTGACATTACTGCTTTCCCATACCACAACAGCATCCCAAGCTCCAGTTAGGGTGAACTATAGAAGAAATGTCTTATCCAATGCTTTTCCTTTTTTTTTTAATTTTATTTTTTATTTCCATAAGTTTTTGGGGAACAGGTGGTATTTGATTACATGAGTGCGTTCTTTAGCGGCGATTTGTGAGATTTTGTGGTACCCATCACCCAAGCACTATATACTGAACCCAATTTGTAGTCTTTTATCTCTCACCCCCTTCCTGCCCTTTCCCCCTGAGTCCCCAAAGTCCATTTTGTCATTCTTATGCCTTTGCATCCTCATAAGCTTAGCTCCCACTTATAAGTGAGAACATAGAATGTTTAGTTTTCCATTCCTGAGTTACTTCACTTAGAATAATAGTCTCCAATCTCATCCAGCTTGCTGTGAATGCCATTAATTCATTCCTTTTTATGGCTGAGTAGTATTCCATCATATGTGTGTGTGTGTGTGTGTGTGTGTGTGTGTGTGTATTTCTCACAGTTTCTTTATCTACTCATTGATTGATGGGCATTTGGGTTGGTTCTACATTTTGCAATTGTGAATTGTGCTGCTATAAACATGCATGTGCAAGTATCTTTTTTTGTATTATGACTTATTTTCCTCTGGGTAGATAGCCAGTAGTGGGATTGCTGGATCAAACAGTAGTTCTACTTTTAGTTTTTTAAGGAATCTCCACATTGTTTTCCATAGTGGTTGTACTAGTTTACATTCTTGCCACTGCTTTTCTGCTTTTCTTGAGTGATACTTGGTTAATTAGGAAAACTGACTAAAGAGAGGATGAATCATTATTATTATTACTTTTTTTTTTTTTTTTTGAGACAGAGTTTCACTCTTGTTGCCCAGGATGGAGTGCAATGGCGCAATCTCGGCTCACTGCAACCTCCACCTCCCAGGTTCAAGCAATTCTCCTGCTTCAGCCTCCCGAATAGCTGGGACTGTGGGTGCCTGCCACCACACCCAGCTAATTTTTTTTGTATTTTTAGTAGAGACTGAGTTTCATCATGTTAGCCAGGCTGGTCTCGAACTCCTGACCTCAAGTGATCCTCCTGCCTTGGCCTCCCAAAGTGCTGCGATTACAGGCATGAGCCAACATGCCCAGCATAGAATGAATCATTTTTTGAAAAGGTTTACAGAAACCTTTTTAAAAAAAAAAAAAAAACAAAAAGAAAACTTAAATAAATGTACATTATTGTACCAAATATTGGATTCGTGTCTCTCCTTTGACTAAGGGTCCCCTGCCTACTTGGAGTGGCTCCTTATCTTCCTTCTTCAGCACAGTGTGGAGGTAGGAGTGAAGATTCTGGAGCTGTGTTATAGAGGTCTGGGTTCTGACTCTGCCCCTCAGTGGTGTTGTGAAGATGGCTGTGCCACGTAACCTCTCTGTGCCTAATTGTCCTCATCTGTAAAATGGATATAATAAAAATAGCTCTTATTGGTTTGGTGGGAGAATTAGATGAGTTAGTATATGTAAACCGCTTAGAGTTGCACCTCATCCAGAACAAGCACTATTCGCCACTTATTATCAAATGATCTCTAGTTTTGCATCTTTAAAATCTAGTGAGAATTTAAAGACATTCGTGTAGCAATTTGAACACAGAATTTATCTAGATTTTCATGACTTCCTCCCCAATCTTTTTTTCTTTAAAAAAGAAAAGCTGGAAAAATACACATAACATAAAAATTACCAACTTAGCCATTTTTAAGGGTATTGTTCAGTAGTATGGAACCCATTCACTTTGTCGTGCAGTCATCACCACCATCCACTACTAGAGCTCTTTTCATCTTGTAGAACCAAAACTCTGTGACCATTCAATACCAATTCTGCATCCCTACCTTCTCCCAGCCCCTGACAACCACCCTTCCTAACCTTACGGGGTAGTCTTGCCTGCATTTAATTTGACAGTATTTTTAGCTGCCTTCTTTTATTGAGCTTTCTAAAGCATTTCACTTGTTTTTTTATTTTTTGGTTTTGTTATTTTCAGTTGACACATAAAAATGGTACATATTTATGGAGTACAGGGTGATATTTCCATACATGTATATAATATGTAATGATCAAATCAGAATAATTAGCATATCTAGCACCTCAAACATTTATCATTTCTTTGTGTTGGGAACTCTCAAATGCTGCTCTTCTAGCTGTCCGAAAATATATAATAAATAATTGTTAATTATAGTCATTCTGTAGGGTTCTAGAGCACTAGAACTTATTCTTCCCATCTCACTGTATTTTGTACCTGTTAACCAGTCTCTCCCTATATCCCCGTCCCCTGCTCCTTCCCAGCATCTAGTAACCGCTCTACTCTCTGTACTTCTATAAGATCAACGTTTTTAGCTTCCGTGTATGGGACAGAAGATGCGATATTCATCTTCCTGTGCCTGGATTGTTTGACCTCATACAATGTCCTCTCAGCTTATGTATGTTATCGGGAATGATAGTTTTTTTTAAACAAAATTAAAAATTAATTTTAATAGAAACAAAGCTGTATTTTTCTGCTTTTATTTCTGAATGTGTGACATTTAATTAAAATTTCTAATTAGAAGATAAAGTGCAACTGGCCTAAACCAGTTTGGGAACAATCACAACGAATCGGGTAAGGGTACCCCCTCAGCTGGAGGGAGCTTCCTGGTGCAGGCACGCCAGAGGGAGCTGTGGGGCTCTGATGCTGGGGGCATTGGGCACCATGTCTGCCGGCAGGAATGGTGTGGCT
>NC_045440.1:1698020-1791135 GCF_002776525.5 Piliocolobus tephrosceles | reverse complement strand
GGGGGCATTGGGCACCATGTCTGCCGGCAGGAATGGTGTGGCTCAGTGACTCTAAGTCATCCTATCCATTCCAGGGTCTTCTTCCTGTGTTACGGCGCGTGTCATTTTCAACACCCGAAACACCCTTACCTCTACCTGTGTGTGTCTAAATAGTTCCCGTTTCTCAACATTGGTCTATGGTTCGGCTGTGTCTCCAGCCAGATCTCATCTTGAATTCCCATGTGTTGTGGGAGGGACCCTGTGGGAGGTAATTGAATCATGGGGGCAGGTCTTTCTAGTGCTGTTCTCATGATAGTGAATAAGTCTCATGAGATCTGATGGTTCTAAAATGGGAATTTCCCTGCACAAGCCCTCCTCTCTTTGCCTGATGCCATCCGTGTAAGACATGACTTGCTCCTCCCTGCCTTCCACTGTGATTGTGAGGCTTCCCCAGCCAAGTGGAACTGTAAGTATGATTAAACCTCTTTATTTTGTAAATTGCCCAATCTTGGATATGTCTTTATCAGCAGCATGAAAACAGAGTAATACAAACATCCAGTTAGATATACTGTCTCCATTAAACCAAAGCACCTGTCTGTGCCCCTCCCATGGCACTGAACACTTTCTATCCTGTGTTTTCAATGTTTGGGTGAGTTCCCCAAGAGCAGGCTCAGTGTATCACATGTCTTTGGATTTCTCCCATCATTGGCCTCCAGCCAAGATTGAAGGCTCACATGTATTGAATTCCTCCCTTGTCAGGCTGGAACAGAGAGCATGAGTAGAGAAACTAAGTATCAGCACACTTTATAGTTAAAGCCTGTGTGTGTGCATGCACATAGGTGTATAATGTAATCTTTATAGCATGCCTTCTTGTCATTTTTATTATAACTGCTATGCTGACAAGAAAGTTGAGACTCAGAGAAGTTAAGTGATTCATCCAAATCAAATATTCTGGCTACAGTGCCAATGCCCTTGGCACAGTTTCCCAGCTCTTCATTGTTGAAACATTTGGTGTGTTCCTCAGGGCATGTCTTGGAGCTCCTACATTAATTACTGGCTATCATCAGAGATCTACTAGTCAAGGCTAAAAGATTCCCAATATCAATCAAATTACAGCTTAATCTGCATCTGTATGAAGCCATTGGTATCATTAATTTAGTAGTTACCATTAGCTCCAATGTTTACGGGGAGAGAGCATGAAATTATGGAATCAAACCTACTGGGCCCTGAATGACCTGAATTAAGCAAATAATTTGGCCTCATTGAGGCTTAGTTTTCTCATCTTTGAAATGTGAAACAGACATCATAATACATGGAGTTCCCATGAAGATTTAATAGGCAGTTAATGCATATGAAAGCATTTTATGAGCTATAAAAGTGTTACACCAATGTAAGATATCATCATCATCCCATACTTACAGAGTAACTGGGAATCTCAAGTCAGGAAAAGTCCAGTGCAGAGTTCGGAATAATACAGAACAAGCTACCTGAAGCCCAGAGTTGGGGCTCTGGTGTTTGTTCCTGAGAGAGCCCCTTTGAGACATACACCGTTCTCATGCGATGGGCTTACTATTAGTGTCTTGGTCTGCTGAACTTTTGCTCAGGGACTTGTTTCCCTCATAAGTTAAAATAACGACAGGCAAAGGTATGTAGTCTAGGTGAATGCTCTCCTTTTTTGTTTCAGACCTGGATATCCTACAGGTGTGAAGTTGCCAAGAGTAAGGGAGACCCAGGGGTCAAGGGGACTATGGTAGAGCTTAGCGTTAAGAGTACTGGAGTCCCCTTCCCTCTGCAAAGTTGTCCCTGCGTTCTCAAGCTGGGTCAGGTGAACTCTGAGACTCCCCTTCTCCTAGCAGTAACTGCTTCATCCTGGAGTTGCCATTTGCTTGTTTCTTTGCCCTCCTAGACTGTGAGCTCTTTGAGGTCAGGACCTGTCTTAATCATGTTTTGGCTGCATCCCAGAGCGTACTCAGAGCTCATGCTAGGGTTTAGTAAATCCTTAGCGAACGAATCCCTCCTGTGGTTGTGATGTGATATTACGAGCCCCATACAGAAGTGAAAATGAGGCTGGAGTTGTAGTTGGTTTGGGCGCCATTTTGATTGTACTGATATTGGATTGAATCAGACTAGTGTTTTTCAGGCTTTAAAAAATTATAGTCACCCTGAGCAGCCTTTGTAGACATTTCTCTCTTAATTGTCTCCCCCAACCCCCTTCCATTAAATTTAATACCACAGATATACTATGTGCCAGGCTAGGTACTGTGGCCCTTTAGAGGCCATAACCATTTTCATATGATGTTTTTGTCCCCCAAGAACCAATATTTGCTCCCTTGAAGTAACACCACCCTTATTGGGAATACATGAAGTAGACTATTTGACTCAATTTGTAGAATCAGCTGGTTTGGTGCTGTGCAGATATTCTAAAGAGTTTCTATTTGATATATATATAGTCGCTTATAAAGTTACTAAGCCTCAGTTGCTTGTCTTGTTGGCATGCTTTTAAGATAAAGCTGTTGGATTGATTTTTTTGTGGCGGGGAGGGTGTAAAATAACTGATGCTTTTGGCACTGTCTAGGAGGCAAGGCCAAGACGTTCCTCAGAACCACCGAAAGTATTTCAGTGTGGGTCTAAGTTATAAACACATCTGAAGGCTTGGTTCTTAGTTCCTTTGTTTTCAAACATATTTAGACTAAAAATATGCTCACATTTATTATTAATAGTTAGAGCCATGCTTCCTGGGCAATTCTGCCACATCATTCCTATGTAAGATATTTGTAAATAAGGTACCATCCAAGTTGGGATAATATGTTACTACCATATACACTTAAAAAGCAACTGTAATGTAGCTAATGTGCAAAACGAATAGGCAATTTTCGTTTTCTTTGGATGACGTGAGGTAGCTCTCTGGCAAAAATGGTGCAAGCAGCCACAGTGTTTGAAGTGGTGAGCTTCAATAGGAGTGCCATTTTTTTTTTTTCCTTTTTTCTTTTTGAATTTGTTTATTTTTTATTTTATTTTTTTGAGATGGAGTATCACTCTGTTGCCAGGCTGGAGTGCAATGGCATGATCTTGGCTCACTGCAACCTCTGCCTCCCAGGTTCAAGCCATTCTCCTGCCTCAGCCACTGGAGTAGCTGGGACTACAAACACCCGCCACCACTCCCAGATAATTTTTGTATTTTTAGTAGAGACGGGGTTTTACCATGTTGGCCAGGGTGGTCTCGATCTCTTGACCTCTTAATCTGTCCACCTCGGTCTCCCAGAGTGCTGGGATTACAGGCGTGAGCCACTGCGCCCAACCTTCTTTTCAATTTTTATGTGTACATAGTAGGTCTTTTATGGGATATACAAGATGATAGGAATATTATCTTATGTATCAAGAGAGTGGGTATATGTGTTTATGGGGTACATGAGCTGTTTTGATATGGGATGCACAGTGTGTAGGAATTACATTATGGAGAATGGGATCTGCATCCCCTCGAGCATTTATCCTTTGTGTTTCAGACAATCCATTTATTTTCTTTTAGTTATTTTCAAATGTACAATTAAGTTATTAACTGTAGTCACCCTGTTGTGCTGTCAATTGGTATGGAGTGCCTTTTCTCATCTGTCCCATGGAGAATTTAGAATAGTTTTTGAAGAATATGAAAAAATACTGGACTTGATTTCAAAGACCCCTTCTGTTATCATGATTGTAGGGCCTCTCTAGTTGTCTTTTAACTCTAATGTGGAACACAGACACTTTTAGGAAAACCTACCCTTGACAGCTTACCCGGAGAAACCTATCTTTGCTTGGAGAGCAGTCCATGCCGTTCTGTTTATACTAACCTAGATCCTAAACATTTGAAAGCTTTGGCATCTCATAGTGAAGTTCTGCAATGCCATGGTTGATCATTATTAGTATATGGAGATGTAAGAACTAGTAATAATATCATAGATTTGATTACCACGGGTAAGTTCCCAAAGTGCTTTGTGCTTTCCCCTTTATGTCTGTTATTGCTCTTAACCATCCTCTAAGATTGTTGGGACAGATATTAGTATGCCCGTTTTATCAATGAGCAGCCTGTGGCTGTGGCTAAGGGCTAGCAGATTATGCCCTCAAACGTAGGTCTTCGGACTCCAAAGTCGGTGCTATTTACTTGCCCTCAGTGCCCCCATGGCTTCAGGCTTCTTAAAAGCCAATCATGGAGGAGTGAGCAGGTCCCTAGAAGCACTGCCTGGACTGTGAGTAGGAGGAGGCAGAAGTTGACTTAATAAAGGCATGGATTTCTAGCAATTAGGACATCCCAATAATGGCATGAACTACTTTGAGAAGTAGAGAGTGCCCTGTCTTGAAATGGTCATCTGGAGGTGGGAGTGGGCTAAACTATATAGTATGCCATTTGGCTAGATGACCTTTCAGGTCCCTTACAATTCCGAGACTTTGTTAAAAAAAAAGAAAAAAAAAAATCTTCTGTCCATTTCCTCCTTCGTAGTTTAGCCACATACATCAAATGCCCAAGTTCATGGTTCCTTTCCCAGCTTTGCATCAGAAGCACCCATGGGGCTTTGTGAGAATGCATATGCCAGGCCTTCCCCAGCTCTCCTGTATCGGAATTCCATTGGTGGGGTGGCAGGGGAGGTGTGAGAGTATGTTTCAGAGTTCCACAAGGAATTCTAAGGTGTTAAATTGTGAACCACTCTTCTTGTGTAGCCCACTGACCACAAGGTACACATAGGCCTCTTTTTAAACTTGATGGTATAATTCAGTAGCATCAAGGAATCATAGTTTCTCAGTGTGCAATGCCCTTGTTAGTATTAAAAGGCCATTTAATCAACTGTATTGGTTCTCTTGGCTGCAAGGGTACCATGGTCCCTGCTTGACAGATGGGTTTTGCCCATATCTTATAATCCCTCCCTGTTTCATGGCAGAGTAGGAGTTTGGTGCCAATCTAGAAAATGGGCACGGGTCCTTTCATACCCTTCCTATTCTGGAAAATCCAGCTGGAAGGGTTAGCACTGGGTGCGAAGGCCAGCCTCTGTACTCAGCAGGTTGGATACAGAAACTAGGGAGTGGCTCACTGCTCTCCTTGTTACCTGCTTCTACCTACTGGTTTTCTTTGTACCAGTTAGAAACCTGCAGTGCACGAGGAATTAGTGGTTGCCGTTGACTGCTTTCTTGAGAACTTTTCTTGATCAAGTAGTGAGCTATATTTATGGCACTCCTCTGAGAGCGTAATCTCTGAAGGATATGTCTGTATAAAATATACACCAGAGGATCATAAATTCACCATCGTGTCTCTCCATGACGGGCCAACAGAAAAAATTCACAGTTGCTCCACCAGTATTTTTTTCTACTTTTCAATTAATAGGATGCTTTTTAAAGCTTATGTTTCTCGTCGGACACTTTATGTGACGAATGAGACAAAAGAAAAAAAAGCCAAGATAAAATGACAGTATAGACACTCCTCAAATCCTATAATGAACTCCACAGGGCATCCAATTTTGATGTATTAGGATTTTTTTTTATAATGAGTACATTGTTGGAAATCACATTTTCTATCCACAGGAGCTGGAGATGAAACCGAGCTGACATCTTACCTCTTTGTAGTTAATTAGCAAGAGAAAAGTAGTGTTTTGAATCTCATATGGGAAAAGGGGAGGTATTATTCACCCACCCTCACCCCTTTCTCCCTTCAAACACCTGGATCATTCTGTGTGCTCTTTGATTTGGTTGAACGGTTTGGATAAGTCTGGTTGGCAGGGAAAGGATGAGGGAGGTTGAAGAATGGTTATTATTTAATGAAAAAAAAATTACTGTGTCTCCGTCTCCCCTCCGTCTTGCTTATAGGATAAATAAACTAAGTTGAGTCTTTTTATTTTAAAGAGCAGTTTCTTGCCCGACTCGGACTCCAGGCAGTTCCCACGGCACAAGGGTGGTTTGTTGTCACCATCGTTACATTAGTCACGGTGGAATCCTCAGTGCTCAGCACCATGCATGGAGCTTAGCAGGCATTTGATCAGTATTTATTAATTAATAAATAAAACAGTGCTGGCCTGTACAGTAAAGTGTTCTAGTTGCATTAGTTGTGTCTAATACCTTCCTCTGCATAGTAGCCACGTCTGCTTCAGGATTTGCAGTGAGGTTTCTGTAGAGTTCGGTGGTTAGGGACAGAGGGTTGGGGCACAGTGTGCATGTGGGAGACCAATCTAGGGACGGGTCATTGGCAGGGAAATGGCACTGGGGTCCATACAGATGCCCCCTCCGGGTGAAGGATAAGTAAGTGGTGGGAAGATCCAGCACAAAGGCTCCTCCGGCCCGTACGTCTTTATTAACCTCACTCACGTGCCCAGTCCTGGGACCTCCAGCGGAGAGCCGCTGTCACTAAGCACACACTTGTAAGCACTGAGCACTCGTGTGTTGCACCGCATGGGACTGACCCCAAGTGGAGTAAGACGGGGCGGCAGGGCCGGGTGTGGAGGGAGCACCACTGTTTGCATCTCCTCTCTGTGCCATTGCTGAACGCTGCCTGCTGCCTCCACCATCGGTCCTCTTCACAGCCACCCCGTGGGGTACCCCAGGGGAGGTGACTCAATGGAAGAGCCCTGCTCTGACAAAGTCAGTCTCACAGAATCGCACTGGCTGGGCTCTCTCCCTGCACAGTGCCTCTTCCTGGGGTCCCCAGCTCAGAGAAGCCTCCTGGAGGAAGCAAGACTCAAGGGGACCCTGAGAGCAGGCAGAGCCTGGACTGTGGGTAGCCTGGGGCACTGCAGGCTGGGGACAGCAGGAGCTGGGGCGACCCTGAGGGCAGAGAGGGCTTGGCAGGCGAGCCCTAGAGGCTGGGGACAGCAGGAGCTGGTGGTGGGTGTGAGGGGTTAGCCTGGCCTGGGGAACGTGGGAGAAACCAGGTTGCTGTCATACCAGTGATGGGGGGCCCTGGTGGCCAGCCAAGGGCTCCTGTAGGCCCCAGGGAAGGGGACAGAGATGACAGGTGTGGAGAAGCCGCAGGGAGGAGAGCTTGTTGGCCTCTGGCTAGGCTTGGGGTTGTCTCAGTCCCTCGTGAGCTCTGAGCCTTTGCTTTCCTGTCAGTAAAATGGTCATAGGAGCATTCACCCCAATGGCCAAGGGTGGCTGCAATGCTGACTTAAGTCTGTGGATCTAGAGGTTTTGGGGGCATGGGACACTGTCTGAAGGCAGAGTCTGAGGTTCCTGTCCCTACAGGATTGCAGCAGGGGTACACCATCCCTATGGTGGGCCAGCTCAGCAGCTCCCATAGTAGCCAGGTACACGGGTAAGCTCATGAGCCACTTTGTGGCTTTGTAGCAACAAAGATGAGCTGCTGCTTCCATTTGGATTCCTGCTTTTGCTTGGGATGCCCTCCCCGCCCCACGAGTCGTCCACCGTGGCCACCTCCTCTGTGTGCATCTGACGTCCTGGTGTTCGTGTGACTGCTCAGGCGTGACTGCTTAGCGCCCACCAATGCTCTCCTCCAGGCATCTGCATCTCTGAGCATCTTAGCCTGGGCCCCAGTCCAGCCTCCCTCACTTGATATTTGAATTATTTTGGACAAGCTTTTCTACTTCTCTGTGTCTCGGTTTCCGCCTCCAAAAATGGGAATATTACTAGTACGTGTTCAGGATTTTTACGAGGGTTAACTTCGTCCATACACATCAAGAACTTAGAACAATGTGTGATGTTTACTGAGTGCTGTATCCTAGTGGATAGCATCGCGCTATTACTAGGGAGTCATCTACTGGCCAGCGAAGAAGGCTCTGACGTGTCTCTGTTCCCCTGACTCCTCCTCAGCTGTGCTACAGGTCTCCATAAAGGGTTCCTTTCTTGTTTCCTCCCCTTCCCTCTCCTCCCTCCCTTTGCTTCCCCTCATTTCCTGCCCCTCTTCCTTGTTGCCCTCTGGGGCTCCCATGTGTCTGCTGGTGACTGGGACACCAGGTGCTGGGACACAGGACAGCACAGGCTGACAGCTGGCCACTCAATGGTCTGCGGGGCTCTGGACCAGTGGTTCACAACCCTTCCTTACCATTAAGAATCATCTTGGGCCAGGCATGGTGGCTCATGCCTGTAATTTAAACACTTCAAGAGGCCGAGGTGGGAGGATCACCTGAAGTCAGGAGATTGAGACCAGCCTGGCCAACATGGCGAAACCCCATCTGTACTAAAAATAAAAAAATTAGCCGGACATGGTGGCGTGCACCCATAATTTCAGCTACTTAGGAGGCTGAGGTAGGAGAATTGCTTGAACCTGGGAGGCAGAAGTTTCAGTGAACCAAGATTGTACTGCTGCACTCCCAACCTGGGCAAGAGAGTGAGACTACTCCATCTCTAAATAAATACATAAATAAAAACTTTAAAAAAAGAATCATTTTGGGAAACTTTTAGACATAGACTCCCTGACCAAGGACATTGGGAACCAAGTCGTAGTAGCAGTCAAATGATACTAGCAATGCTGCCATGAAGAAAGGTGATACTGGCCGAGTTATTCTGCCTGTGCTGGGCCAGACTGTTCAGAGGCCTCCCGTGGAGTTTTGAGCTAATTGCCATGACAGTCCCCTGAGGTGGGTGCTATCAGTGTCCCCATTTTGCAGGTAAGGAAGTTAAAGCCCATAGAGGAAGCGGCTTTGCCAAGGTCACACAGCTGCTAAGTGACCAGGATGCCAACTTGGGCACTGTGGCTCCCAAGCTGAGTTCTTGAGCTCTCCACTCCATGCTCCCTTGGTCTGGGTGGTGCCCAGCCATCTGTCTAGACAGGCATCCTGCTGACTGCAATGTGGCAGTGTATGGCTGGTGGGGACGTGGGGGAACAGTGTGACTGACCTCCTTGCACGGGGCTCTCATTGCACCGTGGTCTAGAGCAGAGCCCAGTGCATATCGGAGGGGCGCCTGCTCGGCTGTGCTGTTTTCCGGGAACCAGGCATTTGTCCTCCCCTAACCCTCCCCACAGCAGCACACAGAGTCCAGGAACCCTGAGCACTGGGACCGCCCGGGGCCGGGGAGGGCGGGGCGGGGGCTGCGTGCACAGGTCTTGCCTGTGGGCCTCATTTCTGTGCCTCTGGTATGAGAAAAACCTGGATTGAATAGAAAGACCTTCCCCCAAACTGGGAGGTTGCCGAGAAACCAAAAGAACGACTTGGACAAGGCCAGCTTGGCGATAGATGAGTTTATTAGGACTTACATGCCGGGCACTCCTGGGTGGCAGGACAACTCTAGAGATACATGCTGCTCCCATCTCCAAACTGCTTTTAAGCTAATTACCTGGCTCTTTGCCTGCTGTGTTTGGGCGATGAGACTGCTTGTCTTGCTACATTCTCAGATACATTCCAGGGCATTGGGTTCTCAGGGACGTCTGCTCCTCAGCTGGGCACCATGGCCTCAGCTCCACCTGACTTCAAGGCTCAAGCAGTGGACACACACCTTTAAGGAACCTGCTGGGGGACCATCACACTGCACTGCCTCTCCCATTTCCTGTTTCTTGGCCCCACCAAGCCTCCCCCGAAGGCACAGGCTCTGCTCTCATTCTTATTCCTTCCTTCTCACACAAAGACCTGGGGATCTACACAGACCACGTGGGATTGGGCTGCTGGCCCAGTCACCCTTGGAGGCCCCCTTGTTCCATCTAGATGAGCCCTACCTGGGACCCCACGCAGGCCGAGCTGCTCTTGGTCCTGATGGCTCTGCTCAGCCTCCCTCCCAAATCTCTTGTACGTGAGACCTGCCTCCCAACTTGGGGTGTCATTCTCAACTCCAGTCTGAGTTGCACATATGTTCGTTCCATGATGCTGGCTGCCTGTCCCGGCCTGTGGTCACTTGGCACCCCCTGGAGAGGTGGCCTTGTACTCTGGATCCGCAGCCCAGGCAGTAGTGGGAGCCTCTCCTCTAGCTCAGCCCCAGTGCCTCTGCCTTCTCCCAGGTCTCATGGACTCTGGGACAGAGGTTCTTGTCAGAGGAAGTTGTTGTCAGGGTGCCATGGGAAACAGCCTCTCCAGGGAGGCAAGATTCCAGCCTCAGCCCCTGCTCCTGGAGCCCCACTTCCGGAGGTGTCTTTCTGCCTGGATTAAACACTTGCTCATTAAACCTGGCTTAATAAGAAATTAGAAAAGAAAAATAATTAGAAAAATTCTGATTCTAAACCGGGTAATCGCATTTGAGAAATGCGATTTTTCCCCTTTGCCACTTCATCAAAAGAATGAGAATCTGGGCCTTTCTGGGGCGTGGATGAAGGCTGAGCTGCCGTCTCCAACAGAGGAAGCCCAGTCCCCAGACCAGCAGTGTACACAACGAGGCTTCTAGAATGAGTGAATAAATTGGAGTTAGACACTTACAGAGATAAAATTCAGTTTGATAAGAAGGAGGCCTCCTTAAATAATGTGTTTTCTCCTAGAGTTGAGTCCTCATGGGGGAGACATCCATTGTGAGGAAACACAAAAAGTTAATAACAATAACAATAGAAACCTCGTGTTATGTGTATGGAGAGCTTTACACTTCCCAGATACTTTCCCACAGATGACCTCATTTCATCTTTATTTTGTCATAGAGAGATTTTATTCCCATCTTAAAAAGTAGGACGCCCAGGATCACAGTCAAAAAGGTATTAAACTCTGTGTTGGAATGATGGTTTAAGCTACTTCTTGTGACTTCTATTCCAGTTTCTCCCCATGTCATCATGGCTGATTAGAGAATAATTATGATAATACAACTGAGAATTATATAAGATGTAGAGACTTACGTCCCATGTGCCAGGCACTAATCCCCCAGTTTGCAGGTGAAGAAACTGTGCATAGAGTGGTTGGGTAGATAAAGGCCCCCTAGCACGGGTGTGGGTCCCAAGGAAAGGCATGGCTCATTTGCCAGGGAGCTGTGGTGTGGACCAGCTTTGCCTCCTCTCCCAGACCCCACCAAGGTCATGCAGCTGCCCAGCGGCAGAGCCAGGAGGCCATCCCCGACAATCTGCTCCTCACCACTACCTGCTGGCATCTCACCACAGCTCACTGCCTCTCTCTTCTCATCTACTGCGTGGGCCAGTTCCCTACTCTCTTGTTCTTTTCCCAGCAGCCCAACAGTAGCAAAATCTAAGCACCCTACCCCGGAAGAATCAAAGGTGACATTTTCTCCATGGACAGGAAGCTATGCGGGAGGACCGTAAACACTGACTTATCTTGGATTCTCTTTAAAGGCATCTGGTTCCATGGATGACTTAGCTTCCACGTAGCTAGATGGCCCCAGAATGTCTGATTTTCCTGGCCCCAGGTCATGCCCTTATGTCTCCTCTTGGATTGGATGCCTCGTCTTGGAAGGAATGGCAGCCTTTAATCAACTCCTCTGCATCTGTTCATCTTCTTCTGGAGCTGTGGGGTAAAAGGCAGTGGAGGGAGATGCTTAGAGAGGACATAATCCTTTTCATTTTTTCTTTCAAAATAGTTTTGAACAACAATGTTAAAGCCCCTGTAATGCTACTGTGAATTGTTAACAAGCATGTTTGCACGTCACATCTATCATGCTATTTGCACGATGCTATGTGAAGACACGGCCTGAAGTATTTTTAAGATCTGGCCTTTTATCTCTGGAAGCCCAAGAAAGTATTTGCAGATTGGTCTCTGGAATGAAATTAGCCTAGCACGTTGGCTGGTTCCTGTAAAGTGTGGGTATTTCTGTAAGTGGTTCTGAGTCCCTTAATCCTTTTGATCATTTGCACTGTGTATTTTTACACAGGTTCTTTTACTTTGGAGAAATAAAGTAAAGAAACTTAAAGGTGAGTTTGGCAAGGGCATCACTGTGCTGTTTATCAAGGCAAATGAATCTTGAATTTGAATGGTAGTAGTTTCTCTTAAACAACTAAGCTTTTTTAAACCTCTCCACAAATAATGTCAGTGGCAGATTATGTCTGAAAGTGTTTGCTGGCGAGTGGAAATCTTTCCTGACCCCATATTGCTGTCCTGAAAGAAAAGCCTAATCCCATAAAATATTCTTGACAGCCTCGTGTTGATTACCACACAGCTGTGATTTCTCATCTGGGTCACAGCCATCACTTCATGGCTTCAGGTTTCTCCATTCAGCAGCTCAGGTCACAGCAGGAGGTTGAGCTTCATCTCTGGTTGAAACCTGGTTGGCTTATGACTGAATCCTCCTACCTCCTCACTGTTGTGTGGAAAAACTCATAGGGAGACCTTGATTTCCTCTTCTGTTTAATGGGGACCATATCTCTCTTGTAAAATCGTTGTGAGCAATGTTTGTATGCCTGTGTTCACAGCACCATTATTTGCAGTGGCAAAAAGGTAGAAGCAACCCACATGTTCATTGATGGATGAATGGATAAACAGGCAAAATACACCCAATGGAGTATTACTCAGCCCTAAAAAGGAAGAAAATTCAGACACATGCTACAATATGGATGAACCTTGAGGACATTATGCCAAGTTAAATAAGATAGTCACAGAAAAATGCTGTATGATTCCACTTATAGGAGGTCCCTAGGGAAGTCAAATCCATAGAGACAAGAAAGTAGAAAGGGGGTTGCCAGGGTCCAGGGAGAGGGGGAATGGGGAGTTAGTATTTAATGGGTAGAGAATATCAGTTTTGCGAAATGAAAAGAGTTCTGGAACTGGATGATAGTGATGATTGCACAACATTGTGAAGGTACTTAATCTGATGGTAAATTTTATGTTATGTTCATTTTATCAAAATGGGAAAAAATTATGAGCATTAAATGGCATCAAGTAGATAAGTGGCTACCATATCATTGTTGTTCACTAAATAGTAAAGTAACAGCTTTCACTATGTGTAGGATAGTAAAATATGTGGTATTTTAATGGTTCTGTGAAACTTCATCTTACGAGTATACCACCTTTGTTTCCCTTTTTTTGGCTTGTGTATTTCTTATAGTATTCTACCATGGTAATAATGACTGATTTTTTTTTGCATGTGTATATCTTTTCTATTATTTGAAGTTATACCTTTGAGATGGATTTCCTGGATCACTTAATCAAGGCAAATGAGCATCTCTGTGGCTCTTGCTACATATACCCATGGGGTTTCAGAACAGATTTAGTGATTTTACCCTGTCACTAGCCAAGTAAGGGCACCATTTCATTGTATCCTCAACAGCACTAAGATGCTTCTAAGCAGTTTTATTAAATATAATAAGAGATAATATGTTAGTGTTTTAATATGCATTTATTTACTTTCATTTTGATCACTAAAAATGTTGGCATTTTGCATGTCTCAATTTATGTGTGTTTCTTTCTATGTGAAGAAACACATGTAAATTGTGAACAAATAGCCTGTTTATGTCTTTTGCTTATATTTCAGTGTGGTTTCAATGTTTTTCATGCCAAATATATCTATCATGTTGACAACATATTACCATTTTTAATATTCAGAGATTTTTAGTTCTTATATAGTTGAATCACTTATTTAAACATTTCAAATTACAAAATAATATGTTAAACTAGAACAAAAGTGGTTTTACTATCATATTATTATACTTACTGTATCTTTTCCTCAAACTGTCCACTGTCATTCTTTTCATATCTTTTAGCATAAAATCTGTTTAGATGCTGACTTGAATGACTATAGTATTTGAATTAAAATTATATGGACTAACCAATTAATAATAAAATATTAACGTGATAACTAATAGCCCAGTATAAAAGGACATGCCAATTAGAGCAAAGAAGAAATTAAAATTGCTAATAACCATGAAATTTATGTTTTACTTCACTAATAATATAAATTCATCGTAAATAAAACCATAGAATACTGTCTCCCAGCTATGAATTGCTAAGGATTAAAAATATTGTAATGGTGACTGAGACTGGCCCTCAAAAATGCTGCCAACAGAAAGAGAAAACTGGGTCAACTGTACTGAAAAGCAGTTTGGAGCTAGGCATCAAGAAATTTAAAAATGTTTAGAAACATTGATTTAGAAATTCCATTTATATAACTAAGGCTTGAGGCAGCTTCAGAAGCATGGAAAAATATTTACATTTATGGATAAAAATATATTTCAGTCTGATTGCCTGATGACAAGGAGTGATTGAATAAGTAGCTGGACAACCATCTGATGGAGAGTTGTGTATTCATTATAGATGGTGTTTTCTAAAAGTTTTAGTGACATGGGGAAATATTCCCGATATAATGGTAAGAGAGGAAAGCATGCTGTAATGAATGCAGTGGAAGAAAGTGTGTGTGTGTGCGTGTGCACGCGCGCGTGGGTGTGTGTGTGTGCGTGTGCGCGCGTGGGCGTGCACACATCTGGTAGGCACCCAGGAAGAGATTCATAAAATTTATTGATATTGCTTATGTGGCAGGGGTATAGGTGATTTGTATTTTCTTTTTTCTTTTCTTTCTTTCTTTCTTTCTTTCTTTCTTTCTTTCTTTCTTTCTTTCTTTCTTTCTTTCTTTCTTCCTTTCTTCCTTTCTTCCTTTCTTCCTTTCTTTCTTTCTTTTTTTTTTTTTGAGACGGAGTCTCGCTGTGTCACCCAGGATGCCAGGATGGAGTGCAGTGGTGTGATCTCAACTCACGGCAACCTCCACCTCCCAGGTTCAAGTGATTCTCCTGCCTCAGCCTCCTGAGTAGCTGGGATTACAGGCACCCACCACCACGCCTGGCTAGTTTTTGTATTTTTAGTGGAGACGGGGTTTCACCATGTTGGCCAGACTAGTCTTGAACTCCCAACATCAAGTGATCCACCCGCCTTGGTCTCCCAAAGTGCTAGGATTACAGGCTTGAGCTACTGCGCCTGGCCTGTATTTTCTTTTTTATACTTGCTCATATTTTCTAAGCTTCAATGTTATCTGCAAATACTGTTTCTACCATCAGAAGAAATTTAAATATTAATCAAAAAATCAAATTAAAGATAACGAATAGATTTCTTTTCTGGATTCATGTTCCAAATGTTCACCTTGCGCTCTTTCCTTTGATGTATTGGTTAGAGCCCTGGACCAGAAGTCAGAAGGTATGTTTTCTTTTTTCAGGTTATGGCCCAGAAATTCGCTAGCTTTGTGACCTTGGGCAAATCTAACTTACTTGTGTCATAGTTTTTCAGTTTGTATGATAAGGATTCATACTTTCCCTACCTGCAGCATTGGACAGTTGTGAGAATTAAAGTGAGGTTACCGATATATTTGAAGACACTTTTGCAGATTAAGGTGCCAGTTCAGGGGATTCCCAGAACCACTCACATGTTTGATAATTTGCTAGAAGGACTTGCAGAACTCACTGAATGCTGTTATACTCATGGTTACAGTGTCTTACAGGGAAAGGTTGCAGCTAAAAATTAGCTAAAGAAAGAGGCTGCGAGGGCTCTAAATGCTTCTATTCTCTTCTCTCCTGAAGTCAGGATATACTGACCTTCTGGTGTCTATGTGTAACAATATGCAGAATACCACCAACCAGAGAAGCTTGCCTGAGCTTCAATGTCCAGAGTTTTTATTGTGGCTCCATTGTGTAGGCATGATTGATTGATTGATTGCCTATGTGGTTAAACTCAGTCTCCAGGTGTTCTGATACCATGTGCTCCAAAGCCCCCATCCGAATTCACATGGTTGGTCTTTGTAGCATGGCCAACTCTCACCCTGAGACAATTGGATGTAGCTGGTTCCATCCTGAGACCCAGCGTGCCCAGCATTGGATATGATACACATTATTTTCCAGAAGCTGAGGACAAAAGTCCAGACCTCTCTTTGGGCAAGGCCAAGTTCTTGTTTTTTGAGATAGAGTTTTGCTCTTTTTGCCCAGGCTAGAGTGCAGTGCTGCGATTGCAGCTCACTGCAACTTCCTTCTCCCAGGTTCAAGCAATTCTTGTGCCTCAGCCCTCCGGAGTAGCTGGGATTACAGACGTCTGGCACCACACCCAGTTAATTTTTTGTTTAGTAGAGACGGGGTTTCAACAGATTGGCCAGGCTAGTCTCGAACTCCTGACCTCAGGTAATGCACCCTTCTCAGCCTCCCAAAGTTCTGGGATTCCAGTGAACCACCGTGCCCGGCTGGCCAAATTCTTTACTACACATAAGGTGACTGTGATAAAAAAAATTTATATAGCCAAGTGATCTTCGTGTGGAGGGATCTCTTATTTGCCATGCTCTAAGACTGCAAAATAAGGAAGGACATGAATTTCACAGGTACAAGCAGTACTGCAAACACCCACCCCGATCCACCAAAGCTTCAGGACCACCACTGAGAACAGGAGAACAGAGGATCCTGCAGAGAGGCATATGCCACCATCATTGTTTGCCATGGCTATGAATTAGGCTGAGAAAACACTTACCACCCTACTGGGTGTTTAAATCTGACCCTTGTCCCAGCGTTAACAGCATAGCAAGTATGTCCCTCCGTTAACTTACTGATCTCATGCGAACGAGTGATCATCCTGTTTCTTCCAGGTTTCTCTCCCTGGCACCATCTCACTGTGGTGCAGCTGAGCTCACTCACTACATAAAGCATGGAGTGATGATAAAAATAAATTGGCTCTTTCCCTTTGCAGAGTTTCAAATCTTGAGCGCTATGTCAGGGTGGATCCATAAAGTTTCCCAAGAGTGAGCTTAGAGACCTGAAAACCAATGTTAATTTTTTCATGAACTTAAAACAATTTATCAGAGCACAATGTAGAAGTCATTGCAGCAAGCTTTCTAGAGGAGAACTGCATGCTTTTATGGAAAAAGAACCAGTAACAGAGCCTTGAGAGAGACTGTTAGCTAAAGTTTAATCATGCTTCCATTCTTCCTTCAGAGGGTAGAGTTTCAGCTTTTGTCTGTGGGTTTTTTTGTGAACAAAAAACTTGCAATAAATTGATGTTGTCAGTAAATTTCAGTTGTACGTTTTGTTTCTTCCAAGAAAAAACTGGCCATGCAGAAGTCGTCCGAGTGGTGTACCAGCCAGAACACATCAGTTTTGAGGAACTGCTCAAGGTCTTCTGGGAGAATCACGACCCGACCCAAGGTAGAGTGATGAGTGAGCCAGTATTTAATTATCTTACTAATTACAGCTGGGATAATTAGTGTTTGAGCTGCATGGAAGAGATGAACCTTGAAATCACACAGGAGCTCAAGAATATGATTGCAGACATTTATTGACGGAGGAGAGGAGGGGCTGGGGAGAAAAAGGGTGAGAGAATAAAGGCACAGCCACATTCGACGCCCCTGCCCCCCTTACAGCTGTCAGGGGTGGGAAAATTCCCACAGAGGAAGATGCCAGACAATAGCGATCCGTTCACCTTTGATTATTGCATTATTCCTCCTTAATGCAGTCTTTTGTCTACAAAATTAAAGTGTCTTTCCAGCAGCTCCAAAGTTTCCTGATTTATGGTTTCTTTATTTCTCTGAGTTTAGCCTTTCTCGTCTTTTGACGTTATCAGGTTTGATTTAAAAAAAAAAAAAAAATGTCTGTGGTGATAAAGAACATACAGGTAAAATGCAGTATTCACTAGGTCCACAAATCTTGCTCATTTAAATATTTTCATTTGTCCTCTTTAGAATTTGTTATGTGGAGATATTAATATATTTGGGTTATAAACAATGGTGGCTAGAAATTTAATTCAAATGCATACACAAGCAAAACATTCCATGTTGGCAAATATCATTGTAATATTCAATAATGAAGCAATTTCCAGGTCGCATCCCAGCAGGCTTACAGGCTCTGCTTTTCCGGTATGATGATCTGATATTATGCAGCTTATGAACTGAAGAGTCCTATGCAATAGATGTGACTTTTCACAAACCCTCTTCATTTGGCAATCAGTCTATTTCACAAAAGTATTTTCCATTTGGTGTCAGATTTTTGTGTAGTGGATATGCATCGTTATTTCTTGATGAGTGAAGTTTTTCTCCAAGTGTATATTGTGCTTCATGTTGGACTCTTAATATGCCTGTAGCAGCACAGGTTGGTGGGTCCTGCGTGCTGGTTCTAAGAACTATCCCATTCCAGGGCGATTTGCCAGAGGGCAAAAGTCAGAGACGCGGCAAGAGCAGCAAAGTGACAAGCTGGAGCAGGGTGAGGCAGGTTCAGGATCCAGGCAGATCTGTCAGGGCAGGTGGAGGCCTAGAGGTCTGGGCCTAGGAAGGAGGCCAGGGGCAGGATTTCCATGACAATGAAGTCTGGTTTGACATAGGGAATGAGTACCTGGTGGAAGAGGGATGAAGTATGGGGCAGGGTAGGGAAAGAACCGGTAGGACAAGAACACTCTAATCAGAAGGTTCACTTGTCACCCGAGCTTGGGATATGGGACATCACATCATGTGGGAAGCCAGGTCCGTGGGCCTAGATTGCTTTGGTTCTGCAGGAAGCTCTGCAGTGAGGATCATAAATCAGGGTGGTGACAGCCAGTCACTTGTTCTGGTAAGTCATCAATCCAGATGGAGCAGACGTACAGCCATTTGACTGTCAAAGTCAAGGGTCACAGGAAGATGATAAGACCTCCAAAATTATCAATAAAAACACATATCAGAGGTTCAGGCAAGGGCTGAAGTCATGGAGGCGACAGGTCTAGTCTGTGCCCTTTAATGTGGCCAACTGTAATGCCATGTCCTGATAGAATCTCTGTAGGCTTAGGCCTGGCAGAATTGTAAAGAAGGCCAAGTCTGTTGTCAGCTTCTCTTTCCATACCTCTCTTAAATGCTTTCATTTAATCACATCTTCATTGATTAATTAGGTTGCTAATACCGGCTCCTGAATCTTGGGGGGAATACTACTATGAGGAGGGTTTGGGCTGGGAGCACTCACCTCTCTGTTTGTCAGGTGCCCTTCCCTGGGCTCTGTGTTTGTAATGGTGGCATCTCTGGGATTAAAAAATATTTTCCAGATCTTCACATCATAGGTGGCAACATGAAGACCGAAACAAGGCAAGGGCATGCCTAAGGTTGTAGCGTGACCCAGTCTCCCCCGCTAAATTCAGAGAACCACTCAACAACCACCCCAGGGCAATCTTGACTGCCTCAGGACCCCTCCAGTCTGTAGCCCCATCCTTCTGCTTCTCTTATGGACCATCTCCTTCCGCAGGTCAGTGGCCTCCCCGGAGATAAGGAAGAGGTGAGGAAGGGCAGGGGATGTTGGCTAGTTAAGGGAAGGGGTAGAGATCCTCCATCAGGAACGTCTACTCCGCTGGCTCTGTTTTTCTTAATCTAGTTTGTTAGTTTCTATTACATGCAACAGCAGCAAAAATCCTTACTAATCTACCCATTCAATCCAAACAATCTTATGCTCATTATATTTGCCAAGTGCCCTTTCATTTTTTGTTTTTGTTTATTATTATTATTTTTTTGAGACTGAGTCTTACTCTGTTGCCTAAACTGGAGTACAGTGGCGTGATCTCAGCTGACCGCAACCTCCACCTCCCAGGTTCAAGCAATTCCCCTGCCTCTGCCTCAGCCTCCCGAGTAGCTGGGATTACAGGTGCACGCCACCATGCCCGGCTAATTTTTCATATTTGTAATAGAGTTGAGGTTTCACCATGTTGGCCAGGCTGGTCTTGAACTCTTGATCCACCCTCCTTGGCCTTCCAAAGTGCTGGGATTACAGGTGTGAGCCACTGCACCTAGCCACCAGGTGTGCTAAATCACTAAGGCATCTGGGATACGCAGGAGTATCCCGCCTCTTGGTTAATGCACATGGAAAATATATTCCTACAGGAAGAAAATAGTTAATTCCAATATGCTGAGATCAAGTGAGCTTATAGATAAATGCACATAAAACCACAGACTAAATGTTAACATGAAATCATCAAAACAAGTATGTGTTAGCACTTGAACATTAAAAGCAAAAAACAAACAGTAACAAACCCATAAGTTCAGGGTAACTCTGGTATCAATGGAGTTGATATTCCGGGGGAACCCTGCAGGCCCAGAACAATGACACATGTCAAGTGTCATTTTTTCCATGGTCAGAATTTGAAGCCTGCTCCTTGAGGGATGGGCCAGAGGCAGGGGAGAGCAAGGCTAAAAATGGACTTGGCTGTCACTGACTCACCACATCTGACCACAGCTGCTTAAATCTCTACTCGAGGTCACATGGCAGCCTGTCACGTTTCACAGTAAAAGTTGATCTTGAAAAGAAAGCCACCACTGGAGAAGATGAGGGTGGTGAAGACATGTAAGACTGACTATTCTTACTCAGAAAATGGACATTTTCAAAGAAAGCAGCAGGTTGGAATTGGCAGTGACTCTGATCTGTGACGAGTCGCCCCCTCCAGATTCTTTTCAGAAACAAAAGTGATTACTAAAATTACTTGAGCAATGCTCTTGCCTGTGCCAGAACTGCTGATCAACAAAGAGACAAAACTTGAGTAGAAGTTGAAAAGGCATTGACCTTTGATGTGAAGATGTGCCCAGGAAACATGATTCTCCACAGAAATATGACTTGAGAATTGTATGTTAATTAGCATGTTGAAAGGTTTTAGTACCTTTTTGTAAAGTCATTAAGGACTTGAAGGGGCCACTTAAATTTTTTAGTTATCATTTACTGCATTTTGTAGGAGAAGCAGTATCTACACTGATATTTGCAAATGTGGAGATTCTTGCTGATGTCAATGGTCTTACTATAGTAGAAACAGCAATAGTTTATCCCCTTTCAGTTAAATCAGATCTTCATGGCATAGGCTAAACAGAGAACATTCAGATGTTCTCTCCTGCTTCAAGGTGCTGAAACAGCTTTCACAGTATCTGCCCTAATGGACTAGATGAAGTCTCCTAGGTTTTCTTCCCTTTTTTTTAAGATGGAGTCTTGCTCTGTCACCCAGGCTGGAGCGCCGTGGTGCAATCTTGGCTCACTGCAACCTCTGCCTCCTGGGTTCAAGCGATTCTCCTGCCTCAGCCTCCTGAGTAGCTTGGATTACAGGTACCCACCACCATGGCCAGCTAATTTTTGTATTTTTAGTAGAGACGGGGTTTTACCATGTTGGTCAGGCTGGTCTCGAACTCCTGACCTCATGATCTGCCCGCCTTGGCCTCCCAAAGTGCTGGGATTACAGGCCATGAGGCGTGAGCCACTGTGCCTAGCCTTCTGCCATTTTGGAGGGAGCAAAGCTGGTAAGTGAGAGATTGGAAGGTGTAGGCTTTTTAAGGTATAGGTGAGGCCCGAGACCTGTTATTCCACAGCCAGTAGGCAGTGAGTCTGAAGACGATGCCACTCCATGGGTTAACCTAAGGAGGAGTGACAGACATGCTAGCATCATTACTCATGTGGCCAGTAAGTGGAATAGTCTCTTCTTTTAATTTACCAGTTACTGCAGAACCTCTACTTTTGCTGAAACATTTGAATGCCACTGGTTAAGTCAATAGGTTCTATTCTGGCCTTCTTTCTTACTCATGGGATGAAGATAGTTCCTTTAGGCTTCTGAGGATAGACTGGCAGGTGTGCATTCCTGGACATGGGGTACCCAGTCTCCCAGTGTCTTCGGGCAACATGGTAGGTGCCTGAGATTTAGAAGATTTGGGTTCTGGTCCCTGGTTGGCCCCTTCCGAACTCCATGACTTTGGCCAGGACACTTACGCAACCTGAACCTCCATTTTTCTCATCTACAGAAAAAGGGATAATGATGTCTACACTGCTGACTTAATGGGCTGATTTGGGAATTAAATAAAATAGTGTGAAAATAACATGGAAATGGTAAGGTGCCATGCCAGCAAGGTATTGTTGTTTTGTCTTTCTCAGCCTGACCCTTGTCCTGCTAGAGCTGTAAGACAGAGAAGCCAGAGTCACCATCCCAGGCTTGATCTTTAGGCAAGAACTCTTGTTTAAACTACTGCTATTTTGGTTAATTTTAGGCTTCTTTTTCTACTTTTCTATAGCAGCTGAACCTATATCTTGACTAACACAGCCTTCAACTATAAGCTAGTGATGAACTCCCAGTCACCCCTCTGAAAGCCTTAATTACAATGTTCCCTTAATTAAAACGTCTTTAATCAAACCTGTTGTTAAGAGGTATGGACCCTGGGGTCAGAGACGTCATGGCTGTGAACCAAGTCGGCCTGGCACTCGCTGTGCGGACAGGCCTCATTTCTCTCTGTATCCACCTGACCACCTAGGTCCTCCAGCAGTCTCCTCACTGGCCTGTATCATCCTTTCTCATTCCCTGCTCCATAATGCCCTGTTAAAAACACAAAACCAGGTGTGGCCCCGTCTGACTTAAAGCACTTCACTAGTTGCCCAGTTTCTTTGGGATGAGATCCAGGCTCTTTACAGTGGCCAGTGTGGCCTGGGATTACCTGATTGGCAGTTGCCTTTCCAACTTTGGCTCATACCACAGTTCTCCCCAGACTCCGCCCCATGCATGCTCACTGCGCGTCAGTTACTGTGGCCTTCATCTGTTCCATTCCTAGAAGACTCGAGCTCTTTCTTGCCTTGCACACTGCACCTACTGCTCAGCCTGTCCACAGCTCTTGGTCTGCCACCAACATCAAGCAAGATTGCAAGTCTTTGGAACCTCATTGCTGCTTTTCTGCTAAGCAGAGTCAGTAATCCCTACTTCATAGGGTTATAGTCAGGATTAAATACAATTAGGATTATAAAACGTCTACGTCTAAGACTGGCCCCTAAGGGGTGCTTAGTAAATGTTGCTCTCCCTTGCTCCAGGATCGAGGAGAGCAAGAGCTCTGTGACCGGCTCCTTCTCCTTTAGGTCTCAGCTGAAGATGTCATCCTCAGAAAGGTCTTCCCTGCCCACCCTAATGAAAGTAGCACTCTTAGCCCTCACCCCCATGAACTTCTGTACCACCGTCCTCTGCTTCCTTCCTAACTCTCATCATGAGGTAGAATCATGTGTTTACTTGTTTATTGCTTATTCTCTGACTCCTCTAGAAGGTGGGCTTTGATGTAAATGTTTTCTCATTGAACTAGTAAGGGAACCTCTGTAATAATTTATGCCTTCTCAGTGTGGGGGCGCACACGGGAGTGGAGCCTGCTGTGCAGAGCGTGGTGCCTGGTGCGGAACAAGCGCTGGCTCTAATAGCTGTCGTGCTCATGCCGCCTGTGGAAGGACCGCTTCCACCAGCTGCTGTTTGTTTGTCTTGTTCTTTCGTGAATCCCAGTGTTTCTCCGCTTGTTCTCTACCATTTTTCCTCAGCTCATGTTCTGATTACCCCTGATGGCTTCCTATTCTTGGTTCACACCCTTTATCCTCAATCAGCTCCTCTTCACCCCTTTCCACCTGCAGCACAGCTCCCAGTTGTCCTCAGAAGGCTTGGTCTGGTTTGCCCCCGTGGGCTGCACCATCCATGCTGTTGCGTTTCTTGGGGCCACACATCCTGGCCTTACCATGAGCTGGGGATCCTGTGGGGCTCCTCAGCCTGTGCTTGGAACTAGAGAGCCTCCAAGGACTCTTCTCTACTTGGTGTCCTGGGGTCTCACGTGCTCCCCTGCCAGACGTGTGCAGTCACCATGAAGCCCTGCTCCAGGCAAGTTTTTTCCAGGTGGTCCCAGGGAATCGGGTGGGATAGGTCCCCTCCGTGTTCAGGAGGTTGGCTCCCGAGCCTCTTTCCAGGTGCGCTGTGGAGAAGCAGGTCCCCTGTGCTGTCTACTGGGAAACATTCATTGAAGGGAGACAAATCCTATTTTCCTTCTGTTCCCCATCAACTTGGCAATAAAATACTGTCATTCGTATATTTGAACTTGCCAGATTAATATCTGAACTTCCTTGTGCTGACCCTTTGAAGTTAGTTTTTTAAAATAAGTCACCAGTTTTGAAGGACTATCCTTTTTTAGACCATATACAAGGAATCTATCATCTGCAAATAATTAGACAGTGGGAATGATATTGTATTGCTAATGAGCAGATGTGCAGACTCGGAGTGGAGGAACAGCTGCACACATATAAAATGCAAAAGCCACCCAAACCCAGCATTATGAATTCTGAAAGGGATTTCATTCTTTTAAGAATTTCGGAAACAGAAAAATGAAACAAAGAATTTAACTGATATTTTTATTAATTGTTCTTCCAGTCACACTTTCCCTTGTGTCCCATTATCATAAGTGTTCATAGTATCTTTGCTGTTTGCAGAAGTCTTCTTTGCACTTTTAAATCCTGCTGTCATATAATACTGTAAAGCTTATATTTAATATTTTTCCTTTGCCTTTATAGTGTTACAAGGGTTTGGTGGCTGCACGCTGAGTGACAGAGTCTTACTGGTGGTCTCTCCTGGGCTGTGCACGATGCTGAGTGCTCATGTGTACGTGATCCCATTTGATCCTTAAAGCAACCTGTGAACCTTAGACCCCTTTTATAGAGGAACAAATAGGCCCAGAGAGGCGAAGTGATTTGGCACAAGCCACTTACTACATTGCTTGACAGAGGTGGAATTTGGACTTAAGGGCCAAACTCAAAAGCTGATGTTCTTTCTGTTGGGTGGCACATGGCCCCACAGTGCTACACAATTCTATCAGAAAGCGGAAAACATAACCCACTACAGCTGAAAACAGCAGCACATTATTCGATGATTTTAAACTCTTTGTGATGTCCATTACAATTTTATAATCCTGTTAAGGATTTGCAAGATGAAGAAGTTCAAATAATCAGGCTTGTGAAAACTTTTAGCCAGCAAGAGTTTCACATATCTTAGATAGTAATGGTTAGGTCATTTAGAATTTGAATAAATTGCTGAAATGGTATGAAATCAATGAAAAGAAATGAAGTCAGAAGAATTACTAGACTTCACATAAAAGAGTACTGAATTAGGTCAGAGAAAAATCAGAGCTGATAAAACTGGCAGCAACTAGGATTTCTAGGTTCCAGGAATGGCAGGCTGAGTTATTCAGACCAAATCGCCCACTGAAAGCAGCTCCACATGTTGAATAAAATATAACTATATATATATGTATGTAAAGCATCACATCAAAGAGCTGACAGAACTATGAGGAATTACCAGGTTAAAATGGAAGGCAACACAGGAACCCAGACAGGTAAGCAGAGGATTAGATATATCTTTATTCTGAGCAAACTTGTTAATCCCAGAAAATGTGAGCTTTGAGAGCCTTATTAAGGACATAGAGGGAGTAGACGTAGAGGGAGTGACCGACACAATTCCAGCACTTGACCCAGTGGACGTGATAAGATGCTGTTCCCCACATCAGGGGGTGGGGGGTGCCTGCTTCTCTGTCACACATGGAACATATTCCAGGCCATAAAAGGCTCAGTGTGTTTCAGAGGGATTAAAATCATTTAGCTTTTGTTTCTCTTACCATAATTCAAGTATTGAGAAAATTCTCTTATGTTAGAAAATTTAAAAATTTCTGGCCAGGTGTTATAGCTCACGTCTGTAATACCAGCATTTTGAGAGGCCAAGGAGGGAGGATCACTTGAATCCAGGAGTTCAGGACCAGTCTGGGTGACTTAGTGAGGTCTGTCTCTACGAAAAATTAAAAAAAAAAAAAAAAAATCAAAACTAGCTGGGCATGGTGGCACATCCCTGTAGTCCCAGCTACTTGGGAGACTGAGGTGGGAGGGTTGCTCGTGCCCAGGAGGTTGAGGCTGCAGTGAGCCATGATTGCGCCACTGCACACCAGCCTGGGCAACAGAGCAAGACCTTGCCTGAAAAAAAAAAATCTAAATATCCTATTTATCACAGATAAATCATGATGGAAATTGGAAAATACTTTGAATCAAATGGTAATTAAAATACTATATGTTAAAATTGATAGGGCATAGGTAAAGCAGTTCTCAGAGGGACATATAGAGCCTTAAATTCATATATTAGAAGAGAAGAAAAGCTGAGCTAGTGTCCATCTCAAGAACTTAAGAAAATCAGCAACAAATTCAACCCAAACAGTGTAAAATAAAGAAATAATGAGAGCCAAAAGAAATGAAATGGGAAGCAAACAAACATAAGACCAAAAAAGCCAAGAGTTGGTATTTCATGATGGCTACAAAATTAATAAAGCTCTGGGAAGTTGTTCAAGGAAAAAGTGAGAAGGCACAAATATACAACATTAGGAATAAAAAATTGGGATATCACTACAGATGTGGGAGATTTTATAGAAACCAGGAGGATATGATAAGCAACTTTGTGTCAATAAATTTGAAAAGTTAGATACATTCTTCAAAAATATAGTTTAATAAAACAATAAAAAAACCACTGGCTTCATCTGTGAGTTCTCCCAACATTTAAGGAAAAAATAATTATAGTTTTTCATAATGTTTTCAAGAGATTAGAGAGGGATGCAGTCCGTCTTACGATCCTTGCATGATCTTGATACCAAAACTTAACTATGTAAGAAAAGTAAAGTATAGGACAATCTTACTTATGACTGTATGTGCAGAAATCCTATGCAAAGTATTAGCAAACTGAATTTAATAGTATATAAGAAAATAATACATCATGACCAATTTTAGGTTCCTCCACGGAACACAAGCTTCAGTATTAACCCGTGTAATTAACCACCTTAGCAGGTATTTTAAAAACATGTATGATTATTGAAATAGATACGTAAAAAGTATTGAATGCAATTCAGTATTCATATTAAAAACACATATAAAAGATGACTTTCTTATTCTGATAAAGAGTACGTGCAAAAGCCTACAGCAAACATTGCATTTAATAATGAAGCATTGAGAAGCTACAGAGAATGCCATCACAACTTCTAATCAGCATTGGACTGGGGGTCCTAGCTCATGCAGTAAGTCAAGGAAAGGAATAAATGTATACTGATTGAAAAATCCACTAGATACCTATTTACCTTTCCCCAGCCGGACACCGTTCCTGTTCTCCCTCGAAGTGGCCATGTGACCGAGTTCTAGCCAGTGGAATGAGGAAGAAGTGATATATGCTGCTTCCAGACCTGGCTCAGAAAAACCTCCTGCATGATCTGTGAACTTTTCTCTCTATATTCAGTCTGCCTGCTGAATGTGAATGTCAAGGGAAACCTTTGAAGCAACATATTGAAGGTGGTGAAGCTTCTGTCAGCCTAAGCCCCTGAAGAGTTCATGAAGCAGAACTCTTACCATCTCCTTTTTATTAACTGTGCTTTGCATCATTATGAAGGAAACTTCTATTATGTCCAGCCACTGGAATTTCAGGGTTTACTTATTTACCAGGAATTGGTACCTTGAAGTGGAGTGCTACCAAAAAATCTTAAAAACAAAACAAACCCATGGCATTGGCTTAGTAGTTAGGCAGCTGGAAGATCTAATATTGGGTCTTGTTTATGGTTGGTAAACACGCCCATTCTCTCCAAGTTGTTTTATAAATTCAGTGCAAATCTAAATGAGATCCCAACAGTTTTGTTATTGTTGTCGTTGTTGTTTTTGTGGATCTTAAAAGCTAATCTTGACATTTATAGGGAAATGCAAAAGTCCAAGAAAAGCAGACACTTGCATAAGAACAAGAGGATGGGAGGACTTATTCTTCCAGATACCGAGTCATTATAAAGCTACAGCTATTAAGACATTGTGAATCTGATGTAGGGACAGATGAATAGAGAGTTCAGAAACAGACCCACTCATGTCAAAGTATGACAAATGACACAGTTGGCATTTCATAGTCCTAGGGAAAGAATGGTTTTTAAATCAATAGTGATAAGATAATTTTCTTATAGGAAAAAAGTTAATTGGATTTCTACCTCACACCATACACAAAAATCAATTCCAAGTAGATTGAATACATAAATGTCAAAGGCAAACGTACGAAACTTCAAGTAGATAATATCTTCATGACCTTGGGTTTCGGAAGCATTTCCTAAACAAGGCACAAAAGCACTAACCCTGAAGGAAAAATATTTGACAGATTTAACTATATCAAACTTACAACTTTGGTTCATCAAAAAGCATCATAAAATGCCAAGAACAAAAAAATGAAAAATAAAAAATAAAAAAATGCCAAGAACAGAGAGATTGTATTTGATAAAGGATTAGTATTCAGAATATGTAAAAAATAGACTTAAAAATATAGGCAGTGTTTTTTTTTTAGAAAAGACAGACTGCTGAGAAAAAAAATGGGCAAAGGACTTGAATTATGGCAAAGAAACATATAAAATGATAATTAACATTATTAATCAGGAAAATGCAAATTAAGATCAAGCGAGATTCTATTACACACCAAACTGACTGACAAAAAGTGAAAATCTGACATTAGCAGACTTTAATGAATTGGCAAGCATTTAGAGCTCCAGGAATTCTTGTGCAGTCATGTGGTTTTGTAAATTGGTACAACTACTCTGGAAAAATAGTTCAGCATGTAGTTAAGTTGAAGACATGCAAACACTATACACCAACAATTCTATTTCTAGGTATGTACTCAAGAGAAACTCATGCATATGTATAAGAGAATACATGTCAAGAATGTTCTTTACAGCCGCAAGCTGGTAATGTTCATTAAGGGTAGAAAGTATAAATCCATTGTGGTGCATTCATACAACGGGATATTATGAAGCCATGAAAATGAAGAAAATGGAAAGACCTCATGATCATAATTGTAAGTGAAAGATTCAAACTATAGTATAATTCCACTTATATTAATTTTAAAAATAGGCTGTATTAGTCTGTTCTCATTCTGCTAATAAAGACATACCTGAGACTGGGTAATTTATGAAGAAAAAGAGGTGTAATGGACCCACAGTTCCACATGGCTGGGGAGGCCTCACAATTATGGCTGAAGGCGAAGGAGGAGCAAAGGCACATCTTATATGGTAGCAGACAAGAGAGTGCATGTAGGAGAACTGACCTGTATAAAACCATCAGATCTCATGAGATTTATTCACTATCATGAGAACAGCATGGAAAGACCCACCCCCCCATGATTCAGTTACCTCCCACCAGGTCTTTTCCACGACACATGGGGATTATGGGAGCTGCAGCTCAAGATGAGATTTGGGAGGGGACACAGTCAAACCATATCACAAGCCAAACTAAACTAGCTTTGTTCTGAATGTGTCTATGTGCTAAAGAAATTATGACAAAAACCAGGTGTGGTACAACTAGAGAGAGGGAAGGCATTGTCATCAACAGAGACACAGGGAAGACTCCCAAGGGTACTGGCTGTACTCTCTTGATGTTAGTGGTGGTGACACGAGTGTTCACTTTATAATCAATAATTATAGATAGAGGAATATTAGGCACTTAACTGTGCATGTCCATTTTATGTACTTCTGTACATTTATGTCTTGTGTACTTTAATTGAATCTGGAAACTATAAAGGTATAATACGTCGATTGCTACTTCTGCTAATGTGAGCACTATCCATGATGGACTAGTTTTGTAGATGTGTGTGCACATGTGTGCTTGGTACTGATTTCAGCGTAAGCATGTTGTAAATCTCATGTAGTAGGGCACTTTGGCTGTAAAACTTTAATATTTGGACTTGCAATGATGACCTAAAAATTTTACCATTTTGAAAGTTTTCTAATATTTTCATTATTTGGCCAAACTTGGGATTTTAAAACATAAACAGACATGGAGTCCCAAAAGACATTCTAGGACACATAATAATTAAAAAGATTTTCTTTGGCCACCATAATAGCATTTCTCTTTTACACAAACAAAACTCACACTACGATAGCTTTTTGCCTTTTATGAAGAAATCACCACATCTTTTCAAAATAATTTATGGCTATAGAAATAATGTGTACTCCTTACTGAAAATCTGGATCTTTCATTTTTCTTTTTGCTTTTAGATATGGAATAAATATTTGGCACCTCTGTTATAAAGCAACATTATTCCATCTCCCTTGAGATGCACTGCATGAAAAAATGCAAAGAACATTGTGCAGATGATAGATAGTGACCGTATTATGTGGCTGTTTTCTTTTTAAAAGAGAGCCACGTAATATCTTTCATAGATCCCTATATTCCGCTTAATTTTTTACCTAAATTATATATATTTACAAATGGAAATAATAGTGGTTAAGATCATGGACTTTGGAGTTAGATGGTTCCAGATGCAGCCCTGGCATTCAGCAGGCAACCAGCCTCTCTCTGAGTGTCAGTTTCACCTTTGAGAGAGGGTCAGTTTCACCTTGGCAGTGGGAAGGGGCCGGGAAATGGGTTTGCTAATGTGCTCCAAGTATTTGCAGAATTGGAGGAATAAGGTAGTAAAGCACAGTGCCTGGCCATAGTGAGGACTCTAAGATTGTTAGCTACTTGGATGATCCCTCTCCCTCTCTCTCTCCTTCCTCCTCTTCTTCTCCCCTCACTCCCTCTCTCCCTCCCTTTTGAGGAAAGGAGGGCTGTCCATTCATCTATTCAGTGTTTTAAATTAAAAATGAGCTGTCAGTTAAAATGGACAGGATTAAGCTCCCAGATAAAGTGAGATAGTTATATTCATAGGGCTTGTCTCAAACACCTAAGGTAAAGGCAACGTGCACCAGGAAGGGTCACCTGTATAATAAGAAGTTCCATCTTTCACTGTGAGGGATACAGGCTTATCTACCTCAGGGAGGACACTATGGCATGTTTTTTCACGGAGACCCTATTTTCCAGCAGAAGGCAGGAGGCCACCCTGAAGCAGCACCTGGGTGAGCTCTCCCACCAATGCCAACATCCCTGGTGGTCTTCCTGTGCCACTGCAGCATGCAGGTGGCCTTTGGCGCAGCAGATCATAAGGCAGGATCTGTTTTCTCTTAGCAGCTCTATAGAAGAGAAGAATGTGAGGGTCATGCTGGTAGGAGTCACTCTATTTTCAGCCAACATGGATAGTCCTGCTAATGAGATTGCTCCTGCTAAGCTTCCTAAGATAGAGATAGCGATTTCAGACCCTGAGGAGACGGAGCTGACTTGTCCTGATGTTCACTATCAGCTGGTAACTCCTGCATATCAGTTCAACTCATAGCATGAACTTCCCTTTAAAGTTCTCGTGTTCAGACACATTTCTCACGTCTCCAATCAGGACGGATAAAACAGGATTGGAACCCAAAGATGAGCTGAGGCTTAGGAGGCCCTCTGAGCAGAGGAGAAGTCATCATCTTATGCTTCATTATAGATGGAGCGTTTCTGTTTTCCACTGCTTCCTCCAGCTCTGCTGAGAGGGAGAGAAACCTCAGAGCAGTCTCAGGGTTGCTTGTCCCTTTAAAATCTTCTTTGGAGAAACTGGATGGAGAAATCTCAAGCATTAGTAGATGCCAGGAGGTCTGTTCTCATCAAGAATGCCCCAAAGCCCAGTCCTCATTAATCAGTTTATAGAGTACTATGGAAGAATTTTAAGCACAAGATGTTGTTTCTGAGCCAGTAATTCTCTTTCCACTCAACACTGAAAGCCCATTGCTTGCTTCCCTGGTCCATGAAGACAGCCAAACAGTGTCAATAATTTTTCCTCATAGTTTTTCAAAAGCCAAGTGGAGGGCACAGTGAACTTTGCAACACTTGTTGCATCTGTGGGAAAGGGGGCCCTGGGTCATTGGTTGGTGATTATGCTCACTCAGGGTTCCAGAGAATTCTGTAGCTCCTGGGAGTCTGATCTTTCCACACATCTCTGGTCCCCAGCATGACTTGTCAAGATACCTATGTGGTTACACGCCCAACCCACCAGCTTCAGGACCCACCAGGCCCCTTGTCAGACCTCGTCCTGCCTCTTCACAGGCCTCAGAACATTCCAAGCTTGTTCTTATTTCTGGGCCTTGGGCTGGGATGCCCCCTCCCCAGCAGGTACTCCACATCCAAAAGCAGTTTGTTCCATTGTCCTCGATTATTTTGCTGTAACTTCTCATGCATCCATTTTGGAAGGAGCAAGGGCTTTGGTGTCGGGGTGATCAAAGTTTAAATTGCAGGATGGCCATCTACCTGCTGTGTGACCTCAGGTGGGTCACTGAATGTCTCTGATCCGTAATTTCCTTTTTGTCAAAGAGTGTTAAGAATATCTTCTCCACGGGGCACATGTGAGGATGAAACAAGAAATGATGGCAAAGACCTCGCACAGGGAAGTACAGTGTCAGCCTCGTGACTACTCTTCCCCCTCCCTCCCTCGTCCTGGTTATTCCTTGAGACCAGGGATTATGACCTAATTCTTCTGTAGCCTCCAGAGTGTGGAGGCTACAGTCGGCACACATGAATTCTTTCTGCTGGAGAGAACATATTTATGTGCAGATAAAGGAAGGACATATAGGGGTTATTCTACCATTCAATAACATTTTTCTGTCCTATCTCAAAATATAATTTTGGTTAATCTTGCCCTCTGGAGAACAGCATTATAAAGCCTGTTTAGATCGATTTATGACAGTCAGATATTTCATTTGTTTTGTGATTCAGTGGGCAGACAAGCAAGGCCACTTCTCGTATTCCCAGCCGTTCCTGGGTGTTGGTTCTTTCTTCTGGGTTTTCAATCTGGTGAACGTCCAGTCATCTTTCCCAGTGAAGCATCTTTCTCATCTGGGCTTCAGGCTTGAGGGTAACATGCTCATCCTCTTGAGAAGCTGGCATCAGGGCTTTGACACCGATGCTGCCTGGGTTGTAGCTGCTTTTGCAAGCAGTACCAGTTCCTTCCAAGTCCCTGAAGGCACCGCATTGCTCCGCAATCCTTACCTTTGTTCTACCTTCACCCTTGGCGCCCACCTGCTGACAAGACAAGTCACTTCCTTGATAGAGCCTTTGAGACATGGGCCCTTTCCCCACTGATCAATGAACTTACTCCCTTTCTGAACCCCTGCATTTTTTTAACCTGCACAGATATTCCTGTAATCCCTCTAATACTTGCTTATGCCTGCTGGTCTGTTTCCCCTGAGTGTATTAGAAACGTGACTAGCTGGAACATGCTACAGGGTCCAATTCCTGAATCCCAGTGCCTGGTTCATTTTCACAACAACATGGTGGCATATAGGGATCTGTGGCAACCCTGTGGCTGTTTCACTCTGGGGCACTGTCACACTCAGGTGGAAACTGACCTGCTGAGACAGGCAGAAAATGCTCTTTGCTGACTTTAAGTTGCGGACTAGATGGGTAGATGACATTAGTCATAGGTGCAGGACTCCTGCTACATGCCAAGCACTGTGCCAGGAATTTACACAGACATTGTCTCATTTCCTCATCCACCAAGGGAGGGATGATGGAACCTTCCACACAGGTGTCTCCTTAGGACCCAAGGAAATAATATGTATCATAGTGCGTTACATGTGACAATTAGAGTAGATCATTGTTGAAATATTTCACGTAAGAGTATGTATTCATAGAACATCTAGTGTGATCCAAGACCTGTGATAAATCTACCTGAGTTCAAACGTATTTGTTGTAATTAAAACAGGCAAATCAAAACAGATACATGTCATGCTTTAAAGAAAATGCTGCAAACAAAAAATTAAAACAAGCACTTAGCAAGACATCAGGCACAGGGACCATATGAAAAGTGTTAAAATGCCTCAGCATTGTGCCCAGTTTGATGCTGGCACTGTTGCCTGGCGACCAGGTAACCCTCTCTGTCTTCTGCTTTCCCAGGTATGCGCCAGGGGAACGACCATGGCACTCAGTACCGCTCGGCCATCTACCCGACTTCCACCAAGCAAATGGAGGCGGCCCTGAGCTCCAAAGAGGACTACCAAAAGGTAGGGGTTGCTGGGCTCCTGGCCCCTGGCTTGGGCTACCATGACTAGGGCCAGGTTCTGATTTTAGAGGGGAGTCTGCTGCTTTTCAACTGAAATTGTGTTTTATTTGTGCATCTCTTAGAAATTTATGTCAGCCTCTAGGAGTGGAGCCATTGTGTCCAATACATGTGCTAAATGAGGTTTTAAGAGTAGGCCTGGGCCAGGGCCAGTGGCTTATGCCTGTAATCCCAGTACTTTGGGAGGCCGAAGCAGAAGGATGGTTGAGGCCAGGAGTTCGAGACCAGCCTGGGCAACACGAAGAAACCCCATCAATACAAAGAAATATAAAAATAACCTAGGCATGGTGGCCTGCACCTATAGTCCCAGCTACCTGGGAGGCTGAGGTGGGAGGATCATTTGAGCCTGGGAGGTCAAGGCTGCAGTGACCTCTGCACCACTGCACTTCAGCCTGGGTGACAGAGCAAGACCCTATCTCAATGTAAAAAAGTGAAGAGTAGGCCCTTATGTGTTTGTCTTTAGAATCACTCATCTAGATGAAGATATAGCCTGTTAAAATAAGTCTTTTTCCTTCTCTCTTTGTTTCTGTCTCTGTCTGAAACTCCCTCTTTTTTTCTTCCTTCTGTATTAGTTTTACAGGGCTGTTGTAACAAACAGTCACAGCTTGGTTGGTTTAAACAGCAGATATTTATTTTCTCACAGCTCTGGAGGCTGGAAGTCCAAGATCAAGGTGTCAGCAGGGCTGGTTGCTTCTGAGTGCTGTGAGGGAAGGATCTGTTCCAGGCCTCTCTCATTGGCTTCTAGATGGCTGTCTTCTCCATGTTTATATTCACATCACCCTAGTTTTATGTGTGTGTGTTTCTGTGTCCAAACTTCTTGTTTTTACACAGTCTCTAGTCATATTGGCTTAGTGCTAACCCTCATGACCTCATTTAACTTAATTACCTCTGTAAAGACCCAGTTTCCAAGGAAGGTCACAATCCGAGGTTTTAGGACTCCAGCTTATCTTTTGGAGGGAGACATGATTCAACCTGTAATGCTTTCTCTCCCTGTCATAACAGTAAATTGAATTACGATAAAAGTAGTTCTGAGAAATATACACATGATATCACAAAACAATTATTTTCATGATTGTATACCATTTTTAAAAATCCTTCAATAGAGATTTAGTTGTTTTAAAAACAACTTGAGTTGCTTTAGTTTTTAGAACTTTGTGATAGTACTCAGATTTTATTTATCATTATATTTTCTGATGTGGATTTGCATTTGACAGTAGAGCTAGAAGCTACTATAAAGCTAATCTATGTTAGAATTATGTAAAAAGTCAGGTACGCAACAGCCCCCAGGAATGAGTGGGCTATCTCCTTACCCTGCATGGTGACAGAGAGATTGCAGAGACGAGGAGGCTGTAACTAGAGTGTCCACTGATGAGCAAGTAGTAGGATGGGTGACTCATGGTCAGTTCGACTGTGATGAGCAGAGTCTGTCAAAGGCCTCAGGGAGGCACTGAAAGAGCCCATTCCTTCCTCAGCCCCTCCCACCTCCCTCCCAGGCTGTGATGTCTGCTTGGCTGGTCACGGTAGGCAGCCTATGGGATGGCCCCCAGTGCTCTCTGTCCATGTGTAATTCATCTTCTTGAATATGGGCTGCATTTAGCAACTTACTTCTAATGAATGACAGCAGTGATGGGAGTGATGGGAGCACCGTGAGACTAGGTCATTAAAAGATTGTGGCTCCTATTGCGAAAGCTTTCCCTTACTGTCTGAGAGATGGTAGGGGAAGCCAGCTTCCATGTCATGAAGCAGCCCTGTGCAGAGGCTTACATGACAAGGACAAAAGGCTGCCAAGAACCACATGAGTGAGCTTTGAAGACCCTCAACCCCAGTCGAGCCTTCAGATGAGACTGCAGCTCTGCCTGACAGTTTGATTACAGCCTCATGAAGGACCTCGAGCCAAAAGCACCCAGCCAAGCTGTGCCACAGAAGCTGTGAGATAATAAATGTATATATTTTGAAGGTGCTAAGTTTTAGAGTAATTTAAGTATACTTATATTTCCATTCTAAAAACCTTTTACCTATATATTCTTTCTCTTATCCCTTTTTCATAATGGCTTTTCTAACAGTGGTGGGCTAACCTGGGCATTTATGGTGGTGGTTACACATGTAGGCTCTACCATCAAATTTTCTCAATTCACATGTCATCTGTGCAATTTATTATCAAGTACCTGCCACTTAGAAAGCCATATGTTCTATTTGACTCAAGCAGACCTAGGAGGATAAGGGAGACCCCATTATCCCCATTTTCCAGATGCTCAAAGACAGACAGTAATGACCTTAGAATAACTGAAGTTAAAGAGAAGTAAGATTGGATGCAGGGAGCTGAGTTGGGCAGCTATTATAGCATTACAGTCCAGAAATGGTGGGAGCTTTGTCTAGGATGGTGGAAGTATGGTTGGGAGGGAGGGATATTTAGGAAGTCCAAAGACTAGAACTTGGAACTTCATTGGAAGTGGGGAGTCAATAAGAGGGACAGGTCAAGGTCCAGGTCGTGGCTGGTGATTCTCACCAGGTTTCTGGCTGGTGATTTTCTGTACAAAAAGCAGAGGCAGATTTGTGGGGAAGGTAAGGTAAGTTGTGAAAGTGCAGAGTTTAAGATACCCAAGACATGGGCATCCAAGGGACTGTTGGGAGGAGCCATGGGCTGTTTCTGCCTTGCAGGGAGGATTGTTAGGACTGCTGACTGGGCAAATGCATGTGAAACACAGGGCCTAGCACACAGTAAATACCTCATAAACAGGAACCCTCATTATTATTGGGAGTTACCAACTTATATTTGGTAAATGAAACCCCAGTTGCTGATAAGATCACTTGGGAAAAGTAATGAGATAAAAGCAGAAGAAGCAGGGTGCAGTGACTCATGCCTGTAATCCCAGCACTTTGGGAGGCTGAAGCGGGTGAATCATGAGGTCAGGAGTTCGAGACCAGCCTGACTAACATGGTGAAACCTCGTCTCTACTAAAAATACAAAAATTAGCCAGGCATGGTGACATGTACCTGTAATCCCAGCTACTCAAGAGGCTGAGGCAGGATAAACTGTTGAACCCAGGAAGCAGAGGTTGCAGTGAGCCAAGATTACATCTGGGCAACAGAGCGAGACTCCATTTAAAAAACAAAAAACAGACAAAAAAAAAAAAAAAAAACCAAAAAGGCAGAAGAGAGGACTTAGCACTCGAGAAACTAATTCCTCCACTTGAGTGGCAGGAGGGGAAATGTCCAACCAGGCAGGACACTACACTGGGCACCACAGGAACCAACCCCAACCAAGAACTTAAAAAGTGGTTCAATTGTTTCATCCCACTGTATTTAGTTATAGAAGCAGTGTTTATAATTAGTACTAAAAGTCACATGTGATAATGCCATCTATAAATTGCCTGACGTAATGATTCGTAGTCCTCTAGGATACCAACAGTAATACCAGGAGACTCTGGAAGCATATTAACTGCCCTCTAGAATACTGGAAATCTGATGATATCCTGGTGTTTGCAGTGAAGAGTTTCAGTTCAAGGCCAGTGCCTTCTATGGGATGGTGAAGAGGCTTAACACCGAATTTTCCAGTTTCTATCCCAATATAGTTTCTACCCTCCGTTTTGAAGGGAACCCAAGTTGATTTTAGATAAGTGATATCCATAGGAGGTAAAATTTAGGTATTATATAATTAATTAATGAGCTTCTATAATCATCCTTTCATTATTTTTGTAGTTTTTGGAAAGGTTAATCTCGTAGGCAGTTGTATTGACCAGATATTTTCTGGGTGTTCTGAACCTAAGCATATGGGAATTAAATACGTGTGTGTGTATGTATCTGTGTGTCTGTGTGTCTGCGTGTCTGCTTGGCTTTTAAAAGTAGGGTCTATTTTTTAAATAAAGATCAGGGACTCCTGTGCCTTTAGCATCCGGATAGCCACTGCTGCTCAAATTACCGCATATAAACTGCTTAACAGCTTAATCACCAACTCAGGGGACAAATGCTGTCACATCTCTTTTATGGTTCTGCATAAATAAAATTGACCCTAGATTCCACTGGGAGATGAGTTGAAAGTTCAGTGTTTTCGTACCAGCTAATTGACTAAACCCCAGAGTGGTAACTGGACCAGTGCTTCCTTCCAATACCACTCTCCTTTCCGCCATGATGCTCTGGTCTCTTTTGCACTGTCCAGTGGAGGGCCTCTGGCTGTTGAGCACTTGGAATAGTGACTCACTGGCTCAGTTCCTCAGTGGCTAGTGCGACTGAGGAACTGAATCTTTTAATTAATTTAAATTTATATTTAAATGGCCACATGTGGCTGGTGGCTACCATATTAGACAGCATAGCAGTTCAATAAGGGGTGAGCCTGTGCGTGTGCGCACGCATGCCCATGTGCATTGTAGAGGGGTGGGGCACGTCAGTCTGGATCCCTGGCCCTCTACTCTCACTATGGCTTATCTCAAGAGCACGGGACGGCCATGGAACATGGGACGGCCATGGAACATGGGACTTCCTGCCCATCAGAGTGCTGCACTGGGAACTGCGGTCACCGTTTCCTTCCTGGAGACCACAGCATGAGGGTCAAGTTGTTTTCCTTTTCAGGAACCAAAGTGTCTCTTTGTGTACCCCAACCTGGTGAGCACTAGGGCTAACTGGACACCTGTGCCCAGGTGACCACTGTGATTTTTAGTTTAGCTTAGCTTAGCTTAGCCTGGGTCCCCCAGAAAGCAGAGCCCAAGCCAGAGGCTTGTGTGTAAGGACTCACTGAGGTGTGTGGTTCCAGGAAGCAGGAGTAAGGGGCAGAGAGACTGGGGAGGAAAGTTATACAAGTTAGCCCCTGCCACTGGTAACTGGTTGTTTGAACCTTATGAAATGACTGGGCATTCAGGGGAAGATAAGGAAGCATGTTTCCATTGAATGCTATCACCCATAGTTTCATTCTGCACTTCTGGGCTGCACATGTGTGAGCTCAGGGTACTGTGTACCAGGGCAGGAGGCAAGAGACGAGGCACATGGCATTGAGTGTAAGATTGGGCAATGCAAGTGCACAAAAGCTGCATATAGTGAATGGGGTCCTTGCAGAACTGGGTACTGCGGCTGGCCTAGCAAGAGGCAGATGAGGCCACAGGGATCTAAAGTGATGCATTAGTGTCCTCCGGGTCCGCTGTCTCCAAAGGGTCCTTCTCACCCCAATCCAGGGAAGCCAGCTGACTGCAATGGCTCAGGAATGATTTGTCACGATAGAGTGACTTTCTGGCACCTCTGATAGAGGTGAGAAAGAAAAACACAGTTCAATTTTAGCAGAGTGCATCCCGCTACAGTCATATGGTGATATAATATGTACTTTCATATAGGTTATATACCATAATTATATATAGTATGTATATCTGTATAATCTATAGCTATATAATAATAATAGTAATACTATTAGAACAGCAACAACAGTACCCACAGAGTACTTACTAAATGCTAATCAACCACTGTTTTAAGTCATGTATAGATGAATGAAGTCATGTATAGATCTTAGATGTTTATCTGTATACGTATATATGTTTAGCTGTAGATGTGTATCTATGTCTTTATATAAAGTTAAATGCATTCATGTATTTATGAGACCCTTTTAAGTTTTGAAACTTGAATGAATTTCTGACTGTTCCTTCAGTTGATATAACTGATAATACAAACACACATTACAAAATCAGCAATTTGCAGTGCCTGTAAGAGGTGATGTTGTTAGCTTTGGTACTATAAAGAGGTTGATCTATGCTTTAGCCTTTACCTTTAAAAGTTATCTGGTTTCAGGCCGGGCGCGGTGGCTCAAGCCTGTAATCCCAGTACTTTGGGAGGCCGAGACAGGCGGATCACGAGGTCAGCAGATCGAGACCATCCTGGCTAACACGGTGAAACCCCCTCTCTACTAAAAAATACAAAAAACTAGCCGGGCGAGATGGCGAGCGCCTGTAGTCCCAGCTACTTGGGAGGCTGAGGCAGGAGAATGGCGGGAACCCGGGAGGCGGAGCTTGCAGTGAGCTGAGATCCGGCCACTGCACTCCAGCCTGGGCAGCAGAGCGAGACTCCGCCTCAAAAAAAAAAAAAAAAAAAAAAAAAAGTTATCTGGTTTCTAATACATTCACAAAATGGGGAAAGTTGCCAATCTAACCAATTGCTTTATCCACTGATGGAAGGAGAAGGAGGGAGCTGAAGAGGTGACAACTGGACTGGGCTTTTCTGTGTTTTATATCTAGGGTAGCCTTGAACAAACTCCTGAAACCACAGAGGTGTTTAAGGTAGGGAAGGTCATTTCTTAACACTACTGGATTAGGGTCTAGATCTCTGTACTCTCATCAGAAACATTTAGTTTGATTTCTAAAAGTGGGGAAATTCTGTACATGACTCATTCTGTTCATTTTATATACACTGCTTTCCTCTTCAGAAGGCTTGGTGTTTCTGGCCCCATCACTACAATCGGGACATTTTCTTCTTTGAGCCCTGATGGGGCCCCTACCACTAACTGTAATGTTGGCTTAGGTGACTACTTTAATAGTCTTCTTCACTAGCCTGCCCCCAGTGACCCCCTAGTAACCAGCTTCTTCAGCAACTTCTTTATATGTGAAGTTTGGAGTGACAGTATTGCTTACCACAGAGCAGCCATTTGAACATAAAATTAGCTGATTTTATCACAGGGACCAATTGTTGAGCTAATTAGATGTGCAGTACTGCTGAGGAGCCAGAAACCAAAAGTGATTTTCCATTAAAACTGTGGTTTTCTGCAAACTTGGCTGGGTTGTGGATACCAGCCTCACCAGCAACTGTCAGAGTTTTGGCTGAAGAAGTTTGCTAATTTCTAATCAGATTAAAAGAGGCAGGAAAGACTTAAGGAGGAGGACAGAGTCTTAAGGAATGAAACTTGAACTTCACGCTGGGTTTGCCGACCTTGAAAATGCTGGATTCTGCTTACAGAATTTGACAGCTGCTTCATGTCTTTGGCGAGCTGAAGACTTTGCATAAAATGTAGGGGGGTGTTTTTGCCTTCAAGGAGAAGACTTCATAATCTTTTCTTAGCCTCATTAAAAACAAAAAAAAAATTTTTCCTCAAACCTTTGGTGGAATTATTTGCTTATAGCACTAATTGCAAGACATCATCTAATGTATTATTGTTTTTGGATTATCGAATATAGATAATTTACCTCCCAACCGAACCCATCACGAGAAACATTTCCCAGTATCCTAAACTGAATGTGGCCTCCAGTAGAGTGAGGGTGGTTCACATGTGATTCTTTCATCTTGAGAATGTGACTCCAGCTCATTTCGGACTTAAATCTTTTCCCACTGAGCGATTATGTTTCTTAGAATGTGAAAGACAGCAAATCTAAAGAGCATTCTCCTGGCCATATGACCTGGCTCCTTCTCCCAGCTCCTCTTCTCCCAGCTCCTTCTCCCAGTGACTCCTCCCAGCTCCTTCTCCCAGCTCCTTCTCCCAACTACTCCTCCCAGCTCCTTCTCCCAACTACTCCTCCCAGCTCCTTCTCCCAGCTCTTCAAGTTTTGCGAACAGTAAGCACAATGCTTTCTCTGGGTATTTCTCTCATGAAAAAGAGAAGAAAACCTTTTTCCCTTGCATATATTTTACAATATATTAAGTTGTAATGAAAACAAAATGTTTCTGGAGTCAATGTGAAATTACCCACTGTATTTCAAATATAAAACAGTGTTTTAAAGGCTGTTTCTATCTGTCTCTCAATGTTTGTCCATCCATCCATCCATCCACCCACCTGTCCCTATCATCAATATATAGCTACAATCTTTAAATACTTGCCATAATTTTATCTTAAACTTCAACCAGCTAGCAATTTATTATCTGTCATCTCTGTATTTGTTGATAGTTAATACAGGGTCATTTAAAAGAAAAGTTCCCAAAGTGAAAGGTAAAAAACAGTATGCATGTAATGAATGGGCTCCAGCTAGCATTTTTTAGAATAAAGGTTTAGTTTTGATTATTTAATTTTCTTCCCACTTAGATTGCAGCCAGATATTTGGTGACTCTCGGTGCTCTTCAGTTAAGCCCTGACAAATTGTGGTTTGACTGGTGTGTGTGTTTTGTTGCGGGGAGGAAGACAGTGTCATTGCCAAATAACCTACTTGGCCGGGGGGCGGTGGCTCACGCCTGTAATCCCAGCACTTTGGGAGGCCGAGGCGGGCGGATAACAAGGTCAGGAGATCAAGACCATCATGGCTAACATGGTGAAACCCCGTCTCTACTAAAAATACAAAAATTAGCCGGGTGTGGTGGTGGGTGCCTGTAGTCCCAGCTACTCAGGAGGCTGAGGCAGGAGAATGGCGTGAACCCAGGAGGCAGAGCTTGCAGTGAGCTGAGATTGCACCACTGCACTCCAGCCTGGGCGAGACTCCATCTCAACAGTAACAACAAGAACAACAAAAAAACCTACTCACCTGTGCTACCAATGCAGTCATTGCTGCTTTTCTTTAGCAGAGTTTGAATACCATCTCTATGGTTGGTTTTTTTTTTTTTTTTAAGTATCATTGATGCTCTGATTGTTAATGACACTCAAATTTAGGGTCTAAAACTACCCTGTGGACTCCAGATCCCCATAGCGAACTGTCTACTTGTTATCTCCACTTATTTGTCAACGTAATATTTCCTAAAATGAAGGTCTGATTCTTGCCATCCACTGTAAACAAGCCCCATGGCTTCCTCCCCCTCCCCACTCATTGACCACCTTCCCCATCGGGTCATCATTTAACTTGCCTAACTAAGCAAGATCCTCAGAAGTCATCCCTGCCTCATTCCTTTCCCTCGCCTTTTCCCTCCAATGAATCAGATTAACAGATTCTACCTCCAAAAGACATCCCCACTGTGCCTGCTTCTTTCATTTTCTCTCATGTTCACTCTCATGATTTAAGCCACCGTTATCTGTTCCTGGACCACTGAACTTCTTACCTCTCCATGATTACGACCACCCACACAGGCAGCAGAGCGATCTTCCTCAGTGTTACTCGGGTCATTTCCCTTCCCTGTGTCAGCGTCTTCCATGGCATCCCTACTATATTCGGAATGAAATCTGAACTCCTTCGCACGGTCTCCCAGGTCCTTCAAAGTCATATCGCCGTCTTCCCATGAGACATCTGTAACCTCTCATCTGAGAGCCTAATTATCACAGTATATCTAAGGTGTAACCTATAATTCTTAAAGTTCAGAACCTTTGAATACGTCTCAAGAACTTTCTTAGAGAACTGGGGACTCAGGATGAGAACCACAGGGACTCAGGAAATCTTACTGTTGTGCAGTGAACATCATAAAAGAATGGTTTTATATTTCTTTGTATTTCAAAGTTGATCCCTGCATGGACTCACTATTGCCACACACAGACCAAATTCTGAGGCTGTGGACTTGCCGCCTGGTTGAGGCTATGCTGTCTATTAAGAGGAAGGATTAACCATCATGCTCTTGACCCTGAAGCCTATCCTGCAAACTCTCTTGATGCCAAAGTTGCTATTATGATCAGACAACAGTATTTGGTAGGATTATGTCAGTGGGTGGTACATGAAACTGCCTTCCTCTCACTACTTTGACAAATCTCTTTTTGTCCCTGTTTTAATATCCCATAGCTACCATGACAAATGACCACAAACCAAATGGCTTAAAACAACAAGGATTTATTCTCTCATGGTTCTAGAGGGCAGAAGCCCAAAGTCAGTTTCCCTGGACCCAAATAAGGGTACCAGCTGGGCTCTGCTCCCCCAGGCCTCCAGGGAAGGATCCCTCCCTACATCTTCCAGCTTCTGGTGGTGCCACCATCCATGGCCTGTGGCTGCATCACTGAAGTCTCTGCCGCTGTGGCCACCTGCTTCATCCTCTTCTGTGCATCTGACCTCGTCCTGCATCTCTCTCATAGGGACACTTACAGTTGCATTTAGGGTCCACCCAAATAATCCAGAATAATCCCCCATCTCAAGATCCTTATTTAATCACATCTGTGAAATCTCTGCCATATAAAATAACATTCACAGGTTTTAGGGGATTGGAACATGGACATTTTGGGGGAGACCATTTTTCAGATGACCACAGGCCCCATAAACTGGTCTCCAACCTGTCAGTGTCATGTGTCCACCCCAAAATGGGAGACTGAAATTAGGGGTTCTTCCCCGGGCTGCTTAAGAGAAGTGGGCCTTGTTCAGTAGGTGGGAGCCCATCTGGCTTCCCTGAACTCCAGAACACACTCAAGTTTTCCAGCGAGGACGGGATTTGATTTCCTCTCTTGGGGCGTCTTTTTCTACTTTTGAAGAGAGGTGAAAATTTGCAAAAGTTTATCCCCTTTCATACATCTCTACTTTAAAAAACACCCAACTTTACTGCTATACTACTTCTAAAATAAAGTGGCATATCAAAAATAACAATAGAAAAAAATAAATCCTAAGAGTTAGAAGGATATTTGGGAGAAGAAAAAACTGTATGTGTGTGTGTGTATGTGTGATCAAAATGCATTTGAATGTTTTGCAAGAGTGGTCTAGCACTTCCTTAGTCACTTACTCTCTTTGAGCCCTGACTTAATTTCTTTGATACCAATTTTTAAATGATCTAAGTGTGGATAACAAAATTTCCCAATAGGTTCATCATAAGAATTAAATGTGATATACACACACATACAAGCTGGCATGCAGTAGTGACCCAATATACATTATTGAAGCTGAGCCCCTTCAGTTTTATGATCCAGAAAATAGTTTTAATTATACCAACCCAAATGAGAGAAATTAAATATACTCAATGAATATTTAGCCATGCTATAACCATCATAATGTAACTGAACCTGATAATTCCCCAGCAAGAGGTACATATAGATCCTTTGTGTTTTCTTTTCAACATCCATAGGCTGACAATGCCTTTTTCTCCTTATTCTCCCCCCATGTTCCTCAGTAAATTAATTACCTTATCAAATATTAATTATATACAGATTCGTTGCCAGACTTGCATTACAGTTGCTTTAAACAAAGCTGTCTGAGGCAAGGTCTTCTGAAGTTTGTGGTAATAAACCATCCCACATACAGTCACAGAAGCTCACATGTGACAAACGCTCTTTTCTACAGAGAATTTCCTAGGAACTCTTGTCCCATTTTCTGCATTAAGTAAACTTGTAGGGGGCTTCCATTCACCTGTGTGTCCCCCGTGCCTGGTGCTGTGCTTGGCACCTAGTGATTGTCAACAAATATCTGTTGACCTGAACTGAAGTGATGTAGCATATAAAGAAGACCATGTTGTTGCCCCTTGTTATGGACTGAATATCTGTGTCCCCCCCCCCCCCAAATTCATATGTTGAAGCCTTTGTCCCCAATGTGATGGTGTTTGGACATGGGACCTTTGGGAGGTGATCAGGGTTAGATGAGGTCCTGAACTGGAGCTCCCATGATGGGACGACTGTCCTTATATGAAGAGACACCAGGGAGCAGGCTCTTGAGTACTCTCTTGCTGTGTTTCTTACTGCACACAGAAGTCATGTGAGCACAAATAGAACTACCTGTAAGCCATGAGAAGAGGTCTTGGAATAAAACTACCTTGCCAGCACCTTGATCTTGGATTTCCCAGCCCCCAGAACCGTAAGAAATAGAAGCCCGTTATTGAAGCCACCTAGTCTGTGCTATTTTGTTACAGCATCCCAAGCTGACAAGCAAGCCCTGTTTTGTGTGCTGCATTCCATGGAGGGGTGGGAAGAGGCACTGGCTTGGAGGAGAACACCTGACTGGAGCCCTGGCTCTGCCTCTAGTGACCGTGGCCTTGGACAGATCTCTGTGGCCCTAATTCTTCTTTTGTAAAATGGAGAAAATAAGAACAGTGGAATGTTATACAGTTTTTCATTGCTTTCTCCTGTTACTTTGCTGGGTAAACTTCACAGTCACACACAGACTAGGGCAGGATCTGTTCTCTGACTTGCCTATGAGGAAACTGAAGCTCAGAGGTGTTCATTCACATTTCCAACAGGACCCCCATAGTAAATGTAGAGAGCTAGAGTCATTTGACTCTGAATTCCATAAGCTTTTCACCCATGCTGTGTGGAGATACATGCTAATCTGTCAAGCATTTTATGAATACAGTCATCCTTTGGTATCCAATGGGGATTGCTTCCAGGACCCCCTGCAGATACAAAATCCGATGATGCTTAATCCCTTATATAAAATGGCGTTTACATATAACCTACGCACAACCTCTCATGTACTTTAAATAATCTCTAGATTACTTATACCTAATACAATGCAAATGCTATTAATATATAAAAATAGTTATGCTGTATTCTTAAAATTTGTATTGTTGTATTTTTTTATTGATATATTTGTAGTAATTTTGATCTGTGGTTGGATGAATCCATGGACGCAGAATGCAAGGATACGGAGGGCCGACTGTATCAGGGTTTAATGGGTGACTGCAGAGGTAAGGCTGTCTACAGTGACTTCATCCTGCCTTTCCAGAGGTCCTCAAATTTCCAACCATAGTTACAATATAGGATCAGCGAATCTTCCTTTTTCTCATGAATTGAGAAAATGTCATGGTTATCACTGTTTCTTTGTTCCCAGGGAAATGGGTAAGTTGCATGCTAGAAGCATCCCTTCTCGGTCTATTGTATTCTCTATGCTGCAATGTTTAAAACCCATCTGAGTACCAAAAGATTCTTGTTTTCACCAACACTGAAAAATCATTTATTTGCATTGGAAGACCCTGAATAGACATGGGTAAATGTCAGTTGATATTTTATGGTTTGGGGATTACATAGTTCTTCTTCGTCTTTAAAAATTTTATTTGTGCTGTTGTTTAAAGCATGAAGTTATGATTTAAAATGCCCTTGGAAAAACCCTGAATAATTCATTGACTTACCTTAGTCAAAAAGAAAAATCCCCCCTCCCCACTATATGCCTGTCAATAGGGATAAAATTCCTCTTAGTCCCTTTCTGTAGCTTTGAGGTTAAAATTACGGGTGTTATTATGAACTCTAAATAAGAACTTGTGAAATAAATATTTTAAAAGTGCCCATTTCTGGGAGGCAGGCACCCATATTTCTGTGTATACAGCCATGTAGACAGCTAGATCTTAGGCGTAATGGTTTAGTTGAATGTGGGTGATTATTTTCATTTCCACTTATTACTGTGTGCTAGACTCCCTGTGTATGAGTACAGATTGCCCTTTCTTGCACTGTATTTAGAAATCTCCGTATTACCCTTGGGCATTTGTTCATTAATAGGGGGTGGGGAAAGGAAAAGCTTGTAATAATGGGCTTTACATATTAAACTGTGTGCATCCACATTCGGGCCAAGTGGAAAATCTGGTTTGTATGACTGCCCTCTGCTGGCTGTAGGCCTTTGCTGCAGTGGTGGGATGTGAGTCCCTGGGTGGAGCCGTACAGATGCCGGCATCAGTCTTTTATTCACCTGCACTGAGTTCCATCCAAGTGCATCAGAAGCAGCCTAAGATCCTACCTACTGCCCAGGTTGATGATGGAAGAAAGCATTCTTGTGAGGACCAAGGAGACATTTTCATTTTAGTAGAAATACAGTAGAAGTATAGACACAAAATAATCCTGGCCAACCTAGGGTGACGTTTGAATGAATGAATTCAAATTTCTCCACGGGCCACACTCTTACTCATCTTTCAGTGGGAACAGGGGAATATTTAGTGGCCCCCATGTGTGATGTCCGGACGCCTTGTGGAATGCAAGATGATTTTATGGTGTATCCAGATGAATCTTTTAAATCTCAATTATGTGTTTATAATATATATTAAGAAAACTGCAGTGAATGTTTGAAGCCCGCAATTTCATGAACGTGATGGCTGAGGTGAAGAGCAGGAAATGGTACCTAAACACACAGCTGCCTTCCTTGCAGGGATGCCTCTTCTGCAAGTCTTTTGACGGAGAAAAACCACAGGGAGGTCTCCCATGACTTGGGCAGCAGTGGCTTTGTACTTGCTTTGTGTATGACCTTGGGTTGATGACCTCTCTAAGCCTGGGTTTTCTTATTTGTTAAACAGGATAATAGTGGCTACTTCTTAGGCAGTTATAAGGATGATAGGGTGTATATGTAAAGTGTCTGTCACAGAACAGGGGCCTGGGCAATGCCAGATTCTTCTTTTTCAGCTCTCCACCCCCCAGGACACTTCTCAGAGCCCGCCCCCCTCCATGTTCGCATCATGCTTGGCTTGCAGCTCTATTCCTCTGACCCTTATGAGAGTTTACACGTTTCGTCTCCCTCCGATGCTGAGTGGGACCCTCCCTTGCTTTGCATCTCTGGCAACATTCCATGAGCACTTCACACAAGGCAGGCACTCTGTGAATGTCAGGTGAATTAAACCCAAGTGCAAAATACTTGGAAGCAGCATTCTCCCATTCTCCAACACATTTAGAGAATTTCACCTATCAGATTAGGACAAGGCCTACATGTTTTTCTCCCCCTACCCGCCATTCGTGTGGTCTGGTAACAGCAACAGCATTAAGTTCCCATCCATTGGGTGCAAGCAGGGAAGAGAAAAGGCCCCCAGCGCCTACTGTCTGCCTTCTTGACTGCGTTAATATCACCTCTTCTCTTACCAACTAACATATAGGGGTGTGTGTGTGTGTGTGTATATATATATGTATATGTATACACACACACACACACACACACACACACACATATATTCGTTAATTTCCATGGAAGAGAAAGGGATGGCAGCAGAAACATTTTAAACACAGCATTTTAGCTAGGGTAGGGTCTATTTTAAAGACAACAAAAGGGCCTTTGTTGTTCTGGCAGGTAGATGGATAAGCCTGGCCCTGGTTCAGCCTCTATAAAGCGGCTCCGGAGTGATAGGATCAGAGAAACCACCAGGAGGAGGAGGGGGCGCAGGGGCCCTTTTATTTCTGCGGCGTCAAGAGTGAAGCAGGGTGTGTGCCGTTTCCTACAGGGGCAGTGCGTTTGCCTTTCAAATTCCCGTCGATTGTGTCGCAGCCCCGCGTGGTCCCGAGCTCCCCGGCCCGCTCCTGCACGGCGGCGGGACGCCCGCTTGCACTTCCGCCACGGAGGCAATGTTCATTTAAGGCTTCCAGAGATCAGAGCTTTCATGTTTGCCACGAAAGCCAGAGAACCGGGAGCACCTCGGGAGCGGAGATGAAAGGCCATTTGTGTTTGTGCATGTGTATTTAGCGCTTAAAGGGCAGGAAAAAGAAAGAAAATAGATGGTCCCGCTTTGCACTTACTTCAAAATGTGCCTTACTCCCTCTGGTGGGACCATTTAACTCTAGCGCGCCGCCCCTCCCCCCTGCTCGCCGCCCCCGCCCGCCCCCAGCCTCGGCCCACGTGATGCCTGTTCAGGCCCCGCCGAGCCATCTTCCCGTTGCCATGGCAGCCGGCGCAGCGAGCCCGCCCATTGGCTGCAAACGAGGAGGAAGAAAAGGCCCCAGTGTCCTAGGTCTAGTGCCCTGCGCCCCGTCCCCGTGCAGGCAGAGGCCTGGGCATGGTGCGTTGCAGGGCGGGCCGGGGCGCAGGGACCACCTCCCCCGCACTGCGCACCCCACCCAGCTGCCCAGAAACGGTCAGGGTCAATGTCATCAGCTTCTCTCTGGAGTGGGAAGCAGGTGAAGGACAAAAGCAAGGCTCAAAAAAGAAAGTGAGCCACCTTTTCCGTCACCCTGAACACCCCCCAGCTCTGTTTTCTTTGTAGTGTTTGGATTTGAAATCCGGCCCTGTGACCCTTTCTACTCACAGACACTGCATGTGAGGCCCGAGCCTGAGTTTAGTTGTCAGATTCCGTTTACCTTGGCCATGCCCCGGGGCTCCAAAGCCGCGGGGACAGCACTCCGTTGTGACGTCTACACCGGAGCCTGATTGCTTTGAAAAATCATCTTCCTCTTGCTGGGTACTCTGCTGAACTCGGGAGGCTATTGGAATCACCATCTGGCCTCAGAGCCGCGGGTGACTCATGTCCTGACCCCATGGCCTAGTGAACTGATGACCCCAGCACCTGATCTTGCACCTGGCCAAACAGGTGTGGAGAAGTCTTGGAGGGGAACTGCAGCTACCTGCCTCGGGCTCTCTTCGGCTGGAGACTTGGGTTCTCTGCTGATGAGTGAGAGAGCCAGCCACAGCCTCCAATCCCCAGAGCTAGGGCACCCACTGGGATTTGGCTATGGATGGTCACCTGCCTCCCCCAGGATAGGACCAGTCAGCAGACTTGGGAGTGCAGAAAGAACTTTCACGAACATTCTGTCGTCTGCTTCTCATAAGGAGCTTGTGAGGCTGTCACTCTAATCCCTCTCCAGGAGAAGCAACTGGTAACTTGAGACCACGTGATACTACATGGGGGAGCCTGGGATGCACACTCCCGCTGCCTGCCTCCAAGCTCTGTGCCTGCTCATTCCATTCTGCCACTGGGCCGGGTAGATTCCCTCTGGACATGTCACACCCTCACAGATTTATAGATAGGGAACGGGCTGTAGGAGGAAGATCACTCCTTCCTTTCTCCTCATTCCTTATCTTGCCAATATTACATTAAAAGAATGTGTCACCAGTGTTTAATTTCTCAAGATCAGGGGCTAATGGTTGAGGAATTTTTGTGGTTCCTTCTGGTGGCAGAAACACATTTGCAAACACAAAATCTTTTAGTAAAATAGCAAGATTTAGTAGGAAAGAAAAATAGTGTGAGAAAAAAAAAGGACCTGATTTGATTAGTAGGAAAGAAAAACAGTGTGAGAAAAAAAAAGGACCTGATTTGAGGGATATTATTATGCCAGAGACACTTGGTTGACTTAAACACTAATATATGATTTTTACACATATTCACACAAGGGGTGCCGTGTGGTTTCAGGAATCCACAGAGCCTAACACCCGAGCACTTGTGATAGAAAAAAATTTTTAATCCTTTTTTTTTCCATTTTCATTTGTGTTTGGCTTCTTTACAAAGTCATCAGTGAAAATTGCTGTAGGGTTATTTTTCCCTCTTGTGTTACAGACCAAACTCAGTGTCTGATGTAGAGTGGAATAAGTGAGGAAAAGACACAGTATTGGGCAAACCAGTGAAATTATGCTCTTGTTTACATGAATAGCCCTTACTGGGATTCAGCTTTTTGTTGCTCTGTGTAGCCTTTTGATGTTGATCCCAGAGTTGTAACTTACATGATAAATTACAAGTCTGTATTTATTCATACATTAGAGATAGGTTATTTTTTACCATTGTTTGTGTGTATACACATTTGCTTGAAATCAGTGGATTTCTAGGCCAGATTTAGGCAATTGAACGACCTTTATAAGCAGTTAATTGTCTAGATCCAATGTTTGTTGCAAACACAGTCTGGAGCAAAATGGGAATTAACATCTTTACAAAGACAGGCGTAGAAATTCTAATCCAGTGCATTGTTTCCTTTCTCTGGTAGCAGGGCTGAGTCCTACCTGGCTGCAAGGCTGCCATTCACCAGTGTAGCCCAGAAAGCAATGGTAAAGATAAGACCAGCTAATCCAGGCCTTGTAAATGGTACAGGTTTCGCAATTCACATCACCTGTCTGCAAAGGTAAACTCACAAACCCCTCGTGAGGTGTGTGCACAGTCAAATGGGATCACATTGCTAGGCCAGCAGCTCTATAAGTCTATGTCACTTTTAAGAGGTATCCAAAAAGACTGTGTGCTACTAGGCTACAGAGAGCAGCGTTAAGTCTGATATACATCGATCCATGTTCAAGGAGATTCCTCTCTGCCTCTGGAAGTTGGTTAATTTTTCTGGTTCTGATATTGAATATTGTTGCATTTTCCTTGATAGGGTCATCCAGTGAATGGTTTTTCCTCTTGAACCTTATACTCCCCCTCTCTCAGCAGCCAGTGCGTCCCTGGTCTTCCTCAGCCATGCCGGGGCTCACTGCAACCTCCTCTGCTCAACTCACCTGGGTGCAGCCATCTTCAAGAAAACGTTATTAAAGCATTATTAGTATGCAGCAAGGTGCCTTCTTTCTGCTAAATTAGTTTGTAAAGTGGTCTTCACAAATGCACACATTCTTTGTTATGACAGCAGGGCTTCGTGTTTCTGATGCAAGACTAGTAAGACTTGGAAGTAGGGAGGTAAACTGGGTGGCCCAGGAAAGCAGGGTGTAGGGGAGTTGATAGAAGATACGAGAAATGAACCTAAGGGATGATCAAAGAGCAGCCGAAGAAAAAAATATCCTTAAGTGGGAGAAAAAGGCAAATAGGAAGTGTGAGGAATTAGGCAGGAGTAGGAAAGAAAACTGTGAACCACTGTATGCACACCTGTGTGAAAGAGGAACCTAGAAAAGTGGGCCCTGAGAAAGCAATACTAGCAGAAAGCGAAAGGTGCTCTAGAATCACTGTGTTCTTCGTGTTGAGTGAAATAAGGCACGCGCAGAAAGACAAATACCGCGTGATCTCACTTATATGTGGAATCTGAAGAAGATGAAATCCTAAAGCAGGGAATAGAAAGGCCAGAGGCCAGGGTGGAGTGGGGAAGGGAGGAGGAGTTGTTGGTCAAAGGATGCAGAGTTTCAGATCCACAGGAGGAATAGGGTTTGAGATCTATTGCACAGCAGGGTGACTGTAGTCAATAATGTAGTGTATATTTCAGAATAACTAAGAGCGCATTTAACATGTCTCACCATAAAAAACGACAGGTAAGTGAGGGGATGGATATGCTAACTGGCTTGATTTGATTATTCTACATTGTATTCATATGTTAAAACATCACATTGCACCCCATAAAGGTATACAGGTATGATTTGTCAATCAAAAATAATAATAAAAATTTTAAAGAAGAATCGTATAGAAAGAAAAACTGTTTTAGGATTGAGAAAATGCTGTGAAGAAGTCACAGAGAAATTCTCCAAGAAGTGCCACCTGTGTACTGAAAGCCCTTTTAATGGACTTTTGTGGTGCTTTGGTGATTCGTACAACGTTGAACAAATAATTTCCTGACCTGCTAAATCGAGCTAGCAACCCTTGCCCTGATCACTCTCTTTGGGGGTTTTTGTGAGGCTCTAGGGAGCTGATGTGCAGGCAAAGATTATAACCCAGAAAATGCTCTACAAATGTAAGTAAGGTTTTGGCAGAATTGGGTTGTGGGGTGCAAGTGCCAGGCAAGGTTCCAGTCCTTGCCAAACTGCATTTTCTAACTGATGAAAGATCTGGCATTTTATTCTTTTCCATTTTTTAATTCACTGGGTTTGTTCCCTTATTCTTATGAACTGAGATACCTTGATTGCAGAGATAAGTTGAGAGTGGCTGACCGATGAAAATTTTCATTGATCTTCTCTCTGGCCCCTGCCTTTCCCAGCCCCTTGGCTTTGGAATGAAAACTGGAAGTCCGGGACACCCACCGAGTGGCGGTGTTAGAGCTGCAGTTTGTAAAACTCTTCCGTTACCATCTCTTTATTTGAGCACGGAGACAGGCCCTTTCTGTGACTTTTCTGGCTAAATAACTTCTTCAGAAGACAACTCATTTTTGAAATTAGACTGGACTTTGTTTCATGAGTTTACAAAACTTATGATTCAGGTCCACATTGCCTACTTTTGAATTGGGTCTATTTAGATGTCAGAATGTACAACACAAGAACAATGAGTTCAGTGTCTGTCCTGTTCTTCATGGTCAGGATTTTTGTGTTTGTTTTATCCCCTGTAAACCAAGACATTTCCAATACAGGCTGTCTGACGACTAACGAGAGGGATCATAGGGACCCTATAGTCTGCCCTTCTAGGCTGTTCTCAGGCCCTATCCCACCCAGGCCTCTCTTCTCCATCTTCTTAAAATCTTCATCGATCCCCAAGTCAGCTGCCCTGGCTGGCTTGTGTGTGTCTGCGATGATAGAGCTATCAGCACTGCCATTTCCCGGCCCGTGTAGGCCCATGTGAGAATATGGGTGGCCAATAATGCTGTCGCAGCCTGGGAAAGGGACAGCAAAGGGGAAGAGGCAGCCACTTGAGAGCCAGAGCCGCCCATTCCCAGCAGAGCTCGGAGACCACAGTGCCACTCCTGCCCATTCCCAGCAGAGCTTGGTGCCATTCTCAGATCTCCCAAACTGACCCCAGATGTCCATACTTTTATGGATTAATACCACCAGGGTGTTGAGCTAGATTTTGACAATCAAAAAAAAAAAAAAAAAGTGTATCCCAATTCCACGTACAGTGACAAGCCCATGAGCCATCAAATTAGGAATTACTATCTATCTATCTGAGACAAAGTTTCACTCTGTCACCCAGGCTGGAGTGCAGTGGCGTGATCTTGGCTCACTGCAGCCTCCGCCTCCCAGGTTCAAGTGATTTTCGTCCCTCAGCCTCCCGAGTAGCTGGGATTACAGGCATGTGCCACCACGCCCAGCTAATTTTTGTATTTTTTGGTAGAGAGAGGGGTTCGCCACGTTGGCCGGGATTGTTTTGAACTCCTGGCTTCAAGTGATCAGCCTGCCTCAGCCTCCCAAAGTGCTGGGATTACAGGCATGAGCCACTGTGTCCTGGCAGATTGGAAGTGATTATACCCACTTTATAAAGTGGTGAGAATGGCATGTTTTGATTCAATTCAAAAGGTATTTACCAAGTACCTCCATATTCAAGGGAGGGGATGTGGAAGCAACTTATATACAGAATTAAAACCTGCAAAGGCATCAGCAAAGAGCGTCTCGCATCAGTTTCTCTGTTCACTTGGTCCCTACTTGTCTTCACAGAAAGAACAATTCTTATGTGGGAATCAAAATGCTATTTCTTTGAGAAAAAAGATGGCCCTGATAAGAAAGACAACAAACACGTTGATGCGGAAACAGCCTCCAACATGAAGTAAGATTTCCAACTGATCAGATCCTTAATTTAGATGCTAAGCAAGAGGTCGTCTATTTGTAGGGTTCTGTGGATTCTAGAGCCCCACCCGGACCTACTGAATTAGGGTCCTTAGGGGTGGGGCCAGGAAATGTGAACTGTTTAAACCTCCTGTATTAGGCAGTTCTTGCATTGCCACAAATACCTGAGACTGAGTAATTTATAAATTAAAGAGGTTTATTTGGCTCATGATCCTGCAGGCTTTACAGGAAGCAGGGTGCTGGCATCTGCTCGGCTTCTTGGTAGACCTCAGGAAGCTTCTGATCATGGAGGAAGGTGAAGGGGGAACAGGCACATCACATGGTGAAAGCAGGAGCAAGGGAGAGAGAGCTGGGGGAAGGTGCCATACATTTTGAAAGACCAGATCTCCTGTGCACTCAGAGTGAAAGCCAACTTATCACCAAAGAATGGCCCAAGCCATTCATGAAGGATCTGCCTCCATGATCCAAACACCTTCCACTAGGCCCCACCTCCTGGACTGGAGATTACATTTCAACATGAGATTTGGGCAGGGACATATATTTAAACCATATCAACTCTCCAAGTGATTTTCATACAGAGCTGGGCTTGGACATCTCAAGGTAGTAGACTAGTACTTAGTCTTGGGCATCAGACAGACTTCGGTACCTGTTTGAGCCTGGATAAGTAACTTAACCTCTCAGTCTGTTTCCTAATCTATAAAGTGGATCTAATCATATGAACCTCAGAGGTTGATGGTGTGACGTGAGTGAGATGACATGTGCCAAGCTCCCGACTTGCAGTGTTCTATCTGCCGCTCTATCTGCAATGGGCATGAATGGGCAGATGACTTGCCCAAGGGATGTGAACATTAAACAGTCAGCTGTTGATGAGGAAGGCATGGCTCAGGACAGTGCCAGCTAAGGTACATTTAGAACTCTGTTTTCCATCAATACATTTCCTCATGTGACATAAGCTGTGCCTCTTGGGTGGTGGGCTTCCAGCCCAAGGTTAGGGGCTTTGGGGAAGCTTAACAGGTCCTTATCTAGGAGCGTTTTTCCACTGCCATCTAAGCTGTGTGTGTCAGCTGGGTTCAAGGAGTTAAAAATGTCTGATTAGTAATCAGCTGTGCAAAAGCAACACTTTTCATTCTTAAGTTCTGTTCTCCAGTGTATTGAGATTTTTCAGCTCTTTTGTTTCCATGGGTCTCGCAGGCATGGCCTTGAGCAGCAGTTCTCAGACTTTTTGGCCTCAGGACCTCTTTGCACTATAAAATTATTAAGGACCCCAACAAACTTTTGTTGGATATTTACCAGATTAAAAATTAAAACTGAGAAATTAAAAAAACCCAAGCACACATTCATCCTTCAGAGTGATGATGTCATCACGCTCCGTGTAGCTTCCAGAAAACTTTACCTGCACTCATGAGAGAATAAGAGTGAACAGGGAAATACATCTTAGCATGACGATAAGAATAATTTTGACCTTGTGGATCCTGGAAAAGATTCTGGAGGTCCCCGGGGCCTCTGAGCCATAGAGACCTGCTGATCTGGATTGCACAGGTTACCCCACCCTGTTCGTCTGCCTCACAGAGAAGCACAGAAGTCAAAGCTGAGGCCATTGTTATCACTGAGCAGCACAGCTGGGGCAGGGTCTTAGGGAAGGCGTCCGAGCCCAGCCCAGTTCCCTGGCCTTACAAACGAGGAACCTGAGCCCCAAAGAGGTAAAGCAATGCTCCCAAGCTCACACAGGTGGGTGCCAAGCCCAGTTAATAACCCAGAGCTTCTGATCACTGGACTTGCCCCTGCATCCCAATTGAGTGACTTAGGGACCGGGCTCCGGTGAAAGACAACTTGGTTCCAATCCCAGCCCTGCCACTGTGTGACTCTGGGCAAGTGTCTTAACTTCTCTGGCCTGAACTTTCTCATACATAAAATGTGGATAATAAAAAATAGCTGCTTCATAGGCTTGCTGGGAAAATTAAATGAGATAACGTGTGGAAAGGAACTGGCATCTCACATAAGCATTATACACACACACACACACACACACATTTTAGCTTTACAACTAATTCTTAGAGGGATACGTTTGTAATTTTATAGCAGTCACTACTTCTAGAAATCATGACCAGCTTTTCTTCATCTCTTGGTCTCAGTTGTTCCTTTTCCCAACAACCTTCAGGCTTGCTCAGCAGCATCACAGGGGAAAGGGATTCCAGGATCCGTGGTGAGAACATCGTCTCTCTCTGCCTTCCCAACAGACTGAAGGCAGAGCTAAGATCGGATGTAATTAGTTTCCATGTCAGACCCAACAATCCATGCTGTATGTCATGCCGGAGTGATCAGTGTTTTCAAGGTGGAATGAAACCTCATAATGAAGCAGTGAATAGTATTATTGCAGTTGAATAACCTGCAGCATGATGTATGATGATTAGAATTTGTTTCTGGCATATGGTTTTCTTTTTCTTGTTTTCCCCACAAAGTGGAGTGTCTGCTTCTGTAGCAGCATCCATTTGCAAACTGCGTTCCCAAACCACTCTTTAATCGTCTCCTACATCAGTTCGTGGGAGAGCTTAGTTGAGGGTAGGTAACCCAGTTCTCCTCATTCAACAAATGTAAACATAGCACTTCACGTTTGTAAAGGGTTGGGGGTCCCTAGTGACCTGCACACACAAGTCAATAGATTTCTGCTGAAAAAATTGTAATATTAAAACATCATACATAAATTTGAAGACTTCATATGCAAACAGCAACAAAACCAAAAAATAACAAAGGACAGAGATTTTAAAATAATCTCTTATAAATAACTAGTTTTATCTACCCAACCAAATAAAATAATTTGTACTCTGTGGGCTCTGCTACCTCAGATCCTGTGCAGACATATGTGGATATCAATAATGAATGAATCAATTGATTCATCCTCAGTCTTGCTGAGTGTCTCTCTGGGAGTTACCACTTGTGGCTCTTGTTTACCCAAAGATCACTTTGAAGATAGAACATTCTGTAGTCCCAGATAGCATCATCTTGCCTAGAATGACGTATGATCCATATCTCTAAGCCACAGGACTGGAGCTTCTCCCTCTTGCTAAGGAAGTTGCACGTATCACCCAAAAGATGCTGGCTTTGAGCTGAGAAGACCTGGCTTCTCATATTGTGCCTTGTACTAACAGCAGTGTGATTGAGGCAAGTGCCTTGATTCTCTGGTCTTCCTTCACCCCATCTGTACAGTGATCTCTCAGCAGCTGTTCACCTCTAATGGTGGTCTGGAGAGTGGTGGCTGAATCCCTCCACCATTGGGCGTTCAAAGCCACCCATTTCCACTGAGGCAGGTGGATCACAAGATGAGGAGTTTGAGACCAGCCTGGCCAATATGATGAAACCCCATCTCTACTAAAAATACAAAAATTAGGCATGGTGGTGGGCGCCTCTAGTCCCAGCTACTGGGGAGGCTGAGGCAGGAGAATCCCTTGAACCTGGGAGGTGGAGGTTGCACCGATCCAAGATTGCACCACTGTCACTCCAGCCTGGGTGACAGAGTGAGACTCCATCAAAAAAAAAAAAGCCAGCCATTTCCAATGGCCTTGAGGTAAGGAGTATGTTGCATTAAATAAGGATCATTAAGGATCTGAATGAGCTAACTACCGTGAGTTTGAATGAATCTAGAACTTAATCTCAGGTTTGCATGTCAGGGATAGTTCAGTTCACTAACACATTCTCCATTACTGTGTGAGGTGGTGTGCAAGACCTCAGGTTCACTCTTGGGTCTGGGAATGACTGCAGTGGACATATTTATTCTTCCTTAGTGTGTCAGATATCTATCACAGCGTAACAGCCTACCCCAATCATGGTGGTTTAAGAGAAAAATAATTACTCTTGTGATTCTGTGGGTTGGCTGCGTTGTTCTGTCGATTTTGCATGGACTCAGTCATGGGACAGCGATTCGGTTGGTGGGTCACCTGGAGGCTGGGCTCAGTTGGGATGATGGGGCTGTCTGGATCTCTCTCTCTCTTTGCGTGGTCTTTCCCCCTCAAGGTTAGCCTGGCCTGGGTTGGCTCTAGAGATGGTGACGCCATGCTGAGCCCCAATTCCAAGTGCTTATCAAGCCTCTGCTTCCTCTACTGATGTTCCTGGGTTAAAACAAGTCATATATTCAAACCCAAAGTTAATGTGGGGATGGGGACTGTCCCTCTTAGTGTAGATACCAGGAGGTGTGATTCGTGGAGGCTGTTAGTGTAATGGTCTTCCCACCTTAGCCTCAGTTTCCGTGTCGGTTAGATGGGAATAGGTTACTAAGCATGTAAGGAGGTCCAGCCTGAGTTGAGGTGTTTCCCATGTCACATCCATTTCTAACTGAGTGTGTGATCATAGGATTCACATTCCTCATAAGTAAAGAAGTCTTGGACCAAGCGATCCAAGGGACCACCATTATCACCACCTGACTTCAACACACACACACACACACACACACTCTTCTGCTTCATCTCTCACACAATGTAAAAATCAAATATGATTGGAAGAATCTTCAAAGTGGTAGAGGACTATACCAATGGGATGTATTATTACAAATAATAATTATGAAGAATTCTAATAAATATATTTTCCAAAAACTTATGAGAGGCTAAACATCTCTATTATATATTGCACATTTAAAAATAATTACTTTGTGAGAAGTGCCTTATTCAGGTTTCTGTTTCTTTTCTGGTGTTTTAAGCTCACTCTAAAAAGGTTAGGCAAATCAAGATGTGTTTGCATGAAACTAAAGGCACTAGGAGGAGACTAAAAGGTCAAATCTACCTTTTAGTTGCAGCCTGTGTTCAAAATGGAGGCATTTCAGCTCACTCAAGTCTTTATTTAGTCTAACCACTTGGCAACCTACTTTATTTAGTCTAATCACTTGGCAACCTACTCTAACCACTTGGAAACCTACAACCTACATACAGAATCATAGTTCAGCCATCCATTCCTACCTTCCTAGTGTTTTTGTTTATTTGCTTGGCTCATCGTGTTGTGTTTATGTGTACATGTCTGTGAGGACAGCTCAACTGTGACCTCTTGTACAGTGTTCAGAATTTACAAAGTTCCCTAAGGATACCAGGCCATCCCTGGCCCTCTTTTCTCTTATATGTGGGCAAAGACTGAGTGACTTGGGGTCCTGACCTCAATAAGTGTAGTCTTATTCTCACCCATTCCTTTGCTTATTCACTGAACCTAGCCCTGAAGCGATGGGACTGAAGATTCAGAATCAGCTGTCACCTCTGTGTGGATGACTGCGCTCAGGATGCACTTCATAACCCTCCTCATGGCTTATAAGATCCTCTCTAGTATGGCTGCTGGCTCCCTATTCTCCTAAGTGTAAACACCCTCCCCCACTCTGAGGACTGTCCATCCCATCATGCATCCACTGCACCCCAGCCTTCATAACTCACATGCTGATAGGGAAATAAACGAAGACCACCAAATGGAAAGAAGCAAAGGTTCTTGAATCAGAGCTTGCTACAGCCAGAGAGCCAGCCACTAGCACTTGCATACGGCAGAGACTCAAAGGCAAGCAGAAGAGAGAAAGCTCCAGAGTGGAAAAGAGGGAAAGCTTCAAGTATGTCCTGATTGGAGGCTGTTGGCCTGGGGAAGTTGCAGGTAGGCTAACAATAGCCTACCTGTAATAATAGGTTAGGGGTACATATTTGACTTTCTTGGGTTCTAGAATTGGAAGCCAGGACAAAAGTTAGGGAAACTGTCAGGGAAATGAATCAAGTCCTTGTCATTTGGGGCTGATTGCTAAAGGGGTTGTTGTTTGGCTTCCTGACCTAGTGACTATAAACAGTAGGTTGGCTTCCTGGGCTGGTTGCTGCAGGTTGTGGGCCAAGGTTCTGTTTTTATGTAGTCAGACTAGTGTCCATTTGTATCTTCAGCCTCTCACGATTCCCCCAACCAAAGGTGCTGCTGTTCCTTGTTCCCTGTCCTCGCAGACCCTCTTTCCACACTCCACCATTCTGGCGGAAGCCCCTTCCAGTGTGTTTTCACAGCACCTGCACTTTGATCACAGCACGTGTCCCTTTTATATTAGTCATTACTGGTTCATTTTCCCTTTTGGTCCAAACACTCCTTGAGGGCAGGGGTTCTGTCTCGTTCATCACTGTATCTTCCCTAGTCCCTCGCACCATGTCTGGCTCCAGGCAGCTTATAGTAAATGTTGATTAAACAAATGATTGATGAATACCAAATACAGCCTGATAACTCCCCCTTTCCACCCCCTGGTCTGCATTTCTCCCTGCCTTATAGATATCTGCAACTGGATATCCCACTTGCATCTCAAAATTAACATGTCTAAAACCAAACCATTGATCTTTCTCCCAAGCCATCCTCCTTGTGATGTCCCCATTTGTAAAGTCCCACCATGTTCACAAACCCCGTACCTTGTCCCCTGCAGCTCTCAGTCCTCATCATCTTCATCTCTTCCATTTCTGTCCATTCCTTTGTATTCCCACCTCAGCCTTTGTTCTGGTTTGGACTCTGACCTCATCCTGCCGCCTGATCACTGGGTTCCAGTCTCAGTCACCCTCTCAAATCCATCCTCCACGCCATCCCAAAGTTCCACTTTGCTTATGCTTCTGCTTTGTGGGAAACCCTTCTGTGGCCTCACATGTCTCAGCCTAGCATTCAGAGCTCTCAACCGTATGAAATAATCCTGTCCATAGTGCTCAGTAACTCCTTGCCACGCACTTGACTTTTCAATCCAGTTGCCCTAGTTATCATTTCTAGGACATGCCTTTTCCTCCTCTCCTCTCTGCTGCCTTTACCACCTCTGCAGCCTAAACAAAGACTGAATGTTCCCTTGTCTCCAATGGCAGTTATAGCTGCTACTCGGTACGGTAGTGATTGATGCCGTTGTCTTCTTTCCCTTACTGAACTAAGGAAACATCCACCCTCGCTTGTCTTTGCCATTTGTAGAGTAGGCACACGGTAAATATCTGTTGAACAAATGAATGATGCAGCTGGTGATTGCATCTAGAATAACCCTCACGTTAAGATGGGTTCATCCTTAGATGGATTTGGGATTGATGAATTCAGACCTGCAGTTAAGAGTTTGCTTGTAAATCATGAGACCTTGTAGACAGAGTAGCAGCCTAATTATGTGTCTGAACCGTCAGTGTTTACTCAGTCCTTCCTTTTGTAGTTCTAGTAAATTGCTTTGTATTTGAATCCGTGCTAGGGCCTTCTCCCTGGATATTTTTGTTGTTGTTGAGGCCCACACCAGCAGCATGGCCAAATGCTTATTTCCCAAGTTATATCCAGAAATTATTGCCTTTTTTTTTTTTCTTGTTTTGACAGAATCTTGCTCTGTCGTTCAGGTTAGAGTGCAGTGGCATGACCTCAGCTCACTGCAACCTCTGCCTCCTGGTTCAAGCAATTCTCCTGCCTCAGCCTTCTGAGTACCCGGGACTACAGGCACGCGCCACCACGCCTGGCTAATTTTTGTATTTTTAGTAGAGATGGGGCTTCACCATGTTGGCCAGGATGGTCTCAATCTCTTGACCTAATGATCCGCCTGCCTCGGCCTCCCAAAGTGCTGAGCCACCATGCCTGGCCCTGGCTTTTCTTTAGTAGAAGTTCAGTTCATACTACCAAGGCGTCTAAAATATTTGTCTCCTTACTCATTAAAACTCGGCAGTTACATGTCAAACTGGAAAGAGGGATAGGTTGGCGGAATTGGGGACCAACAGGTAGCTGGGATCTGCAGGGTCTTGGCAGGAGAAGGCTTGCTGGGGACAAGGCACATGGGTGTGCATAACGATCTCAGAGACCAGCATGGTGGAAAAGAGGGAAACAGCCGCCCTATCTCTCACAAGATCTAAAAGAGCCTGCCAGCTTGGTATTTTGGTCCCTGGATTTATGTATCTGATGAAGATAAAACATTCAGAGAATGCTAGCCCCGTGTAGAACACCAGCCTAAAAGAATGGAATAAAAAGAATGCCGACAAAATTTGAATAATCATATGCGATACATCTATTCGTTCTAAAACATGATTAGATAATGCAAATTATACTTGATAATCATAAATTAAAACAATTACAAATAAAACAGAACACATTTATTGTTTAAATTGCTGAAGTTTATATTTAGAAATTGCTTTGGGTAGCATCAACATTGACTCTGCTGGAGGATTAACCTTTGCTGTCATAGGTGCAAAGCAGCCATTTCGAATGGTTTTAATAGCAATCTGTGCTTCTGATGCAGTGAACTGGGTTTCTGCTCCGCCGTGCTCTTCCCCGTTCTCTGTGGTTTTATCATCCTTGGCCTGCACACGTACTGTTCCCTTTGCCTAGAATAATCTTTTCCTTTTTTATTCATTCTTTGGGATTTAATGAAAACCCTGACTGTTCTGTGAGGCCACCCCACATCCCTTTGATATTGCTTTTCTCTTCTGCATCTGCGTGGCATCTTACACGTTTGCTAATGTGCGCTCGTGATCTTGAACATCCCTTGAGCACAGGTCTCTGTTCCCCTCTAGAAGCCTCCCCTGGCTCCTGCCTCGATGATGAGGAAGACCCTGCCTGAGTTGATTTTGTTGCCTTCGTCCGCTCTATGCCTAGTATGGGGCCTGGTGCTCCTTTATTGGAAAGCAAGAAATATTTATTTAATGAAATGTTACTGACACAAGCTGGGGCTCTTTTAGTTCTAAGAAAACTGCTATCTCCCCATGACTGTTTTGGCCCCTCTTGCCCTGTGTCCTTGATGTCTGTGACCGGTCACTCCTGAGTTCTCTCTGTGAGGCTCACTGCTGCTACCATGTCTGAGCCCAAGGGCATTGAGGGGCCTTCCCCTGTCACCCCCTTGTGTTACAGACACATATTCCAGAGAGGTGAACCCTCGCTGAAGGTCGCAGGTTCCCTTCCAGCTACCACTGAAGCTTGTAGCTTGGTTCAACAGGCCTCGCTACATAGAAATGGTGGACTCTTCTGAGTTGAGAGACTCGGATTGTACTTGAAACTTTCCATTCTCCAGCTGGGCCATTTGGGGCACTTCCTCTTTTTGTGTGAAATCATTAGCCACAATCCGGAGACCTACGAGTGGAATTTGGTCTGCAGTCTTTGTTTCTTTCCTTAAAGTTTGAATTCTGATACTTCTCACAAAGACGCCTGCTTTGCAGATAGCTCTGGTCCCCACCGTCCATCCCGACAGTTACTGCATCTTTGGGAAACTTTGTGTTTCATACTCACAGCGCTTCTCAGCTTGCACTAGCCATGTTCCAAGTCTCCAGCCACTGCATGCAGCCAGCAGTTAGATTTCCGGACCAGAGAGCGCCAGTCGGATGCTTCTCCCTTCACTCATTGATGGTTCTTGCTGGCTTCAGAAGGTATTTAGATCTGACACTGTGGATGAAAAGTCCCTATAAAGCCCTTCCTACTCTGACATCCAGTGAATCTACTATTAAGATGGATTTTAGAGTTGAATGAGTCCAGGACCACCATTGCTGTCTCACTAAATTGGAACTCACTGGTCAGTAGCTATAATGTTTGAACTGGAACCAGAAAATAGCTCTCAAATTTGCAGAGTCAGCTTTGCTGGGCTTCAGGCTGAGTGGGCTCATAGCTGGTTGGCCCTGTGTCTCTGGCCTGGGCACGGTGGCTCCTTGCCAAGGCCAGCAGCCCTCGATGGCGGCAGCACGGAGCAGACCGAGCCCCAGCCGACTCCCCCCTGAGGCCTTGCGCCTCCCGCTTCACAGCATCGTGCCTTCCCTCTTCCAGTTCCCAGGGTTGGTTGCTTCAGGCGGTCTCAGCCCTCTGCACAGTCAGCTGTCAGGGAGGGGGAAGTGGCAGGTCCAAGGCAGCCAGAAGGCTTCCCACTGCCAGCCCTGCCTGTGGCATTCCTTAAGGTGACAAGGAGTGTGTTTTAAAGCCACCCTCCAAAACTCTTATTCCCCATGAATTCTCTGCAGCTGCTCCAGAATTGACTGTAAAGAGAACCTCGGTTAAGCTGCCTATGCAGCCAGAAGGCTGTGAGTCAGACGACGGCCTGCCAAGTGCAACCTGAGATGCTTCGGTGGAAGCTTGTTCCTCGATGGTGACACCTTGTCTCCAGGCTCATCCATTTGAGTGAAAATTCGTCTCTTTCCCTCCCTCATGCTTGTCTTTACCAAAAAACATCATGTAATGAACGATGGTTGTTTTGGTCTGAAAGAGACTTTTCTTTTTTTTTTTTTTTTTTTTTGAGAGTGTTTCTCTGTTGTCAGGCTGGAGTGCAGTGGTGTGATTTTCGCTCACTGCAACCTCTGCCTCCCGGGTTCAAGCGATTATCCTACTCCAGCCTCCCTAGCAGCTGGGACCACAGGCGTGCACCACTACGCCTAGCTAATTTTTGTATTTTTAGTAGAGAGAGGGTTTCACCATGTTGACCAGGATGGTCTCGATCACTTGACCTCATGATCCACTTGCCTCAGCCTCCCAAAATGCTGAGATTACAGGCGTGAGCCACTGTGCCCGGCTGAAAGTGACTTTTATTTGTATAGATTATCTCTGTAAAAATTGAAAGGTTTTTGTGAACATCTGGTACTTATAAAATACTTTTGTAGGGGAGGATGGGAGATGATGAAACTACTTCCCCATTTAGACAGTACCACCTGTAAGAAGACTTGTGGTCTGGTTTCGAAGATGGTTATCCACAGTGAGATGACTAGAAGACAGTACCTCTCAAACTTTCATGTTCACCAAAGTCATCTGGGGATCTTGGTAAAATGCAGATTTGGATACAGCAGGCCTGGATGAACCCGGACTGGTTTTCCTAATAAACTCCCAGAAGAAGTGCAGGTTTTAAGGCTATGAGGTGCTTCTCTGGACCCTGGCTGTCCGACAGCCACATTTAATGAGAAGAGAACACAGTTGTGTGGTTGACTGTGTTGAGGATCACACTGACTTAGAAAGTTATGACTTTAATGTTCCTAAGTTGAATCACTAAGATTTCTGTATAAAACAGCAGAAAATATGGGAGTTTGGAGAAGGGAGAAACGAGCTGGACGAAATAGCTTCCTAGTTCCCGATTCATCTTTGGGCATCAGCTGTTTTGTGCGCTGGTGCCGATAAGCTGGAGCACGCTTTGTGAACAGAGTTCTGTCCTAGCTGGACAGGATGGAGATGTCGTAGGGTTCAGTTAATGTAGTGAATTTTTCCTGAATCTTTAAATTCTCATATATAAAAACATGTAGTTAAGCAAACAGTACAATAATATAGAAAAGACTGTGTATATGTGTGTGTGTGTGTACCCCATGAGAAATGTTTTTGCTGGTATGTGAAAGAGAAAATCTAGTGTTTGGAAAGAGTTCTCCACTGTGCTTTGGGACTACAAGTTTGGCTTGGGGCAGGGCAGCAGAGTTGGAGAGGAGGCAGGGGACGCAGAATGAGGCCATCGTCCCTGTGCAGCATATCAGGTGTTACTTTTATGTTGGTGAAAGAATGATCTGAGGAGCCTGCTTATCAATGTGGAGAAGATTGCAGCTGCAATTTGCTGGTTAGTCTCTGTTCTTTTAACGCTTTCCTGAAGTGCCATTTTGTCTCGGTAAAATGCTCCCTAAAAATACTCAAATATTTTTAGTTGTAGAGTACAAATCAGATTGAGCTGCACATTTCCCTGGTGAGCAAAAGTGATGAGTTTGTGTTCATTAACTCGAGGCCATCTGGTGCAGACACGCTGCCGTCTGTGAATCAAACGTGCATCAAACTCCAGGGATCAGAACGCGTGCCAGAGCCAGTGTTTTGGAGAGTCAACAACAACCGGGGGGAAAAGAGGCCCCGGCTATATTTTTCTTTTAAAAAATCGGCTCTGCCTTGCAGCATATCAGAGCATCCCGTGCTGCCCAGCTGATGAGCCCGCTTGCAATCTCTCCATTGCCCATCTGAACTGTCTTTGGGGTGTGCACTGAACTGTTTTTGAGGTGTGTCTCTGGTTGAAGTCATCTTGCCCGATACCATCTTCATTTGGATGCGGGGAGAGGTGGAGAGAGCATTCCAGTGACTTTCTCTGCATTTTTCTGTAACCACAGGCCAGAGCCACAGACAGGCGTGTGCACACGTACACACACATTGTGAGACAAAAGAATTGTGAAGCAAAGCAATGCTCAAAGTAGTTGACATGCTGCAGAACTTTCTCGGGAGAACTACCTTCTGCAAATAACCAATTTCTTGAGGAGAGAGTGCTTCTTGCAGTCTTGCCAATAAAAAGTCACTCAGCAGCAGCTAACTTTCTGTTTAGCGTGCTCACCAAAATATATATACATGAAAGAAATTGCTACACTGATCTGGTACTGATGACCACCAGGGCCCTCCATGGCGTGTATGGAGAAGGGACCTGGGAGGGTCTGGGAGCCTCCTTGGAGGTTCCTCCCACTTCGGCATCCATAAGTCTTGTATTTGTTACTGGGGGCCCATGTATCTGTGTTAGCAGTCGGTCCCCTGCAGAGCAGGACAGCTGATGTTTCTGTGAGGAGATGCAATTTGCTGTGTAGCCTCTGTACCGTCTTTCTAGCTATACCTTCTCCTTTAGGTACCCAAGCATGTTTAGTGGAAGGAGAGAACACAGACTGGGCTGCAGATGGAGGGATGATGAGAATAGGGACTCTCCCTGTCCCTGTACCTGCCCACCACCTCCTGCCTGCATCCTGAGATGCCCAGCAGAGGACAGGGTTCCACTTGGAAAGTTCTTTTGAATCTCACACAAGACAGTAATAAACATAGAGGTAGAAACAACAAGACATTTTACCATGTCTTGTGTCATGTAGGAAACTTCACATTTCAGAAAATATAAAGAAAAAAGGATGAAGCAAAGGGCTTTAAGGATACAATGGACCTTATTATGGAAGGAAAGCGGTGCTGTCACGGAGCTAAAAATGAACTGTTTTCTTTTTCCAGTGGGTTAACTTTTAAAAGTGCATGTTACGTAGTGCCCTGCATTGCAGTATATCTTATTATAACCTTACCAGCCACAGCTCCTATCACTGTTTCCCATGTTTGCTAATATGGTAATCATGAAATAGCACTTTGTTTTTTGAATCTTTGGTTAGCATCAGAGTTTTAATTTATTGTTTGCTTTTTGTTTGTAAGCCCTGAATGAAGGCTTTCTTGCACTTAGGAAAGCCCATCTTCCAGTATGCAGACAAGTTAGCTCACGTCTTATTAAGCCATTAGTTGAATTATAATTCATTTGCTATAGCCTTGATCTCTAAATTGGTGGAATCCACATTGTTGGCAAGATTCAAGGGTAGCACACACCCTGAACACACAAGTGTGAGGACACACAGCAAGAATGAGTAAGCAAGAGAATCAGGGGAGTTTCTAAGGAGCTTTCTGGAGGAAGAGAATTTTGTTTTAATTTTTGATTATGCAGTTTATGTTTATAGTGGAAAACAGATAAGACAATAATAGTACCTTTGCTAACCATACTTTAAAACATTTTGATATATATGCTTCTGTTCCTTTCTCTATGGAAATAAATACCTTAAACAATAGAATCAGTATATTCATGAAGTATTGATCAGAAAAATCAGAATGATTACAAATGCATTGGTGAAAATATTATCAGTGACAATATTTGTAACATGCCTTTTCACTGATTGATATTTCATGAATATCTTTTCATACCGGTTATGGAATCCAGATGTATATATATGTATATACCAGTTATATAATAAAATGTTATCTTATTACATTCTTACCACTACGTAGTCTCCTTGAATGGATATACCATAGCTTATTTGACTGCTTTAGTGTTGTCTGACATTTGGGTTGCTCCCAACATTTCCTGCTCATCAATGCTGCTGTGATGAGCATACTGGTAGCTGAATCTTTTCATGCATCTGTGGTTAGTTCCCTAGAATAAGTTCCCAGAAGAGGCATAGCTGCATGTATGCATGTGCAGACTTTATGGCTTTTGATTTCTGTGTGTCAGTCGCATAATGTATTTTCTTCACTGGCATTTAGCATACCATTAACCTGTGGTAGTCCATAACTCTTCACTGTGTCAGGGCAGGGTTCTGTGCACCTCCTTTATCAACCTATGACACCACGATGCCCCCAGCCTTTCCAGTGCCGCCTCTTCCTGCCCAGACCAGTTCCGGGCCCAGAGGCCATGGCAGCTTGCATTGAGGTGCTGAGTATTGATGCGTGTTTGCAAAGAGATGACAGCCATGGATGAACGGAGAGGAAGTAGGAGAAAGTCATTGTCAGAGACTCCTGATTTCTCATGCAAGCTTTATCACTGATAGATACGGCATTTGCCCAATAGTCCATCACTTCTTCGATTCTCAATTTCCAAACCAAAGCAAATGAAGTCATTAAAAAGAATGATGTATCTGAGGGTATTTCAAAATTCTGGAGATTTCTGAGTCATGTGTAAGGAACAGAAAACCTGGCTTGGGTGGCATGCCGTGTCAAAGGAAAAGAACTGCAGTGAGGTTGGAGGAGTGGGCTCACCTGATGGATGCATTTGTTCAGTACACACATGACAGGAGAAGGCCTGGGCTGCAGAAGGACCGTCCCTCTGTGGGGTCAGGCAGTAAGGGGGGCTCTTGAAAAGTGGTAGCGTCTGAATGTCCTGGCCGCTGGGATCCTAGTAGCTTCAGATGCCAGATGGGTGCCCTTGGAAGGCAGAGGATGGGTGGTGGTCTTGGGTGAGGGGCTGCAGAAGCAGGTGGTGGTCAGGGGTCTAGCCAGGAAGATGCCATATCAAGGAGGCCCAGCCATCAGGGGACCAAGGTTCAGGGTGGAGCCTTGGAGGTTCCTTGGAAGTCTAGAGATAAGGAATGACTTTGTTCCATAGGTACCGGGCTCCTGGAGTCTCAGCCATAGGAAACTGGTATTCAATACTAGAGCTGGGATTGAAGAAAGGGCCTGTTCACAAGGAATCCAGTAGCAGCCCAGGTCCTATGTGGTACCACAGTCAGAGTGGAACCAGCATCCCAGACTGCTACACCATTGACCTGAAGCCTCTTCATGTATCTGGGGAGCTGGGACTAAGTGGTCTATGCTATGAGGATTCGGCAGCCACAGCACCGGGGGTGTGGACGTTTACTGCTGGTAACAGTAGTTGGCAGCCTTCTTTTTTGGCTTTTGTCTAGATCAAGCTTAGAGCGTCTGTGTCGTTTTCCATTTGATTACTCAGTGGCACAGATTTTACAGGAAAGGCAGACCTTTAAAAAAGTTTGTTTTCTTCTTTTTGTTGTAAAAAAAAAAAAAAAAAAAAGACAGAGATACAGAAAGCAATTTGAAGTAAATGTGTGGCTTCGTGATCTTATGTAAGCCAAACACCCTTGTTACCACATAACTTTGCTAGTCCCCCTAAGAGCCCCTCCTCCATCTGCCCCACCCCAGTTACAGCTTTACAGCTCCTCACCCTTCCCAATTCTTGTAACAGCCACTTCTATGCATTTCTTTATGGATTTGCCACCCAGGTGTGTGCTGTGGACCGAATGCTATGTCCCACTCAAATTCCTTTGTTGAAATTTTCACCCACAAGGTGATGGGATTAGTAGGTGATGGTGATGCCTTTGAAAGGTGATTCAGTCATGTGGGTGGAGCCCCCATAAATAGGATTAGTGCCCTTGTAAAGAGACCCTTTGCCCCTTCTGCTGTGTGAGGACACTGTAGGAAAGGAGGCAGTCCCTCACCAGACATAGAATGTACCTTGATTCTGGACTTCCCAGCCTCCAGAATGTGAGAGATACATTCCCGTTGTTTATCAGCCACCCAGTCTGTGGCATTTTGTTACAGCAGCCTGAACAGATGAACACAGTGTGCGCCTTCCTTGCTGTTGTTTTTGAGCCTTCCCCATTAAAAACAACAAAAAAAAGGTGATGTGTCTTTTAAGTCTCCTTTAAAACGTGCAGCTTCCCTTCTCTCCCTTCCTTTTTTCCTGTGGGTTTTTAATCTGCAGATCCCCATACACTGGAATGCTTGAGCAGTTCCTCTGTCTTTTGTATTTCCTGCACATTGGCAGCTGCGTCCAGAGGTGTGGACCAGACTCAAGTCTATCTCTTTAACAAAGTAGTGGTGCTTTTCATCGGGAAACCTACGCTATGTGGTTTTTGCTCCTTTTCATGTTAACATCCAGTGATGCACAAGGCACAGATCCATCACTTTACTGAGAGTTGCCAAATAGTATAATTTCAACTCTATAAATTTGTTTTCATTTATTAGTTGGGATAATTTTCTAAGAAGGAGCTTCCATGTCAGTTTCCATTTGGGTATTCAGTGGCACAGATCTTACAGGAAAGTCAGAATAAATGCTTAATGCTTTCTCTCTACCCACTTTTCAGGATATTGGCTTGGTTTCTTGTCATCCTTAAGACTGAACCAATTAGGTCTTTTTCAATAATATTGTGAACTCATGGATTTACACGTATTTGATGGGTTTCAATTCATCGCAATTACTGTCTTTACTGAAACTCATATTTTCCCATCTTTGACCAGCTGTAGCTTCTTCCCTTTGGCTCGGGGGTTCTTTTACCATGACCTGACGAGCTTTCCTATCTTCTTCACCATCTGGTATAGGCTCATGTTGTCTATTTCCTGCCCCAGACCTAGAATCCAGCATTTCTCTAAGAAATCTGGTTTCTTTTAACCAGAAAAAAGTATTTCAACACCAGTTGGGGCAGCATGGATGCTTATTGCTCTTGGTTTGGTCATTATTTCTAGTTTTTCCAGTGGACGCAGCATACAATGTGTAGTGTGTATGCTGGGGAGGGAGGGGTGTATCAAATACTGTGTGAGTTCAAACTGACATTTCAGACACAAATTCAGAACTGTATAGTTTTCACTCAACTACTTTTATATTGCATTTGTGTCTCCTTTCTTCTAAACCAAGAATCCTGTTTTTTTTTTTTTTTTTTTCTTTGAAACGGAGTTTTGCTCTTGTTGTCCAGGCTGGAGTGCAGTGATGTGGTCTTGGCTCACTGCAGCCTCAGTCTCCTGAGTAGCTGGGATTACAGGCGTGTGCTACCATGCCCATCTAATTTTTGTATTATTATTATTAGTGGAGACGGGGTTTCACCATGTTGGCCAGGCTGATCTCAAATTCCTGACCTTGGGTGATCTGTCCACCTTGGCCTCCCAAAGTGTTGGGATTGCAGGTGTGAGCCACCACGCCTGGCAAATTCTTAAAGATACAGAATTAGAATATCCCATAATTATTACAATAGTCTCAGTAATAATAATGAGAACGCTCTACCGTCAATGATGATTACCGAAAACAGTGAAGCATTTTTTAATCCCTCTCTTCTCTTCTTTCCCCTCAATTTTTATGGCTGTGTCATATTTGCATTACCAGATCATATAACCTAGGGTTACCAACCCCCGGTTCCGGCCCATGGCCTGTTAGGAACCTGGTCACACAGAAGGAGGTGAGCTAGCATTACCGCCTGAACTCCGCCTCCTATCAGATCAGCAGCATCACTAGATTCTCATAGGAGCGGGAACCCTATTGTGAACTGCACATGTGAGGGATCTAGGGTGTACACTCCTTATGCCTGATGATCTGAAGTGAAACAGTTGGATCCCAGAAACATTCCCTTATTCCCCCACCCCCATCCCCTACCCCAGTCCATGGAAAAATTATCCATGGATTCATAGTCTCAAGTATGTGATGAACTTTTTCAATGTGTAGTTTTGATTTCTTTTAATTTCAGGAAAATTGTTTTGAGTTATGTATTTTAACATTTTTCTGTCCCCTTGACTTGGTTTTCATTATCAGGAGCTGAGGTCCTCTTCTCCATTGATTGGATCTTCTTTGCCTGCCCTCAGTATTTGTCCCTTTCTCTGAGTTACTTCTTATCTTTTTTTCTTGATTTTAAAAAACATCTTTTTCACCTCTCATTTCCTTTAAGCAGCTTTTGTTTTATGTACCGGCTTTTATGTTCCTTCTAGTTTAGTTTTCATTTCTAACATTATGTTTTAATATTATTTCAGGTCTTATATCATTTTTAAAGGCCTTTAATTCATTTTAAAGTAATATGCTGCATTTTTTATAGTTTTTTGGGTCCATCTTTTTGGCATGCATTCATTATCTGTAGGGATGCTCTTCTCCTTCTCTCCTCCTCTTCCTCCTCCTCCTCCTCCTCCTCTTCATTCTCTTTCTAATCCTTCTTCAGCTTTGTAAGAGATTTGACCAGAGTGTTTACTGCCACAGAGAGGCTCCTTCTTTTACTCCTTCCGCTGCTGTCACCAAGCTCCTGTCCCCCAAGAGGAGGATGGTCTCAAATGGGGGATGGTCTCAGATGGAGGATGGTCTCAGACAAAGGCCTTTTGCAAAGTTTGCCTTTGGTTGTGAACAGTGGTCTTGAGTTTGGGGGAGGAGAAGTAGATCATGTGGACTTTCTAACCTTACAGCACTGGTCTATCTTCTGTTGCATCCCACAGTGTTAAAACTGTGCAGCTGGTTCTCTGAGATGTCCTGTTTCTGTTTCCCTCCTCCACTTTTACCTGGTCAACCTCCTTCCTTTATCTTTGTTATTTCTATCTGCTCAATTTTGATTCCACTCCTAGCAGTGAGGCCCTGGACATGTTCCTTGAGAGTTCCTAGGGACAGTGCAGCTCCATTCTCTTCACCCAGGCCTCGTAACACAGGCCATTGTGTGTGCTGCTGCTGCTGGAGTGAGCCAAGCTGCTCTCAGTGTTAGCCACTGTTCTCAAACTGGCCGTCTGTGCCTTCCAGGGAATGCTTGTTGGATATTTTGGTGTTTTGTGCCTGGGTCCACCAGATGCCCTTTTGCTTCCCTCTGTTTTCTCTAGCAGAGATGCTCCCTTCCTCAGCAACAACAACAAAAAGGCATGCCTTGTGGGTGGTGGTGGTTTTCATTCACGGACTTGTATTTTGGAGTTACTGGGGATACCTTGTCACCTAGTTTTGTTGTCAATTTTGTCTGTGAGTTGTTGCTTATGCATTTAGTTTATCTGTGTGATTTTTCTGGGAGACCTTGGAAGGATCTCATTGTAGCTGCCATCATCCCAGAGTCCCCCAGCAAGATTTTAAGCGGATGGGAGGCAGGGCCCCTTGCCGAACATCTGGCGGCACTTCACGCGTTGTTCTGTGTGCGACGTGGATCCGATCAATGTGTGTGGCGTACACAAAATTGTCTACCTCTGGGCTAGAACTCCAGCCCCAAAGCAGGCACGACTCTGGGCTTTTGTGTATCACATCCTGTTTGCAGTTTATTTGGAAGATATTCATTTGGGCGACAGGGATGTGATGTCTGGGTCAGATCTGGGAGGAGTCCACCATCTAGTAGGGGAGAGTGGCTCTCTGCTGCCTGTGTATGGAGATAATGAGTTGCAAATGTGGAACTGGCTTTAGAGTTCACGCCTGCCACTCCAAAGCAAGACCAGGGTGGAATGTACTTGGGTTAACCTATGACTCCCAGTACCTTTATCTCTTAAAGAGATTTATACAGCAGTCACTTGTCTGCTTCTTTGCCTAGGTCCCTAATTAAAGTAGTTTTCAACCCAATAAACAGCCTCACCTTGGCTAATAGAGTTGGACAACTCCTTGGTGGCCCCTTTTCCATGCCCTCTTGGGCTCTGTAGCTCCAGGGTTAAGTTCCTGCCTTCAGCAGGGCCACCCACTGAAACATTTAATGAGGAGAGGAGAATTGTTTCTTGGAGACATAATTACCAGAGACACTTCATGCAACCTTTCCCGAGATAACAGGCCTTTTGAAATGCAGTGTGTTGGGGGAAGATTTAGCCAAGCTCAGTGACTGCCTTAGCAGTTATGAGTCATGTTAACAATGCCTACATCTGCCTCCCCCAAAAGGCTCTAGGGTCTGTCTCCAAAGTTTATTAAACTTTTGTTTGGGAGACTTGTGCTTGGGACTTAGGGTTCTAAGTCTTTTCTTTCATTGTTTGCGGCTGTAACTCATGTGGTTGTGGCCCAGGGCAAAATTTTGAAACAGGTAACTTCCCTGTGCCTTCTGCCATTACTGTGAGACCCATACGTCCTGATTGTTAGGGGTGCAAGTCCTTGCATTTTGCCGGTATTCTTGAAGGCTGCAAACTCCAGATGTAAACACAAGCCACTGCTAGGAGAGCGTACTTGAGACATTGGAGGCCTCTTGTGATGCTTTGCCTTCTCATTTGGGACTCCTATCTCCCAAAAACACAGCACAGCAAAGCTAAACACAGGAAGCACTTCTAATGAAAGACTTGTATTTAAATGTAGGGAGCCACCTACTTAAAGTAACTCTTAAGAAAACCACTTTGTTAAATAAATATGACTTTTGTAACGCAAAAAATATCTTCCTAACTTATTTGTTTTAAAATTTCAACTTTTTAACATTGCACTGTCATCCTTTCAAGTTGTGTGGGTTTTTTAAATTTTGTTTTTTCTTCCTTCCCATTGTCTTCCCCCTCATTTCCTGGAAAGGGAAATCGTTTCCTTCTCATGATCTGCGTGACTTCCTTCCCTCCTCTCTCTTGTCATTGTTTCTTTTTGTTTCCGTCTTTTGTCCCCAAGGAAGCAGAGGAAAAATCCTGGACTTGGGAGTGAGAGAGACCCGGGTTCCCATTTCAACTTTGCCCTCACTTGCTGTGAGACTTTGGCAAGTTAGTTGGCTTCTCTGAGCCTCAGTTTTCCTCCCTGTAAAATGGATATAAAAATCTCTGCACCACTGAGTTGCAGCAGGATTAATGTCATACTATATGCAGCACGCGTAGTGCCTGCCACAGTACAGATGCTCAGAAAATATCGCCCTTACTTACGAGCACTCCTGCCAATGAGCCAATGAAAACAGGACTTCTTGCCAAAGAGAAATACTTTGTGATTAGTGCTTGCTCCTGCCCCTGCCCCCATGAGCAAGCATCCTCCCTTTCTCCTCCTGCATTGTTGAGGACACATTTCTTGATACAAATTTAACTACAGCCACTAAATCAGAAATTCCCACCCAAAGTCATACCATAAGCAAAAAAAAAAAAAAGTGGGCCTAGATCTTTAAGGCCGTGGGTGGTGGGACTGAGCGTGGGAGGGGAGGCCGCTGAGACATCTCATTGCTCCATCCCCTTTCTGAGTTTCATAGGCCGCCACTGTTTTCTCTCCAAGCAGTCCCCCTAGAGTCCAGGGTCCACAGGGAGACACCTCCTCCCTTCTCCCCCACCAAGTTCTCCCAAGAGAAGGGTAGTCTCAGATGAGGACCCTTTTGCAAATTGTTACTCTATAGTCTGAAAAATCAAGCTCGAGCTGCCTGCTGGTCCTGATTTCCTTCCTGGTCTTTAGTCCCTGCCGTTTTCCTCTTAGTCGGTTTTCAAACACAAGTCCCTGCGCCACTGGGAGCTGCCCCTGACTTCCTCCCTCCCTCCTGGCCCCGGCTCTCCTGCTCTTGTTCCTGCCCCTGCCTCCCTCCCTAATACACTCAGCTGCTTAAATGTCATTTGTGAAACAACAGAAGGACATGCTGTTTTTGCAGCATCTTGGGGAACAATTGTTTTGATCCATTTGGTGTTAAGAACACTCATAAGAAATGTATTCAGTGACCCTCGCCAGCCTCAGCCACTGGTGTGGTTCCCATTTGGTGGTTGGTGAGCAAAACATTCCCCCCTCCCGCGCCGAAATGCCCACTCTCCTAGCACTTTCATCCTTTCTCCTTAGGTTCCTTTGTCTTCCAGGCCCTTGGGTACTTGAAGCCCTGCAGTTCCTAGTGCATTTTCCAGCTGGGAGAGCTGTCCTGATCCAGCTCCTTCTCAGGCCTTTGAACCAAGTTCTTGGGCAACTGGCCAGAGAGGGAATATGGCCGTGTCAGGCGTGCTTTTCCGGCCCCTAAGATAAAAGGGAAGGCTGGGAACTCTGTTCTGTGACTCATCGGGCCAACCTGGCGTGTGTGAGGAACCTGTCAGACTGGGTGGGGTCCTGCCGTCCAAATTTACCTGCGTGGACATAGCACCTCCTGGAGGAACTAGGAAGTGAGAGTTCCCTTAGCACATGATCCATATCTTCCCTCCAGGCCCTACCGTGCCTGACTTGTAGCATGACGATGTATATTCCCACCTTAGTAGTCCCCTTAGCCTGTAAAGCTCTTTAGGGCAGGATCCACATGTGCGTAACTTTGGGGCCCCCCGTGCTTAGAACTGTGCCTCCCAGGTGCTAAATGTTTGCTGAAAGGAAGAACACACGGGGGTGGGAGGATGCTTGAGCCCAGGAGTTTGAGACCAACGTGGGCAATAAAGCAAGATGCAATCACCGTGCGCGCGCGCGCACACACACACACACACACACACACACACACATTAGCTGGTTGTGGTGGTGCGAGCCCACCTACATGTAGTCCCAGCTACTTAGGAGGTTGGGGTGGGAGGATGACTTGAGAGTCTAGGAGGTTGGGGTTGCAGTGAGCCTTGATGGCACCACTGCACTCCAGCCTGGGCTACAACGTAAGACCCTGTAACCAAAAACAAAACAAAAGAAGAACACATGTGTTTACCTGAGGGTGGGAGGAGGGGGGCGGAGAGGAGTGTTCGCTTTCTCTGGATCTCACCATGTTCTCTGCCAGAGAAAGCGGAGCGCACACACTTAAACGATTATTTAAAAACCTACAGACCCTTTGCTCATTACTCAGTGTCCAGATGAGCAATTATGCTATGAATTAGAATTGGAATTAGCCGCTTGTTCTGGCCAGAACACCTGATTGCAATATAGTAACCGGATTGTCCCTGCCCATATGAGTTATTCAGTCACTCGGACTGCGGTGCTTTGGATTTGGTCAGATTGTCATCCATGAACACCCAGATAGAATTGTTGCTGTTTTGCAGAATCATCGACACAAGCTCCTGCAGCATCAAAGGTGTCAGAGCACCCTGACTGCAAAAGTAGATTGGGAGATGCTGTTGTGTCTCAAAATCATCCTTGGCGAATCTCCATCACACTTGGCCATTTTATCTTCCTGTTCACTTTCAGTGCCCAAGGAAGAGAACTGTGGGACCAATAGCAAAACCTTCCCCAGTTGCCTTCCGGCCATGGTGAGAATCTGGAGGAAATGAAAAATAGCCTAATTCTCATACACCAAAAAATATCAAGAGTTCCTGTTCTAACGAGTTATTTTTGACATTCCACTTGACAGGAGGCTGACGATTTGTGGTTTGCAGCGTGAGTGACCTTCTTTAAAAGCATTCTGTATCGTCATTGACTTTGAACAGACCTTAACGGATGGGTGAATTTGGGCAGAGTTCATTCCCTCCGCAGATGGGCGTGCCAGATATCACATGTACTGTCTTGGCCTGTGATCGAAATGCGCAGTAGATATTACCACCCTCCGACTTTGTTTTGGGAAATCCCCGGATGTGGAAACATTGGCGTTGTCAATTTCATGTGCGTGGGTCTTTTCCTAAACTGTGAATCCTTCCTCCCCAAAATATCATTCATTAATTGATCTTAAAAATCAGCTGGGAGTTAGGCTCCTTATTTAACACTGCTGTTTGCACCTCTCACTTACATAACACATTTGATATTCTCTTTATCTGCTTTGTCCCCACCTTTGAATATCTCATGGAGGGTGAGCTTTGCCAAACAGACAGATAGGAAGCAAAATTAGAAGCTTTTCTCTGTGCTGACTTCTAAGGACCTTCCTGGTTTTCTGTGAAGCAACCAAAAAAAAAAAAAAAAAAAAGTCGAGACTGGAAGAAGCAAACTTTCAGCTAATTATCATCTTTTTTCCCCTCTGAGCTCAGAGTACTGTTCTTAATTTCCTGACCAGCTTGTACCCCTCCCCCGCTCCCTCTGAGCATCTGTGGTGGTTTCCAATGGAGCCGCATTCCTGCTGCTCTGAACTTCCAACATACCATACCAGTTGGTTTGCCAAACAGTGAACTGCCAGCCATCTGCCATCCAAAGTCAGAATTTACATTGTTTCATCTTAAAATAACGCCTCCGGAATAGCAAGCCACTCTATGCATCAGGTTTTAAAATTGACAATCAGCCAGAATTAAAAACAAATACCAAATGGGCATAAAAAAAGAACGTTGTTTGGGGGAAGGGACTAGCATTTGATGGAGAGTTTGTTTTTCAGCATTTTTACCTGATTCTCCACCAAAATAGCCATGCCATTTAATTTTATCTGCAACAGCAGGAACTACTTATAGACTGAGAACATAACTTTTTACTTGCCTGATTCTAGATGGAGGAGCAGTTGTCCCGGTCTCAGGGAGAAGGGATCACCTCCTAATCCCAGCCTGTAGGGAAGGGAGACTTGTCTTCGCCTCCTCTCATCAGGCCTCCTGGTGCTCAGATGAGAAAGCGAAGACACTTGGAGGTAGAACACCCTGGCCAAGGGTCACATGCTGGGTAAGGGAGGAATGATGCTGTGAAGCCAGGACTCCTGGCTGCAGGCTTCTCCTTCTGCTCTCCATCCCTCCCTGCCTCTGCGCACCTGCCTTGACTAGTCACTGGGGCTGTGGGACGACCTGCGTCCCCCTTCAGTCCTTAATGCCAAGCTGAGCAACCTTGCCTGCCTCATTCCCCTGCTCCTTCAGGACAGAGAGGCAAGACTGGGGATACCTGGGGGCCTGTGATGTTTACTGGTCTTGTGGCCTGTCGAAGGGGAAGAGCAGCCATTGTATCTGGACAGCTTTCCAGAGCAGATGGGCTCGGAGGAGACTGATTTTTTGAAAGAGAAAAAGAGAAGAGGCTTCATGTTTCGTTTAGGGAAGCTGTTCCAGGCAAAGGCAGCTTGGGGAAAAGTGTGAAGTTATGAGTGGGCAGAGGAAGCAGAGGGCTCTGAATTTATACCAAAGACACCTGCCTACAGTTTGGAACTCTGTGCCACAGGCAAGATCGTCCGAGCTCGGAAGATGCAAGGGCCCTAGGCTGGGCAGGGCGCTGGGTGGCCCTGAGCCAGGCCTTGTGCAGTCTCTCTGGAATTTTCTTTGAGCCGCAGTGGGGACAGTGACAGCCATTACCCTGACAGACATTCCAGAGTCCCGGCATGCGGCCTGCTCAGCTGGGTCCTGGTGTGAGGGTCAGCGATGGGAACTGTGGTTATCTTTTGGTCTGGTTCGGTTTTTGGCCAGACAGTGGCATCTCTCCTTGGAAGCCTTCTTTCACCCCCAGCATCATCCATGCTCCTGCATCCCCTGCTTGTACCTGTAACAGTACCTGCTACACTGGCCAGGCTTCGTTGCTGGGGACATCTGTCCATCCTGCTAGACTCCTCGTGGTCAGCGGCTGTCTTCACTGATCTTTTGGTTCTGAGCACCATTAGTATGTGCTCAGCTAATATCATGAGTGAATCAGTAAATTGCTGAGATGACGCAGGACGTAACTAGTTGTGCCGACCACCAGATCCAGGGCCGCCAGCCCATGGTGTTGCATTTGTGAAAAGCCGCTTTGGGTTGACCTGAAGTCTTATGATTTTGTTGTGTTCCAGTTGGGCCTTATAATTAAGTAGTCTCCCCTTATCCGCGGTTTCACTTTTTGTGGTTTCAGTTACCTGTGGTCAGGTAACTGCAGCCCAAAAATGTTGAATGGAAAAGTCCAGAAATAAACAATGCAAACATTTTAAATTGCTTGCCGTTCTGAGCAGCTTGATGAAATCACACACTGTCCCACTCCATCTGTCCTGAGACCTGACTCATCCCTTTGTCTAGTGGATCCACGCCGTCTACACTGCCTGCCTTTTAGTCACTTAAAGCCATCTTCGTGATCAGATCAACAGATCACAAGAAGATGGGTGAGTAAGAACAATAAGATATTTTGAGAAAGAAGGAGAGACCACAGTCACACAACTTTTATTACAATATATTGGGATAATTGTTCTGCTTTATTATTGTTGCTGATAATCTCTTACTGTGTGTAATGTATAAATAAAACTTTATAACAGGTAGGTACGTATATGGAGAAACATAGTATATATGGGGTCCCATATCCTCTGAGGTTGTAAGCGTCTGCCGGGGGTCTTGGAACATATCCCTCATGGATAAGGTGGGCTTCTGTATTAGCCAGTTATGGAGAACATCCTCGTGTGCCAGTCACTGTATAAGGCATGTGCTGTTGTATGTTCTTATCTCAGATCGTTTAATTCAGTTTATTAGCAATGACCCTATGAAGGGATGAGCCAACCAAGGCACAGAGGTGTTGACTGTCCCCACGTCACACTGCGAGTGAGTAGCAGAGGCAGACAGGAACTTGCAAGGGCTCTGATCGCAGACATCCCATTGCTCTGTCTCTGGCGCTGGCTGGGCCCCACTGGCATGTTGTGCTCAGCACTGGAGCCAGTCTGAAGTACCTTCACCCATGGCACACCTGGAAGAGGATGACTGGGATGAGGCAGGCCTCATGGGGAAGGTGTTCTAGTTTGCCTGAGAAACCCAAGTGAGGGGGGAAGCTGTTTTTAAGACTCTGCTCATTTGTCCATGGCAGAGAGAGGGTGTGCTCACTCACTTCAGGTGACAGGAGGGGACTTGTGGGTGAAGATGGCAATGGGGCCAATGCTGGCCCATCAGGAAGGGTTTCCAAGCAAGTGGAGCTGCCCGACGGTAGAATTCCCTGCCCCGCCAACAAGTGAGTGTCCCGCCACAGCAGAGCCAGGCACAGCAGAATGACCATGAGTCATGAAGCCCTGGAAAGAAAGGGTACCTCACTGATCCGGATCGTGGGACAAGTGTACCTTCACACATCCACTCTGACTACAAATTTGGTTCATTCCATACTGTGATTATATATTTTTGAAGCTGAAAATACTTTCAACGTATTTTTACAGAGTGAGTCATTTTAAGGCCTCCTCCTGCCCAGCCTTGTAAATCTGATCAGGAGAATCCAAATTTATTTTAAAATGAAACAAAACACGACTAAAATGTGCAAATAAGATGGAGTGCAACACCATCATTCGATTTGCTAAAAGATGTCTTCCTTTGCAAAATCAGAAGATGAAAGGGTGACTCCTTCCTGGGGCTGAGAGTGTTGATCTGTAGAAACCCTGGGGCCGAGCTTGCTGGCCACAGGCAGCAGAGGGGCCGAGAGGCGACTTTGCTCATGGCCAACACCAGAGTGGGGTGGTCCCAGTCCTGGTTGCCTCTAGTGAGGGAATCTCTAGATGCGAGTTTAAAACCCTGCCTAGCCCTCTGGCCAAATGCTGTTTTCAAGATGCACTGTTCCATAATGAAAGAACAAAGCTCTTTTATTAATATAAAGCAGTTGTAAAACAGTTTGTATCTGATCCTGAGTTAAAGGCATTACTAAGGGAACCACATGGGGACGGAGTGAATGTCACTTCTTCCATTAAGTTTCATAGTGTTTGCTGCCCACACATGCTTGTACCTGGCTGTCACTTTTCCCTTCTGCCTGGGAGATGGGTCAGGAAGCTCCAAAGGGCCTGTTGCTGATCTAACAGCCAGAACATCAAGCAAAGGCTTCTCCCCTAGTGATCTCCAAGAGCTTAGCAAGAAAATGAAATTCTGGTGGTTCTAGGGCACAGCTGTGATAACCAGGGACCAACACCCACAAGTGTGTTGAAATAGGCCTGAAGTCCAAAAGCTAAAAGAATAAGTATTAGAATCCAAGCTCAGGATTCACAATGAGTTTGAGATAAACTCTACATTCAGTTTTTAGAGAAAAAGAGTTATATTAAGTAGTGACTGAGTATTTAAGGATGAAGTATTAAGTTTCAAAACTGTTCAATATTTTTGTTAAGTATTAAAAACTAAAATGACCTTTTAAATACTGTTGAATTATGGCCCCTTTCATAGAGTTCTTAAAAAAAAAAGAAAGAAAGAAAGAAGAAGAAAAAATTATCTGTCACTTCAGCTGAGAAATAATCTATTCATCCATTCTAGACAGCTTATTTGAACATAGCATGATCATGGCACTACTGCCCCCTAATGGTTGAGTGCTTTAATTGCAGACAAAGTACCCAAAGAAATCAAACACTGAAATTTCAAAGGGAAATGTAATTACAGCAAACAAAATGCCACTTACAGAGACTGATTTTAGTAAGTTACTGTCACACCCAGTGAAGACTTTGTCATCTTTTGACCTTGTCTTTTGACTTGTGGTGCTTCATGCATTAAAACTCCATCAGAGATTAAGAAAAAGTAATATAAAAAGAGGACAGAAATTTACAATATATTAAAATTTGATTTTAGGATGAAAACTTAAAAATGAGGCATAGGTTAAAATAATTATTAATATGGGATAGGTAATGTTCATTAATAGTCATTCTATTTGTGCATTATTGATGGCATAAGAATTTATTTAACTTAATTAGGGCCAGTTAATCCAAAAAATGTTTTTTAAAAACAGTCGCAGAATCAAAAATATATATGAGAATTATTCATCAATTTTCTAGGTTTAAAAGCACTATTATATAACTTATAGCAGATAAAAGAGGAACAACCATTCATTCATTCTCCTATGTGGTTATGAGACCATGAGTTCATAACCACAAGGCAAGGTTCTAACATCAAATCCTTGATGGACACTTGACATACATGTTGTGTTCATGTTGAAGAAGAAACTTGATGCTGAATATTCAGTAGTAGTGTTGTCTTTATAAACTTTTGTTTTGCCATCATTTTTGCTTTCTGGTTTATAATAACCAACATTTGTCTCGTGTTTTGTAGCTGCAAAATGCTTCCACGTGGCATTTTCATTCCCTCAACCCTGGTACATTAGTTCCTTTGTTTTATGGATTTGGAAGCCATTATGTTCAAAGAAATGAAATGACTTGCTCAAGATCAAATAACCAGTAAGTGGCAAAGGAAGGATATGAACTTAGATTTTCTACCTCTGGATTCCATGCTTCTCCCACTACCAGAGCACTGCTTCCTGTGAGAAGAACGGTCCCTCCAAAGGGCAATCCTTGTTATACATGGTGGCATAGCGTACGTGTGGCCAGTGAATAAATATCAAGTTAGGCAGGGAATGACCCAGTGCCTGAGGCTTCCAAGGAAAGAGATTTCACACAAACTGTAAAATCTACTTGTCCTTTAATGTAATGTTGGTTGTCGTTTAATCATTTATTCATCCAACGGTAATTGCTGGCAGAGCAGCAGCCATGTCCCTTGAACTGTGAGCACAGGGAGCAAAGTCCTGGCCATGGCCTTGAGGAGCAACCTTTTGATGAATTGTAAAACACCTCTCCCTTGGGCCAACCACTTTGCTCTCCTGTACTTGCCACCTCCAGGCCACGTTATGTACCTGGAATATCAGGCTGTCACAGTGAATGACAAGGAGGAAGCCCTGCTTTATCAAAGATGCCCCATGGCATTCACTGGAGAGGGTCAGCTCCTGCCTGGCCATGTGGATTTGTCCTCCTTCCAGATGAGTCAGCATGGGGACATTCATCTCAGCAGATAAGTGCCAGTGTTGCCATGGAGAAAAAAGGCGCCGGCGTTTTGTTCTGGGATGTGCTGTCACACATGCTCGTGGGCTGGTCATGAGAAGATGTGTCTGAAGTGTGATCCAAGTCTGCTCGCCACAATTCGAATCCACCCTTTGCAAATGATTCTTACCCTGGACACATCCGAATCCCCTGGGGACATTTTCAGACTATGCTAACCCACTGCACCTCTGCTGCAACCCTGATGAAGGTTCAGAGCCCTCACTGTCATTATAGATGATTAGAAAAAAGCTTAATTCTTTGGTTATTTTTAGGATATGTTATTTTGGAACAAGATCAGGAAGGACATAAGTACCAAAAGGCATTTGAAAACCAGAAGGGAAGTAATGAGCCATCCCAGCCTCTAGAGATGGCGCAGCTTTAAGACTAGGAATACCTTTATATTATGGGAGACGTTGCTTCCTGAGCACGCTGTCATGCTGGACATGGGCAGAGTGTCCTCAGTCCCCAAACCTCTGCCGGCCGGCCCCTCGTTCCCTGGCTTCCCTGACCCCACATAGAACTCATGCAAAGTTGACACAAGCTTTTTCTCTCAGGGTTCCCACACTTTGGGGGTGACACACTTGTTTACCTCTCCTTCTCAGCATTCTCTTTTATGTTCCTGCGTAAAAGTAAACAGCAGCAAAGAGAAACATTCTTACTAGTTAGGAAGGAAGAAGAGAGATTGGTCATCAAGCCGGGATGGTGTTTGGATCCCTTAGTATGGCATGCAAGGCTGTAGAGTTTTCCAGACTCCTTTCCCTCCACCTACCACCTGTTAGCTACCAGAAGCTCCTTTGTTTGCCTCAATACCTCTGTGCCTGCCTTCTCAGTGATCGGTGATGTCACAGTTCCTACCATGCAAGCATAACCACGTCTGCGTTCTCCACTGTGCCTAAGAGGAAGGACCATGGCACATCCATCTTTGTGTCCTTAGACTCCATGCCCTGCAGGACTTGGGACATGGTTGGCTTAGCAACACTTGCTAAAGGTTTGCCCAAGTTTGGTTCTCCGACTCTGTGATTCTGTGATTCTGTGATTCTGTGGGATTTCCAGAAGTCTTTTCCTATCATCCTAGATATGAGATTGAATGATAGATCAAAGAGCCCCAGGCAGAACGAACTTGTTGATGCCATATAATCTCAAGCATTTATAGCAATTGTCATTGCCACCTCATGACAACTGAGTCTGGGATAATAGAGCAGTGTTGGCAGCACTGGGGCCTCTGGAAGGGCATTGTCAGCTCTTCTCACCAGGCAGGGCCTTCCCACCTTTTGCCTCTACACTACTCGGGGCTTTCGTGCTGGGTGTCATTGGCCCTGCTGGGCAGCCATTGCCATAGGAGCCAGAGGGGTCCAATTGGGAATTAAGAAATAAACGATAACAATCACAGGCCTCATTGAGCGGAACGTGCTCAGAGTCATTTTCCAAGGGAACTCCATGGAGATTACTTTCAGAATGCTCACAAATAAGAGAAACAGATTCCTTCTGCATGTGAAGTGTATGCAGTTGTAAAATGCTTGTGCATATACGACTTTATTTTATTTTATTTCCCTCCAATAATGTTACGAGTAAATAGGGCATGTGCTATTTTCCCTATTTCTAGATAAAAAAATTCAGTCTCAGAGAATCTGACTTACACAACTACTGTGTTCCTAGTGACAGTAACTATCCAATTGAAATGAATCTCCTCCCACCTCCGTCGCTCTCTCTCTTTCTGAACAAAGGGGGTTAGCTTACAATTAGACAAAACTGAGATATGAAAAAGCCATAATGAGTGACAGTGAGTGATGTGAAACAGACTAGAGGTGCCCCAGGAATTTGCAATGGGAGGTTGGAATGGTCAGGGAATAATAATTAAAATAATAGCTACCATTTTTGAAGGTTTAAAAGTTAAGATAGACAACTAAAACCAATCTAGAAACTCCAATAAAGCTAAAAATAGGATTTCCTATATAGGTTTAGGGGTGTGCTAAGCACTTTGCTAAGTTGTTGTTATTAATATTATTATTATTTGAGACGGAGTCTTGGTCTGTCACCCAGGATGGAGTGCAATGGTGCGATCTCGGCTCATTGCAACCTCTGCCTCTGAGGTTCAAGAGATTCTCCTGCCTCAGCCTCCCAAGTATGCCTGGGACCACAGGCATGCACCAGCACACCCAGCTAATTTTAAAAATACTTTTGTAGACATGGGATCTCACTGTGTTGCTCAGGTTTGTCTCTGACTCCTGGGCTCAAGTGATCCTCCTGCCTTGGCTTCCCAAAGTGCTGGGATGACAGGCATGAGCTACCTTGCCCAGCTACTGACTGGTGCTTTTGACACAGCACTAAGTTGCCGCCTTTGTGGGCTCCATGGAGGAAGCAGGGCAGGAACTGGCCCTGAAAGGGGGTCAGGTTGGCTTGCATGGGGGCCAGAGGCAGTGGATTCCAGGAAGGAAGCCAGCATGACTGAAGGCACAGGGGGCAGCACAAAATGGACATCAGGAGTGAGGGTGCATGCCGGGAAGCTGGGGAGATCAAGTGGGACATGTGAGAACGGGCCAGACTGTGACTGCACTTTGGATCCAGCAGAGGAGCTGAGACCTGGTAGGGTGGGCCATGGAGCCCCTGGAGGGCTCTGAGCAGGTACAGGCGGTGAGAAGTGAGGTGTCTGTAAAGACCTCTGAAGTGAAGCGTTGGCTGTGGGGTCAGTGTCATTGCTGTGGGCTTTTGGAACCCATGAAAAGACTGTGAGCTGGACCCAAGGGCAGATGCATGTCTCACTGCAACGCCTGCCCTCCCCAGCTCACCGCACACGCAGTTCCTGGCTTCCATGCAAACTCAGGAAACACCAGTGGAGACATTGTCCCCTGCCATTAGGCTGATTGATCGAGAAGTCAAGCTGCCTTATGTTCAGTGCAGTGAGCTGATGGGCTTTTGTTCTTCAGGCCAAATTCCTAGGCTCCGTTTGGTCCCAGAACACTTTGCCTGCAGAGTTTATGAGAAGCAAGTACAGAAGTAAACTCATGGAATGTAATTTGGAGATTATGGACAGAGATACTAGAGGAGAAATTTGTGATTCTCCTAAATCCAAGGGCTGGTGGTATTGGATGGGTTGGCTGCCCCAGCGGGAGTCGGGAGACCCCTGTGTGGACCTTGGTGCTGTATGGGAATGGTGATAAGAGTAGACACCAACCTAGCACATCCTGCAGGCCAGACCCTAGGCTGGTACCGTGCATATGAGTCCCACAAGAATTCTGTGAGGAAGGTCTTATGAGTCCAATATTGCAGAACAACAAATTAAGTCTCAGAAATATTTTACAAATTGCCCAAGGTCTTACAGCTAGTACATAACGAGTGAAATTACAGTGTAGGCCTTCCCTGTGTCCCACTCTATATTAGCAGGAGGTAGGTGGTCTGGGTCTTTGCTTTGAACCATTCAAAGTCTGGCCATTTAGCATGCCTTTCCCTCTCAGTTTTGCTTTTGAAATCCGTTGTGTGCATTTGAACAGACAGAAAACCTTTGGGATCGACTTGTTGGAGATAGTTTGGATGTTTTGTCCCCTCCAAATCTCATGTTGACATGTGACCTCCAATGTCAGAGATGGGGCCTCGTAGGAGACATTGGCTCAAGGAGGCAGATTCTTCATAAATGACTTGGTGCTGTCCTCATGGTAATAAGGGAGTTCTCACCCAGTTCATGCAAGAGATGGTTGCTTAAAAGAGTTTGAAACCTCTTCCTTTCTCTCTTGCTCCCTCTCTCACTATGTGATACACCTGCTTCCCCTTCACCTTCTGCCATGATTGTCAGCTTCCTGAGGCATCACCAGAAGCCAAACAGATGCTGGTGCTATGCTTGTACAGCCTGCAGAACCATGAACCAAATAAACCTATTTCCTTTGTAAATTACCCAGCCTCAGGTATTCCTTTATAGCAGCGCAGATGGACTAGCACACTTGTACAGACACAAATCTGCTCCCGCTCTTCCTACTTATTCCTATCTTTTTTGCGTCTTCCATCCTCCCCATCTGCAAAACATTTAGGGAGAACCAAGGCTGGCATCTCCTGGGTAGCAGTCTGATTATCCGGCTTAGCCTGGCATCACACACCACATAAGGACGGCCAGTATGGATCTTTGGCCCTGAAGGTAGATGAAGAACCTTCATATCGAAGGCATGACCACGATTTCATTTGCAGAACTGAATTCATATGCTTATGTTTCTATCCTCTTGCCCCTAGTGGAATGACGTTTGTGGAGCCAATGGTTTTGTGGGTGCCTCGAGAAGAACAGGGGCAGGGCTGGCCGCACCTTGTCAACAGCTGATCAACAGCTTTCAACTTATCAACCAGCCAGGGAGTCAAGGATTCGAGGGAGATGCTCGCTAACCAGCAGCAAGTCCCTGGGCATTGGCTTGTCCAGAACGGCAGTTCCTGGGTAAATAATGAGACCACATCACCAATGGAAAGGGGAAAACACACAGGTACACCATCCTGGTGCCTACAGCACCTCGAAGACCAACAACTTGCTTTGGGGGTTGAAACCAAGTGGTTGAGACTTTACAGAAATGCCTGATCATGGTCATGTCTTTTCTCTGTAACTTTGGTTGCCCTGACTGGGCGGCTCTGAAGGAGAGAATTCCCCCCCACCCCACTTCTTTGCACTGGAATGGAATTGAGTATTAGGTCAATACAATCAATGCTACTTTGGAGGTTTCTGTGTAGACTTTCAGATGGGGGAGGAAAACGTGATTACTACCTTGAGTTCCTATTAATCACTGTTCCCCTCCCCAGTCAGCTTCAGGACTTTCCTCTGAAGGGCCTGGGAAAGATTGCGTCTTCCTGCAGCTTGATTTGGTTCAGCTTCTCCTAGCGAATTCCCTTTCTGGGTGGCCGACTCACACTTCTGACAGTCTGAGCTGCTGCTCATTGTTGCTTAGGAGATGGATAATGTATTCCTTCAGCTAAGTCCCTTAGGAAACATTAGCGCCACATGTACATGGGCGATCACATGTCCCTTAGGGCGTTGATGTTTCCGACAAGTTTCTTGAGGCTTCCCTATCCCTGGCTTCTACAGTGCAGCCAGGAACAGAAATGCCATTTGGCTCACTTAATCGCAAGGCATCTCTAGGACTGCACCTGTATTTTTAATCAAGTGCAGATTCAGAAAATACCTAATTAGAAGTAGGATAGCACCATCTTAAGGTCATGGGCTCTGCTGTGATATTATCTGGGTGTGGATCTTGGGCATGACATGTTGCTGCTCTGCCTTGCCTCAGTTTCCCAATCTCTACAAGAAGGATAATGATAGGACCTGCCTCATGGGATTTGGTAAATAATAAATAACTTATTCCAGGTAAAGCTCTTAGAATAGTACCTGACACACAGTTAGTGCTTAATAAATAGCGGCCTCTATTAAGCACAGTAAACCCCAAGGGAATCCTATTTTTAACTTTTTTGGAGTTTGTGAACCAGTTTTAGTGGTCTAGTTCAACTCTTAACAACTACAAATGTTCAGTGACCACATGCAATGAACTGAGATATGCTAAGTACTGAATATATAAAGACAACTATATAAAGTTTGGTTTCATAAAGAGATTTTAGTCTAGTGAAGGCGAGTATTCCTGGGCGTAGCCACAATAATAGATGTACAGGTGCCTTTTTTACTGTATCGTTGCACTGAAGTCAGGCAACAAGAGAACTTGTGTGAACCCCGTTTTAAAAAGGGTATAAGCGGGGAAGGGATCAAAAGGACTGAACGTTAGCCCAGATTCTTTTATTGTGTGACTTTGGGTAAGCCACTCAAGCTTTCTAGATCTGACTCAGGTTCCTCATCTGAGAAATGGGGCTGCAAAGTTACATACTAACTTCTGGCAGTAATTCATGTTATGCAGCTGGGTAGGAGATAGGGCTCTGTCTCACTGAACGTAATGATCACGAGTTTTTCTTGGAATGGTTTGCCTGCTGTACAGGTGGACCTAACCAGAGGGTGAAAACCAGGCCAGTTCGCCTGTGTGGCTTAACATTAATTCTATTTGACATTCTTGCCTGGCAAAATCCCAAACCAGAAGGTGGCCTGAATCCCCTTTAAGGAGGTTTCTGCCAGCATCTACGTGGGGCCTCTGATTTGAGGCACAGTTTGCTTTATAAAGAACCAGATTCTCTGATATTACTAGTAGCAGTCTTTTTCCATTAGCAGATCAGCCAGCGTATTACATAGCAGTGACTGACTCTGCTAGAAGGCGGAACTTCTCTTGTAGCCACATCCTTTGGGTGGGTGGGTGGGTGGATGGGAGAGCCAGGAGGGTTGAGGTAAGGAGTAGAGATATTTTTACCCAGAAGTGTATTCTGCAGTTTCCACTTTTTGTTTTGTCTCTGCCTAGTGGGATGTAATACCAAAATGGCTCACGGAGACTGCTAGAAGCCCGTGGTCCAGAGCTTGGGACCGAGCAGTCTGTATCTTTCACAGCACTGCAGCTGCCTGATTTCAGCCTTGAAAATCAGATTGGAACCCTGCCGGGTTCGCAGGGCAAACACCCTCTGGCAAGTGACTCTTTCAGAGGAGAGCTGTGAACAGCCAAGTGCTGGGTGTGGAAGCAAGTGAGTCTCCAGGGCAGCCGCCTGGGATCCACTTTGCACAGATCTCACTCACCAGGAGGAAGCTCCCTGGCAGTGCAGGCACCTGTGGTCCAGGAGGGGCTCTGCTTGAGCTTACGTGATGGCAGCAGGTGTGTGACTCCCACACTGGGAGCCCTGGTCCCAGAGCAGAAGCTTCTAATCAGCGACACCTGCTCCAGGCAAAAGGCCCCAGGTGGCCAGGCCAGCAGATGTCTTTATCAGTGGCTGAATACTGGCAGAGGAGCTCTGCGGACTCCTGAGAGCACAGGGCGGAAGCAGAGAGAAAGGGCTGTGGATGGGGATCAGGGACCCTGGATTCTAATCTCAGCTCTGCCACAGGCTGGCTGTGTGGTTCTCCCCCTGGGCCTTGACACAGAAAGCTGACATTTGAGTTAGATCATCTCTCGGTCCCTGTGGTGCTAGCAGCCTGTGTTGCTTCTGGATTCTGAGGGGCCACAGGGAAAAGCAGTTGCCCAGTGAGAGACCCATTTGGCGGGCAGCTGTCCCAGGACATCTTTAGGGAGCCCCGCAGTCTGGCCCCACGGCACCCTGGAAACTAGGAGGGCTGGTGGCTAACACGCCGGTGATCATTCTCAGTCTCTGTGAGCCGCTGAGGTGTTTCCTGTCGGAGTGGCATCTCCTATCGGAGTGGCATCTCCAGTGACCTTGCTGAGTTGGTGACTTTGCCAGTGAACAGGCTGGGCGAGACTAGGCTCACTGGGGCCATCAGAACCCAAGCTGGCTTCATCTCCCGGCCAGGAGAGAGCCTCACCACGTGGGCTCCTAACATCCCCCTCAGCAGCTCCATGTCCCTTCTTCACAGAGACCATTCACCAGCCAGCTGTTCTCAACATGTGATCCCCACTGGCACCACCTGGGAACTTGTTAAAAATGCAGATTCTTGGGCTCCGCCCCAGAACTTCTGGCTCAGATACCCTGGGGGAGAGTCCCAGCAATCTATGTTTAAAAATCCCTGCAAGTGATCTGAGGCACACTAAAATGTATGTGCCACTGCATCGGACTAACCACGTGTGTTCCTCTCTTATTAAAACACCAACTTAGCAATAAAGGAGCCCTTAAAAATTACCCACAGCCCTACTGCCCCATCACAGCACCTGTTGTCATCTCTTTTCCGGGCTTGGTCCATTTGCGTGCATATTTTTTTACACAGACATGCTTGCGTTGTACTTTTTTTCACTTAACATTATTAGTGGGTTTTTTCCATTGCTTCATAACCTTCGTATCTGTCATTTTCATTGACTGCGGGACACCTCCCTAATGTACTTGCTTGACGGCCTGGCTGGCCTGTCCATAAGCATTTGGTGGCTTGCCACTTTTCATTTTGGGAAAAGTCACCTCTCTGCCCAGGGGAGGTAGCGTTTTGGGGTATTCCACTGCCCAATGCCTGACCTTCCCTGTAAGCCCTCAACATGAAGTGATCCAAAGAAGATTGCTTAACAAAGAAAAAAAAATCCAGCCAGCCCAGAACAGATACTGAATCTGCAGGGATGGATCACCACTGAACGTTCCCTGCCCTCCCGAGTGTGCTGAACCCGACGCTCTTCTCGTTTCACTCGCAGGTGGCATCAGCAGAGGGGGAGCCCGGGCTGAGGTTGGGCTAGAGCCTGTGGCCTCGCCTCGTGCCAGGCCCGCCGTCTGGTCATTTCCTGAGCATCCTGGTCTCCCCGCAGGAAGTCTGGTCCTTCCTCTCATGCCCCCTCCGCCTTCCCCTTCTTCCCCTCTGGCACCCTGGTCTCCTCCCAGACACTCAGTTTGGCCAGCGCACCCTCTAGTGGTAGCCCCTTTGTTTTGACAAGACGTATAATGGTTCTTGGGCCACATAAATAACACTAAGATTATTTCGTTAGGATAAATTCCTAAGTGTGGGATGGCCAGGCCTAGGGTAACCCTCAGGGTTTCTTTTAGGCTGTGATCTCTTCTGCCAGTGGCAGTCTGCAAGTGTGCTCCATCAGTGGGTCCATGTTGCTTTGGGGATAAAATTAGAACTTCATGACACAGCAAACTAGGTTCATCATTATTGGCTCATGGACCACAGACTCAGCTCAGATGCCTAGAAGGGGCAGGTTAGTGACATAAGTACTGATTGGGCCAGACGATGCGAGAGGGCAGGCCTACAATAAGCTAGAGAGAATATCCAACCTAAACGCAGTCAATCAACAACAGAAAGTTCTAGTGAAAGATAAATGGTGGAGAGTGTTGGTGTCCATCTTGTTCTTGGTTTATGTCTTTAGCCTCAGCTTCATCTACTATACGTCTCCCCCTATACATCCCAGTCATACCTGAATGGGCCCTGCTCTCTCTTGCCTGTTTTTTGTTTTGTCTGCCTTTTCATATGCTGTTTCCTCTGCCTAAATATTTATTTCCTCTTTATCTCTCTGGATGATTCCTACTCATGATTTAAGATTCAGCCAGAAGGGTCACCTCCTTTGGAAGCTTTTTCCAGGACAAGCTCTGCTGTGTTAGGAGGAGGCCTGGCATTTGGGTGGACAACTGGAGAGGGCCCTCCCTGCACTGCATTTGGTGGGATGGGGCCACGGGGATGAAGGCTCCTCCCTTTTGAGAGCATGAGTACAATTCACTTTTCAAACTTCTTTCTTTAAGGCTGTCTATCCCAAGGGACCTATGAGAAATGCTGATGGCGTGCCTTCTTTTCCTGGACAGTTACCCTGGTTAGCCCAAAGTGGACTCTGGACTCTTCCAGGGACAGTCCAAGATAGAAATATGCAGTTGCATTTAGTAATTTCTTTCCTTTTCTAGACTGAGGGCTATTTTTTTCATCTTTATGTCTCTGGAAACCAGTAATATGCTTGGCGCACAATAAGTGTTTAATACATTATTTTTGGATGGATGGATAGAAGACTGGAGAGATGGGCAGAAGAAGGGAGATGCATGGACACATGGATGGATGGATGGATGGACGGACGGACAGATGGATGGACAGATG
>NC_045440.1:1697621-1698010 GCF_002776525.5 Piliocolobus tephrosceles | reverse complement strand
ATGGATGGAATGGAATGCTGACTGGTGGGATGGATGGATGGATGGATAGAAGACTGGATAGATGGATGGAAGGAGGGAGATGCTTGGACACATGGATGGATGGACGGACAGATGGGTGGATGGATGGAGGGATGGATGGAGAGATGGATGGATGGAATGGAATGCTGACTGGCAGGATGGATGGATGGATGGATAGAAGACTGGAGAGATGGGTGGAAGGAGGTAGATGCATGGACACATGGATGGATGGATGGACGGACAGACAGACGGAAAGATGGGTGGATGGATGGAGGAATGGATGGAGAGATGGATGCAATGGAATGCTGGCTGGCGGGATGGATGGATGGAATGGAATGCTGGCTGGCGGGATGGATGGATGGAATGGAATG
>NC_045440.1:1646446-1697611 GCF_002776525.5 Piliocolobus tephrosceles | reverse complement strand
TGGATGGATGGATGGATGGATGGATGGATGGACAGACGGATGGGTGGATGGATGGAGGGATGGATGGAGAGATGGATGCAATGGAATGCTGGCTGGCGGGATGGATGGATGGATGGATGGATGGATGGATGGATGGCCGGCTGGAGGGAGGGAGGGAGGGATGGAGGGATTGATGGGTGGAAAGATGGATGGATGAAGAGATACATGGATGGGTTGATGGATAGAAAATGGGTGGATGGATAAATAAATGGAAGGATAGATGGATGGAGAGATGGATTGATGAATATCCTATATCTATTCCTATGCCTCTATGGCTCCTGAAGAGAAACCTGGGCAGTGCCTTCCCCAGTGGCCTCTCCCAAACCTTTCCCCTCTGTGACCCTCTATATAACACAGCCTTTTCTCCTTTTTCTTCTTCCCACCCCCCACTCTCCCATGTTCCTCTCTTTAGCTTTACCCTGATCCCAGTATTTTTCTCTCCTTTCTTTTCTGTTTGATCAACCCTATTCCTAATATAAACCAGTCCATTCCGTATCTCCTCTTGCTTGTTTCACCCGGAGTAAATAGCCAGGAAGTTTTTTGTTCAGGGCTAATTCCCAGGACCTCAGGAAGGACATGGCCTGAAGAGCAGAATCCCCAGAACATTTCAGGGGAAGAGCTGGGAGGAAAGGACTTATGAGGCCTAGATGTTGGAGCTGGATATGCCCTGCTGGCCCCTCCCCAGTGAGTTTCCATCACCTTTCATAATAGAGTCAAATCCATCTGCTGTCCTGGAGACTAGGCTGGTGGAGGTAGGAACGAACACACATGCCCACAAACCTTGTGGGTGGAGCTCTGGGTTCTGGCATTCTTTCAGGAGCTGCTAGATTGACCCACAGGATTGAGCACTTTCCCCTACTGCCCATAATGTCAGGGGTAATATGTGCTGCCCCATTGACAGTGTTAAAGCAGAATCAGGGCAGACCCTCAGGAAGCTGATGAGACCTTGGCTTCCATGGAGATCTAGGAGCTGTAACATTGACACTTGAAGTCACTGTCATCTTTAGGGACTGGAAAAATCACCCTGGGTGATCTGTTCCCTGCCCCACCTCAGGCACCTGCCACTCTTGGGACCCTAGGGGATTAGAGGCATGTCAGGAGCAGACTCCCAGAGGCCAAATCATGAGTAGTACCTATCAGAAGAAATAATATGTGATTTGGAGAAGAGTAATGCTAAGCCATTTCTTCCTGGGTGGTACAAGGTTCTCCTGCCCAGTGCAGGTGAGGAAACTGAGGCCCAGTGAAGTTAAGTGGCTTTCTAGAAGCTGTACTGCTCCCAGTGACCACTGGACTGGGCAAGGCTGTTGCAGCTGCAGGCCTTTGGCTGTGGTTGAGCTGCAGTTCTTTGTGTTAGCTTCAGCAGATGGGGCTGCTGGCTTCCCTCTTCTGGCTGCTTTTCCAAGGCCTCCAGCAGGCCCAGCAGCCCAGGAGCCTTCAGGCTTGAAGATGGCTCTCCTGTCAGATACTCTCCTGCACTGTGGCTCTCTTGGTTCTTTAGGAGAAGAGGCCCTAGCCATGATCGTGGTCTTCATCTCCCAACCCACACTGGTGTTGAAGAGACACCTGTACCCAGAGTCTCCCTTGAACTGCATTTGGTGGAAAGGTCCCTCTGTCGCAGCTGGTGTTGGGGCTCATCTTGACGTGCAAGGAGGCAGGCTTTGAGTACCCTATTTGCAGAACGGCCAGAGGCTGTCATTCTACACCTGCCTCTCATTTGGAGACCTGAACTAGAGTCATAAAGGTGGTACCAGGAGAGGGCTTTGCCAAGGCACCTCGTGAAAACCTGGCCAATGAGTGTTTAAGGGTCCACTAACTACAGTCACTGAGGCGAGCACCTCATCTCTGTGTTCAGAGTTAGCAGATGACAAAGGACTCAAATGGACTAAAGGTCATCCAGGGGCAAGAATGGCATTTCTGGCCTCTTCTCCTTAGTCATGGGAGGACAAGGCCGTGCTGGGAAGAGGTTCCATTCTGCCCCTAACTAGCTGGTGGTGCAGCTTGAAATCACCCAGTCTCTGCCCCTGAGAGTTCCTGGTTCACCTTAGATCATACTCTCCACTCCCACCCGACAGCTACCTTTCAGATCTTCATCTTCCCGAATGTGGTTACCTCTTTGGAACTTTCATCTTCTCCAGTGGTGCTGGATGTGAGAGGAGAATCCCTGGACCATCATTTTTGAAAAGGGCAAGAGGTAGGGGCTTCCCTGAAGCTCGGAAACAGGCATGAGAGAATGCTGTGTTCACCCACCTGACCCTTGGGTAAACACCTGAGTCTCAGGATCATAGATCCAGTTGATGGCAGAGTCAGGACTGTCCCGTGAAGGGTGCCAGCCAACTCTGCTGCCATCTGGAAGGGCAAGAAGGCTGCAGGGGCAGAGGGCGATGTGCAGGCTTCCACAGGAGCTCCTGTGTGAGATGGGGGTCGCAGGTGGTGGCAGGAGAGGACTTTGCCAGAGCATCTGAATGTCAGCAGGCAAAGTGGGATGCATGGGGTCCTGCAATGAGAAGAGGTTCCGGTTCACCTTGCACAGGGTCGGTTTCAAAATGTATGTGTTGTGTGTTTCTGTGTGTGAAGGAGAGTGTGGCCTATTCTAAGTCAAGCAGCTTCTGGGCTCTTGTGAAGTAGTTTCAATTTCGTTCTTGTGGCTTAAAAGGTTGCTGGAACACTTCAGCAAAATTGTAGCTCCTTAATTTAGCTGCCTGTCAGTTTTTTTTATTTTTTTTTCCAGGTGGTTTCAGGTTGACAGTGAGTTTGACATTTGTAAAAATGTTTTGGAAACCATATTAGACACCTTGAAATAAACAGGAATTTAAAGTACTTTATTCTGGGAAGCGGGATTGGAATTATTCTTCCGGCTACCCCAAATCAGATCGCTTTCCTTTCCTTAATCTACATGGGCAAAGCCCAGTGCTGCGTTGTGAAATTGTAGGGTGCTTTGAGCACATGGCCTTTGTGAATTTCCTTCCTGCTCACTGTCACCTTCATTTTGGGGACTTCTGCTTCACTTGAGCACAGCTAAAGAAAGAGCATTTTTGTTTTATTTGTGAGACCATCAAAGGCTGTTAGGGATGGGAAGAATATCCAGGACCTTCCTCATATGCTCACCCCCACTGCTTTCCCAGGGGCTCAGAGGGTTAGGCCTGCAGCCACATTCACGTTCTGATGCCTGCAGAGCTGAGAGTCACCCCGAAATCCGTGACTCTAGAGCCCGCTTGCTCCCTGAAGCCACACAGTAAAATACTGTGACATTTACAGTTTTCAGTTTCAGGCCAGCTATGTGCCCAGAGCTTGTACCTTAAATTAGAAGAGCCTGACGGGTGACGTATAGGACTTTGCCACCTGGACAACTACGCAATGATTCCTCCTGCGCCCTTAGAGATGGGGAGAAATGGCAACCACCTGCCTTGAAATAGGAACATCTCCCTGTACCCCAGCCTGCTTGCTCTGATGCCTTCAAATCCATTCATAGGCACTGCCAGACACTCTGCCTGTACTGGGAATGCAGAGAATGAGAAGTCAGAGCTCCTGCCCTTTGAGCAGATACCAACAGAGCAGTGTGAGTGAAGCCCTGATGGTGGTCTGGGCCACACGAGGCCTCTTGAGTGGCTCCGCAGGATGGCCGGATGGCCTCCTGGTGGAGAACAGGGAGGATGTCCAGGTCACAGTTTCTCAACTCTGGCTGCTCATTGGAATAAGCAGTGGAGGTTTGAAAACTCTTTCACCCCCATTCTGACATTGAGCTGGTCTCAACAGGGACACAGGCATGAGAAGGTATTTCCAGAAGCTTCCAGGTGTTTTCAGGATGCAGCCAGGGCTGAGAACCGTTGCACTAGGTGGAAGGACTCAGATTTGAGTCCTATTTGGGGAACTGTTAAAGAAAAAATAAAATGGCCAGTCATGGTGGTTCATGCCTGTAATCCTAGCAGTTTGAGAGGCTGAGGTGGGCAGATCCCTTGAGAACAGGAGTTTGAGACCAGCTTGGACAACAGAGCAAAACTCTTTGTCTCCAAAAAAAAACAATTAGCTGGGTGTTGTAGCACATACCTGTAGCCCCAGCTGCTCAGGAGGCTGAGCCAGGAGGATCACTTGAACCAAGGAGGTTGAGGCTACAGTAAGCCATGATTGGGCCACTGCACTCCAGCCTGGGTGACAGAGCAAAACCCTGTCTCCAAAAACGGAAAAATGAAATGATTCAGGGGGTCTGCTGCATAGGGTCTTGCAGTGGAGAAGAGAATTCAGGCTCAACTTCGAATGCAAAGGACAAGTGGGAGTTCAGAGGTAAGGAGCAGGAGATGGAGGTCAGTGAATGAAAATTACAGGGGAAACACCAGGAGTAAGGGGGATTGTGGCTAAAGAGACCTAACAGGATTCCTGCTAATGGCAGGCCAGGGTCATCAGACCACCTGGGGAACGGCAGCAGATGGGGAACTCCATTCGATATTGAGGTTGGGGGGCTCAGGTTAGAACAGCTTAACAGGATTCTTGCTAAAATTGGACAATGCAGGGACAAAGGTAGAAGCCTAGAAGTTAGGACCTGGTTGAGGAGAGCGTTCAAAGGAATCTGAGCAGAGTTTAGTCAAGTGAGACTGTCAGAATGGCGGGTGGCACATTGTGGGTGGAAGCCTGCGGCACATGTGGGGCAGAGGGCAGGGCTGAAAGATGGGACAGGATGGGTTTGACCTTGGTGACTGGGGCAGGAGGGTTAGAGGAGTGAGAAGATCACGTCTGTGGTCTTAAAAGATTACTCTGTTGTAAGGAGATTAGGAGGGCCTGGCTGCCAGAGTTCAGTGGGTGACACGTGGCCTTTGAGGTTCTGGTTAGGCAGTCCAGGTGGCGATTTCCAAGAGGCAGTGAAGTCGTGGTCTAAGGCCAGGGCGGAGGTGGAAGAGCTGCCAGTGTCATAGCCACTTTTACCTGGTTTCTGCAGCTGTGGGAGTGAAGTGTGAATGTTGTCACTCGCCTGGTGTGGAGCGGGGGGGCGTGTTCCTAAAAGAGCAGGTGAAGGACAGAACAGAGACAGTGTGGAGAGAGCGGAGGAAGAGGAACCTGCCTTGGTGACAAAGAGTGCAGAGTGACAGAGGAGGACAATACGAGATCAACCAGGAAGGAAAAAGGTGGCTTTCTGGAGATGGTGCCCCTTCCTTCATCATAACCCATTCCTTCAGAACCTGTCTGTGAGTATTTCAGGGCAGGAGGAGTGGATGGCAGTCTCGTCAATACCCCTTAAAATTTCAGAACATAGGGGCCATTCAAGTGCCTGTGTGCCATTGCCTGCTTATTAAAATGAATTATAAACAAATATATATTGAGTTTCTTTTAATTCTCATGCAGTTCTGTGAGATACGTATTCCAGCTTACAAATGGAAGCTGGACCTCAGAGAGGGGAAATGATTCTCCCAAAATTCTGCAACCCAGTGGAAGAAACACTGGAATCTAGGTCTGATTCCAGACTTTTCCACTGTCCCATATTAGGTTCACACCAAATAATTGTCTCTGATCGGACATTAGGAAGATGTTGAAAGCACCTAAGGAATGGGGTGGGGTGATGAGGTCAAGTGAGACTGTCAGAATGGCAGGTGGCACATTGTGGGTGGAAGCCTGTGGCACATGTGTGGCAGAGGGCAGGGCTGAAAGATGGGACAGAATGGGTTTGACTTTGATGAGGTGAGGTACCGTGATTGCACTGGTACCTGAAGCAGGAGGGAAGGGAAGGTTTTTATATGATGATGTTCACTGGAGCATCATTGACATCATGGACAAAGCTGTCTAACAACAGAGGAAGGGTATTTCAAGGCCGTGAACATTCAAATCTGTGTTTGTAAAGGCTATATATGGTCTACTCTAGTGGTTCTCAAACTTCAGCATGAGTTGCAAGCACCCTCAGAGTGTGCCAAGACACAATTGTTGGACTCCACCTGGAGCTTCTGATTCAGCAGGACTGGAGCCCCAAAATGTGCATGTCTAACAAGCTCCCAGGTGATGCTGCTGATCCCAGGATCACACTTTGAGAACCACTTGTCTCATTTAGCCTGCACAGGTGATGGGTTCTACTTCCAAAATGAGGGATGAATGCATTTGGCTTTAGATGGCTGAACTGGGTTGGATTCCTGCTCTGGGAAAAATGGGATCCGAACCCTTTCCGGAGACTCTTCTTCAGAGTGGATTATTAAAAAATAAAATAAAATAATATCCAAGAGTAATACAGAAAAATTAGCCCCAAAGGCATGGGGGCGGCTGAATGGCAGCTGGTAGAGCAGTGTCTGTCAAATATTGATGTGCGTGCAAAACACCTGGGGTCATGTTGAAATACAGATTCCAGCTCAGCAGGTCTAGGGTGGGGCCTGAGCTTCTGTTTTCTGACAAGCTCCAGAGGCGCCTGCTGGCTGCTGCCTGCACGGTTCGACCACACTTCCAGTAGTGAGGCTAGAGGATCCATGATTGCACTGGTACATGTGACAGATCACTGAGATTTAACCCCTCTCCGTCTCCTGAATAACATGATTGATGTCTCAGAATCTCTATTTGAACAGTTCTATAATGTTCAAGGAAGCAGGTAAAACAGCAAATGTGTGAGTAGTTGTCATTTTAGGGGTGAAGGGAATTTTTTCTTCCCCCTTGAAGGTTTGAGTCTGCTGAAATGAACAGAAATCAACAGGAGAAAAGGCATCCACATGTATTAATGTGCAATTGTGCACGGGAGCCATATGAAATATGTGACTCTAAGAAGGGTCAGGGAGTTGAGGCTTAAAGACCCTCTTCCTGGGGGAAAGAGATGTTGGCAGTTTTGAGGGGGTGGCAAATGATTCTTAGGAGAAATGAAAGAGCCCAAAGAACAGACAGTGGCCTGAGTCAGAGTTCCTCTTAGTGCTAGTGGATTGTGGAAGGCGAGGGGTGAAAATTCATTGCCAGCAAAGGTTGTCTTATTATGCAGATAAAGTCTCCCAAGTAATCTCTCGGAGCTGCTCTTGGACGAATGCAGAGAAAGCCTCTGCCTGGACATGGTGACGCCTTTTAGTCTTTTCTCCTGTAGTTAATCTTTCCTAGTTATTCGATGAGATTCCTAGGGAGCGGCTCTTAAGACAGTTGGATTTTAGGGGGGAAGAAGTTTGTTTCTTCTTCACTTGTGGGGAGAAAAAGGTGGTTGAGAAAGTCCTTGGTTCTGAGGCAGCTTCTAAGGCCTTCCAATTTCCTGTTATTAAAAATGCTTGGCATGCCAAAGCCCCGTATTTTAGGGTGTATTGTTCTCTGAGCCCCGGCATCATAGTAGTACACGGGAGGGAAAACGTTTGTTTTCCACCTTCTAGGTTCTCCAGTGCAGCCCTTGTAACAAAAGACAATTAAGTAAATTTACAAAACAGAAGTGTATTAACATGTACATCTCATGTGTACGTGGGAGAAACACAGGATGAGTAACTCAAAGAGGTGGCTGGAATTTGTGCTTCAACACCCTCTTCAGCTGAAATGAAGAAAGAAGGTTATGGGGGAAGCAAGTTATGGGAAGGTGACCAGGAAAATTCCGGAAAGCAAGTGTAAGGTTTGTGATGCAGACTTAAGGCTGTGCCCTCTCCCTCGATAAGGGTCTTATGATTTCAGGTCACCCCCGTCTTCCTGGTACAGAAAGGGAGATGCTCTTAGAAGGGCAGATTTTCTCTGTAGATGTAAAATTTCCCTTACGAAAGGGTAACTTCTCTGTTTTCAGAGCTTCTCCTGTGTCTGCAGTTTCTCAAAATAATCAGCTCAAAATAATCCTTATGCCAAAGAGGCATATTTCAGAGTGGCATATTCTGGTCTCCTACGTTAGCTTTGAGAAATCCTGCAAGATGGGAGACATCCGATCTCTCACTCTTCTGATGCTAAACCTGAAGCTTCAGGAGGCCAAGGAACCTGCTCAGAATCCCAGCGTCTTCTCATTACCTCAGACTCCAAAGAACACACCCAGTCCAACCCCTTCTTTTTTAAGTGGAGCTGATATCATATTTAACGAGAGCAGGGTTTCTCAGTGACTTTTGACATTTGGAGCCAGATAATTCCATGTTGGGAGAGGGGAAGCCGTTCTGCGCTTGATGGGATGTTCAGCGGCGTCCCTGGTTTTACCTACCAGATGCCATTAGCTTGGTGCCTCCCCTGCACCCCACCCCGCCACTGCCACCCTGGTTGTGGCAACTAAAGATGTCCCCTGGACATTACCGAATGTCCCCTGGAAAGAGCTTGTCTCCAGTTGAGAATCACTGAACTAGGGCCCTGGAAGTATATGGAGAATCGCCTGCAGTTGAGACATTTATGCGTAGTGTTCCATTATTGGAACGCTAAGGTTGTGGGAGTTATGTGTATCCTACTGCTCAAGGTCATCGCCACGGTCTGATTTTTCACACAAAAAAATTCACAACCTGCGGCATAAATGGGTTAAAACACTCACCCACTCCTGGGCCCCTGCACAGGCAGTCCAATCTGTGTTTCTCTGTGGAAAAGGACCCTGGCATTTGTATTTTTTAAAGTTTCCTGGGTGGCTTGAAATAAGCTGTAGCCAGGCTTGAGAACCACTGGAGTTGTCTTCTGAATGGAGGAGTGATAGACTTCTAGAGGAAGAAGTTTAGATGATTTTTGAGACACGGTGAGAAGCTTGGATAAAACACTGCCATTATAGTGTGAGGCAGAGTTCAACCAAAGTACTCACTTCCCTTTGCAACATTTTTTAAATGTAGCTGTTACGCTCTAAATGCCCTGTGAAATTAATTTGTCATTGTTACGTTCTCCCATCCAATTACAAGTTTCTTGTTACTACTTCAGTAATCTAATTATTCTTTTAACAAAAAATGAGGCTGGGGAGTTGTTATGAGAACCACTGACAGATTTCCTTCCGGAAACATCTCTTCTCCTGCCGGCCCGCCAGGGAGCAGGCCCTGCTTCCTGCCCTTGCCCTGGAGGGTGGAGGGAACCCTGCCATCCTGTCTCCAGTCCTGCCCTTATGGACCTTCCTCCACACCCTGGTGCTGTACTCTTTTTCAGAAGCTTGCTTGCTTGCTTTTTTTTTTTTCAAAAGTCTTTTTTTCTTTTTTTCCAGAAGCTTGCTTTCTTCTTTTTTTTCTTTTTTAGAAGTCTCAGAAGACTTCAGTGGTCCCGTTGTTTACAACCACACACTGTTGCCTGAAATCCAAGGTCATTCACAGCATCTTCCATGGTGCACGGAGCTGAGCTCAGGCCCGACCGGTCAGGTTCTGCTTTTGACTCACCCGAGCCTGTTCCCTGCATGGCTCACAGAGCCCTGCCTTGTGCAGGTACCAGGTCAGACTCTGCTTCTGCCTCACCGGAGCCCACTCCCCACGTGTCTCCCAGAGGCCTGCCTTCTGCAGGTGCAGCACTCTTGCCACCAGTGCCACCTTCCCCGTGAGATCTGACGTCCCCTCTCTGGATTCCTGGTGATCCAGCCTGTGCCAGTCTCTCTACCTTGAGGAGTGCTCTGTACCTGTATGTTCAGGCCCAGCACAGGGTCTGCTCTGAGGGGATGGGGCCTCCATGGGGCAGGCAGCCCTGAGAGGAGGGGTCCCTGTGTGGTCACATGTGCGTGGCTTTGTGTTTCCTCTGCAAAATGGGCCGCCTGGCAATTATCTGGTAGTGAGTGCATCCAGGGAAGATGACCAAACTGGAGTCGCCAGTTGAGAACCACTTACCTAGGCTCCATGTGTAGCCCAGGCACCCCTGCGAGGGCCACTGGCACCTGCCTCTGGGTCTTCCTCCCCACTCCCGCCCCTGTCCCTGCCCACCACAGGAAGCCAGGGGCATCCTGTGCACATTTCTGACTGGATAGGAAGCAAAATGAAGACTTCCAGTGAAGTCATATATCTGCCCATCATCACTTGATGATTTGGGGCATTTTTTCGAGGTTTATGAAGGCAGAGTAAAAACCACAGCAGGAAAACGAGACTGTGCACTGGCCTGGTGGGTCACAGGCACCACACTGTTTCTATGTGTATTACCTCATTTAACCCTGATGAGGGAGACAGGCACTGGCTCCATTCCAAAGGCAAAGACCTTAAGGATGTTAAACTACCTGTTAACACAGCACAAGGTGCTGTGCTGTGAGTTTTTAGGGAGAAACTTACCTATTCTCAAAGGTACTTCATGTTCTGGCATTGCAAAAAGTAAAAAGAGGGAGAAATCTCTCCCAGACTGACTTGTCAATATCTCACTCTATTGGAAGAACACTTTGATAGAAATACTAACCTCATTGGCGTTGGCTTTTTGTATTTTCCCCTTAAATCTTTACGTCATTTGTCACACACCCCAGCTGAATCTGGTTTGAAAGGAGGTTTATTTCTCATTGCTGCACCTGCCGAAGACCTGGACTCAAGGTCTGCTCTGGCCCCTGACGCACTCAATGCTCTTGGCAACTTGAGTCAGAGTTTCTTCATCTGAAAATGGACACAGGTCTTCAGATTGGCCCTGGATAGGGGAGGCACTGTAGTGTGTATGAAATGTCCAGTGCACTCTCTGGGGCTTAGCAAGCTATGGTGCTAAGCTTAGCTCAGCTTATCTGTGGCATTCTCTGATTGAACCAAAATCCTCATTTTAATTAAAACTATGAAAATATTATTCATCGCTTATGGATAACTGTGGGCATTTTACTGCTAACGAACCCAAGAGGTCTTGCCAGAGGTCACATAAAGCCAACAGTCAGGTGACAAGATGAGGACACTGGGTGAGTTCCCTGGGCCACACACCGGCCATGTGACCCAAGGCTGAGTGTGGGTTAGGAGTCAGTTCTTCTACACGAGCATGCCTCACAGCTCTGCCACCCGCTGTCCCAGCCTGCCCTGCCGACGGGTCCAAGAAGAGCAATTCATGTTGTTATTTGTTTGTGGCTTCACTTGTCCCACGTGAAGGGCAGGGACAGAATTATGAGTGAGCAGACGGTGGTGTCTTCTAAATACTGCATTTCACTTCCTAAGGACGTTTCTTCACGGTGCTGATCATGCAGTGAACATTTCCTGACCTATGGAAGTGTCAGAAATGGTTCTGGATGGAACATGTCTCTAAATTTCCAAAATGTATTTTAGACTTAAACTTTAGACTCTCAGATTTGAAAGAACTCACTGCCTGACCATACAGTGCTCAGAAAACGAGGTCAGAAGGTTTGGTGAACCTCAGCCTCCCCCCACTGGCTTCTTAGTGGAAGGCTCGCCTCTGACAAGAGGAGCCCTTGAGAATGGAGCTTTCTGTGTGACAATGAACGTGGACTTGAAACCCGCTAGACTAGGTCAGGAGCATATGAAGGTGTCTGGACTGGCCAGACTCAAGTGGACGGACAGCCGTCATCTCTTAAATTTTAGGAGCTTAAATGCCAGGTCTTCCTTAAACATTGAGCAATGCTTACATGCTCTGAGTCAGCCTGAAACGGGATGGCTAGAAGGAGTCATAGAGGCTGACTCCCTCCATGTTCAGTCCAGGAAAGGGAAGGTGGCTTCCCTTAGCCAACGTGGCTGGTCAGGGTCAAGGCTGGGTGCTAAGTCCAGTGCAGCCCTCTCCCTGCTGGTTCTTCCCTCCAACCTGCTCCTGCCCAGAGCTGCTCCTTCCGCCCTTCCTCCCCTTCTTCCATCTCTCAAGAACTGGCCAGTGATGCTCTTTGTGTTGTCAGGAAATGTGCCCGGCACTCAAGCATACCCTGTCATTAACCCGAATCTGGTGGCTAAGGATGTCTTTGTGAATACACCTCATCCTGTCATCGGCCTGTGACCATCACTTGGCCTCTCGGCCCTCATTTTTTTTTTTTTTTTTTTAATCTATGATATCGGGAGGGCCAAATTAGCTGATCACTAAGGCACTTTCCCATACTAAAAAATAGAAAAGATCTGCTGTTCCTGATCCCTGAGTTATGCTGCGAGAACAGAACCACTTTGTCCACTGCTGCTCCTTGAGCTTGGGGAGACTGTAGGGAGAACAGAAAGCAGCCCCCATCCCCCGTGCTTCTCTTCAGTGTAAGAAGAAGAGATGAGCCCCTTCTGTTTTCAGAGTGGGTGCAGCACCAGGGTTTTTTTTTTTTTTTTCCCTGCCATTGGTTGGGCACATTTTACTGCATTATTCTTCCATCACATTTTCCATAACAGAGTCTTCAGACTCGAACCCAAAGTTATTACAGCAAATCCTGCTGGAAAGCTGAGAGGGATTTTTTTACTTTTAGGGAAAACGGGCCTATATTCTAGGCAATAAGGATGCCATCCTGAAGGAAATTGGCACAGACATTCTGTGCCTGACAAAGGGTCCACATGTGACGGTAGTTGCTGGGCACCGTCTAGGCACGGTGTTGTGACTGGTGCCCAGGTATTGCAGCTGGACGGCTGCCTGGCAGCCATATCAACATGGGATACCTAGTTGTGTGGCTAGCCTGGAAGTGTTCTGTGCATGTGCTTATAGCACGGGAAGTGTGGGCCATCAGGACTGCCTAGCATCCAGATGTCTTATATAGTTTATGATCTGCACATGGGCAGCTTGTGCCCAAAGTAATGGAGTCAGCACGTGGGTGTTATACAGGTACAGTTACATGGCCAATAGGTGAGCAGGCATTGAGTTGAGTTGAGACAGTTTTCTGACTGTCCCCTGTGCACCACCTGTGCACATCTACATGGTCACTATTCAGGCTTCGTGCATGTGCATGCATAGGGTTGGCATGAAGATACTATGTGTATAGCTGTATGGTCTGCAGGCACGGGATACATGGTGATCACACAGCCATCCCCCAGGCCTTGTGCGGTGTAAGCTTTCTGCAATCTGTGGCCAAGTAGAGGGCAGATGGAAGAGACTCTAAGAGACAACATGACCAGTGCTAGCATTGGGTCTCTAGAGAGCGACAGGAACTATTAGCTAGACGGCATCTGCATCTTGTATATTTGTAATGACATTTAAATATTTTACCAGTCTCTTCATCTTCCTCATTGTGATGAGTTTTTCTCATTGATCTTTCAAAACCAAAAGGGGCCATTCAGTGTTTTTATTGTAGCGAAACCAAAGTTAATACTGTGCATCTGTACTTTTGGCAGCCAGAACCCTGTGGTCCCCAACAATGATAGTTTGTATTTTCAAATACACTGTAGCACGACTGTACCAGACCCTGCCACACAGGGCGTCTGTTAAGCCATGAACAGAGCTCCCTAGTCATGCCACCCCGTCTTTTCTTTACACAGTCCAATAAAGGGAATTAATGTTATATTAACGATGAAAATCTGCTTATCACAATAGGATTTACAAAATGATTGCATACATTTTCTCATTTGACTAGCTCATTTTTAGTTCTGACAGCCCTTCTCTCTATGTCATCTCACTTGATTCCCTGAGCAGCTCTGTCAGATTGACAGAATTCTCACCTCCATTTCACAGATGGGGAAACCAAGGCTCAGAACAGCTGTGGAACTTACCTGCAGTCACAGCCGCTGAGAGAAAGCACCAAACCCACGGCCAGGCCTCCGCTGTGCTCAGTAAACAGGCCCTGCTTCCGCTCGGCACTCGGTCCCAGCAGATTGTATCAGCTGCTTTCTAAACACTTTGGTTAGCAAGACACCGGGAGGCCCAAATGGGAAGGAGTTGGCGTGTTCCACCTCCACCCAATATCATGATGGCTGCTTGTCTGCCTCGGATTCAGATTTCTTTCAAGATTGTCCATACTTATTGATTGTAAATCAGTGACCTACAGTTATATTTCAGTTCAGTTCAATCCACGTATGAACCGAGTCTCTAGCATGTTTACGACATTGCCTTTGACACTTGGGTATGTGAGCAGTAGGACCTATAAAAATGATTTCAACTCAGTCCCTGCCCTGTAGTTGGCTTCTAACCAAGTGGCAGAAGCCAACACACACAGTCACCTGTATGGAAGCACAGCAAGAAAGACGAACTCAGGATGGCGTAGGAACATGCCGGAGGGCGCGTTGGAGCCTAGCTTTTGGTGGTTGGGGGGAAGGTTTTCCAGAGCATGGTCCTATTTAAGAGTGCGCCTTGAAAGATGCGTAGGATTGTTTTAACAAGCAGTGGAAGCGTGTGTGTGTGCACACATGCACATATATTGCAAAGGGCTGCAGTGGGTAAGGGAGAGGCAGTGCTTTATAGGGAGAAGGGATGACCTAAACACGTATGATTCTGGGAACCACCGTGTTCACTGAGGGGATCATAGGATGTGTGTAGAAAGAGGGTAGGGAGTGGAGGTACTGAGGCTGGAAAGTTTGGTTGAGGGTTGAGGCCCAAATGTGGAAGAAACATTTAGCTGTATTTTTGAGCAGGAGAATGACATGGCCACAGATGTACTTTAGAAAAATCAGTTTAGCAGAGGCCAGATGAGTGGAGTCGAGGCAGCAGGCACTGGTGTTTGAGGAGTTTGAAGGCTCTTGCAGGAGTCCAGGCAGCATCATAAATGAGTCATCTCAGCTTAGCATGAGAAAGGTTTTTGTCACCAGTTCTCTGTTTATAATGAAATACTGAGAATGTCTGCACGTCCACTGACCCTGGGCTCATGCTAGCTACAGAAAGTACCTTTCAGCACGAAACAATAGGAAACCCTCCCTGAAGTCCAGTGAAACATGCCCACGTCCTCGAAGCTACAGATGTCCCATTTTCTGTGGGTTTCAGAGGCACATACCTTTAAAAAAAATACAAAGTGGTGCTCCTAGGCACACAGCCCCCCCCTTCTGTACAAAAGCTAAAATCAGAAATGGCAAGTCACAAAGATTCCACTTTCTGCCAGTCTTTGCACGGCCCTCCAAGTGCAGTCAAGCCCAAGTGGGCAGTCTCTTGTCTAGCATTTGGTATGGCCCCATTTCGGTTGGAATTGCCCATCTCTAAAGTAGCTCCCTCCCCTCTCCCCTTCCCACAAGGGCCCTTAGAGGCACCTTTTCATCTCTCAGGCCTGATCCCCCTCCTTCTTTGCCTGTGTGGAGTTGTTTCTTCTTGCTTACTGGGGCCACTTTCCCTACTGCTGCTGTTATTGATGATCTCTGTCCTTGGTACAAGGCCAGGCCTCCAGGAAGAAGCGGTTCCTGCACTCAGCCAGTGCTGCCGTTCTCAGGTGCACCCATCTCTTCCCCTCCAACGTCCTCTCCCCTCCTTACTTCTTTTTTATTTACGCATTGAGTGGCAAGAGCTATGAAGGAATATGTTGCGTTTTAATAACATCTCATATTCCTCTATTTGGGGGGCTTCAGTATGATAAGAGTCTATATCATCAAAGGAAAATACCACTGGGAAGAAAACCAGAAAAATGTTATGGCAAAAATGAGGTAGAAAATGGATTTTTGAAGATTCTGCTCTAAGAACTTGGATTGAGATCCCGTGAAAGTGTGTCCTGGCTTTTAAACCCCTTGGGAATGATTACAGATCATTTTAGATTTCCTTAAAATACAAGGACTTCCAATGTGGGTTGAAGACAATTTCTCAATCAGAACTTTCTAGAAGGATGACATATGTGTGGCTGTTGAATAATCTTGTCTCTTTACCCAAGGGAGCTGCCCTTAGAAATGTTTCCACTACCTTCTCTTCTATTTCTGTTTTTCCTCCCGTAAGACCATACCTTGATTTGGAACCTGAAGATTGTTAAGTGAATGAAATTGCCCAAGCCCAGTGAAGCCGATGGTCTGGGGTGTGGTCCTTACGCGAGATCTCTTGAGTAAAGCCTTCCCTGAGCCTCCCAGCTGGAATTATTCAGTTTGACATCCATGCTCCAAGGCATGACCTCTTGGGTGCCCATGCCTTCAGTCGGCTTCCAAACGGTGAATATTCAGAGTGTCGCTGAGGACCGGTCTCTGTGCTTTCATACTCCGGGAACCTGGATAAGGATTGTTCTCCCATCTCCACACAGCTTAGAGCAGAGACTGTGTCCCATTCATCCTTGTAGTCACATTTGTGCCTTTGTTTTAGCAACTACGTAGGGACTCCATGATCTGCAGGTATGGGCTTCACCTTTGTCTCCCAGCTTGACCTTCTACTGGAATGTATATTTCCCTGGTCCTGTTTCATTTGTGTGAGCCATGTCTAATGCTTGTGGAACAAAGTAGAGGTATGAACAAACCAATGGGCAAATATTGAAACTTCTCCCTTTGGATCATACTCCTCAAAGGCCTTAGTATTGACCCTGGTACTTCGTAGGAGCTCAGGAAATGTTGCTTAGGTTGAGCTCATTTGAAATGAAAGCAGCCTGAGCGCGAACCTGTTATCCTGCAGGGAGTTCATTGAGCCGAAGTGGGAGTCCTGGCAGAGGAAGAGGTCTGCAGAACCCAGAACGAGTAGAGCTCTGGAGTATGAGCCTTGCGGAGCCTGTGCTCTTTTCTGGGAGTGTTCGCTGGTCCAGGCTTCAGGATGCTTCTCAGAGATCTTTGGAGGGCAGGGGCCACATGTTTCATGGGTCTTTATCCATGATGGTAGCTAAGGGAGGGCCTGGCACCTAACAGGTGATCTCTGCGTTGGAATTGGAAAGCTCTCTGCCAGTGAAAATCATTTTGTGTTCTACCTTATTCGTGCTCACTCTCATGCTGTCAATTTCCATTTAAAAAATATTTCACATGGAACATGAAGATTTTCTTGGAATATTCAATATCTGGATTGGAGCTTTCTTTGAAGAACATTCTGTTTTCTCATAGTCTCATAGGCTTTAGAACTTTTTATTCCTGTCATTTACATTACAGAAAAAAAACAAAGGAAGGAAAGTAAGGAAGTAAGCTTATTATAACAGCTTGTTGCAGGGAAAAGTGGGTGGAGGCCCCTCTTCCCTATCTTGTTAACGTGAAAAGCCTTGAACTTGGGCTATAACATCACCAGTATAAAAGGTGGCATTGACTCAGCACAAGTAAAGAAGATTGGCTTTAATCAGAGCAAATTGACAAATTTGTAAATTTGTGTAAAAATCTATTTTGGAGTCTATTAAAATTTGGGACCCCACTATCCAGTTGACTAATTACAATGGTAACATTCATCAACTCCCAAGGACTCCCCAGTAGCCTTTCCAACTCTAAGAAGTTAAGTTCTTTTCACTCAGTCCAGGGATTCCTCTTAGAAAATTCCTGTTTGAACAGTTCTGGGGTAAGCCATTCCATTATCAGAGACCTCTGATCTGGGGGAAACGTATCATCATAGTGAAAGGGCTGGATTCTGCCTTTATGTAATTCCACCCACTGGTCCTAGCTCAGCTTTAGAGCAGGGCAGGGTGGCTCCTCTGGTCCCTTGTCAAGAAAGACCTTCTCTGAGACCAGCAGCAAAGATGCTCTGCAGCCTTCGTTGTGGAAGTCTGAGCACTGTTTTCTCCTGCAGGGGTCCCTCAGAAGGTTTGACTACTGGGATTGCCTTTGCCCTGAGATGGACTTGTCAGTGCCAGCAGAAAAGCAGAGTGCCCAGAACTGGACAGTGGCAGGTGCCCCATGCTCTGTGCTGGGGAGATGCTGCCTGCTGCCAGCAATTCCAGCACCAGCTGCTTAGCCAAAAATAAGTTCTCAGCTGCTAAGGCCTCATCTTTCCGCTCTCCTTCTTCTGGAAGCTGAGAGTCCAGTGGTCTGCCAGCTGGAACCGGGAGGTTGGGGATTTGTTTCTATTCAGATGAAAGGAAAAACAGTACAAGGTTTTTCATTTCTTTTTTAACCTTATTATGTCAAAAGAGTTGTCTTGTTCTTAAGAGCAAAAAATATCACCATTGCTTCTGAATTTGCTTTTAAAATAGCATTAGGAGTGGTGGGGCTGCATTGAGCCTCTCCCAGCTTCCTGGCAGAAGCCCCTATCGAGAGAGGCAGATGCGGCTTCCACTTGAGTGGAGGGATGGCTCTGGGAAAAAGCCCGAGGACTGGGTTCGGCTCAGCAAATCTGCCAGCCTTTGGATTGATAAACTGCCTATTTGCACAGAGGACAGGAGCAGCTGCCTCAACCATGGAATTTTCCAAAGGCTGCAAAACTTTAAAGATAGAGCTTGAAGTTATTCATTCCTTTACTTAGCAAATATTTATCAGCACCTGCTGTGTGCCAGGTACTGTGCTGGGTGCAGAGGTGAACAGAGGACAGTCTGTGTCCTCAGATCTGGCACTGCCTGGGGGGAGAAATGGACAAGAGAACAAATGAGCATGGTCTACTGTAATAAGTATCCATAGGTGATATGGTTTGGATGTTTGTCTCCTCCACAACTCATGTTGAAATGTAACCTCCAGTGTTGGAGGTGGGCCTGGTGCCACGTGTAGGATCAGAGGACAGATCCCTCCTGAATGACTCAGTGCCATCTCCTTGGTGATGAGTGAGTTGCCACTCAGTTAGTTCACATGAGGGTGTGGTGCCTCTTCGGTCTCTTTTGCTCCTGCTCTGGCTATGTGATGCGCCTGTTACTGCTTTGCCTTCAGCCAGAAGTAAAAACTCCCTGACGCCTCACCAGAAGCCGAGCAGATGCCGGCACCATGCTTATACAGCCAGCAGAACCACGAGCCAATTCAACCTCTTTTCTTTACAAATTACCCAGCCTCGGGTATGTATTTATAGCAACGCAAAAATGGCCTAACACAATAGGCTTCCCCATAGTGCTACATAGGAGGGTGCAATGGACGGTGGTGGAGGTGGTTATGGGGGCAGCTGTAGCATTGATTATTACTGTTATTGCTGTCATTAATAAACCACAAGGATGTGCAGCACAGGTGAAAGACAGCAGCTGTGCTTCAGATGGGTGGTCTCAGGGACAGTGTGGGACTTGTTACAAAGCAGGAGCTTTTGGAGCTACTTTGGAAGAATAAGATGGAGCACGGAAGTGAGGACTTTCCCAACAAGGGGCAGGCAATGTGGGAAGGCATGAGGGTTAAAATGAACATGGATTGTTTAGGGTCCAGCAGCCATTTCAGCGTCTCTAAAGCTGTGTGTGTGTGAGGGCGAGGGGGGAGGGTGATAGACCATTGTCCTAGAAATGGGGAATCTTTGAAAATCTCTAAGCTGCAGAGACAGAGTCAGACTTGCATGTTATGTGATCACTCTGGAAGAATTGTGGAGGCCAGGCTGGACTGGGATGGGACTGGGGCAGGGAGAGGGGCTAAGAGTGGGAAATGATGAGGGCCTGGGTTACAGTGGAGAGGGTGGAGGGGAGGAGACAAGAAAAAAGTAAATCAGAGAGAAGGTCAGGAGGACTCCATGGCCTATGACCTATTCAGGCTGTGTGTGTGTGTGTGTGTGTGTGTGTGTGTGTGTGTGTGTGTGTAGTGTGCAGTGTGTAGTGTATAGTGTATAGGGAAAGATACATGATGGATGAATGAGAGCTGGAGCTGGGAATATCAGCCTCTTCACTCCCCATGTGACTGCTGGGAGGAGAAGCAGGAGTGGGAACAGGTGTGAGAAAGGACAGAGAGAGATGTTGTTCCATGCTGACTTGGGATGGTGCACCTGCTTTCTGGGGCTGCTGCCTGGAGGCTATAACCATCTGACTGAGAGATGTAGGGCATGGAGGCTGTTAGCCTCTCAGGGGAGTCCAGTTGCTGAGGTGGTGGCAGGAGGAGAAGGATAATGGGCAGTGTTAGACAGGAAGGCTGAACCCTCACATCTGTGGTCAGTTGATGTTTGACAAGAGTGCCAAGGCCATTCAGTGGGGAAAGGACAGACTTTTCTACAGATGGTGTTGGGACAACTGGATCTCCAGGTTTGTGAGTGAATGTAACTGTAAAAGATTGAAGCTGGATCCTTACCTCACACCATCCACAGTGATTAACTCAAAACGGATCAAAGACCTAAGCATAAGAGTTAAAATGATAAATCCATCTCAGGAAAACATGGAGGAAAATCTTCACTGGATTTGCAATGGATTTAATGCAGATCTGTGATGGAGTTGGTACCGGTGTCTTGGATATGACACCAAAAGCACAGATGACACAAGAAAAAAAAAAATTGGACTTCATCAAATTTAAAAACTTCTACACAGAGGACACTATCAAGAAAATAAAAAAACAACCCACAGAGTCAGAGAAAATGTTAGCAAATCATACATCTGATAAGGGATTAATGTCCAGAAAATATTTTTAAAACCCGTACCACTCAACAACCACAAAGAAAGTAACCCACTTGAAAAATGGGCAAGGGATTTGAATAGACATTTCTCCAAAGACGAAATGCAAATGCCCAATAAGCACATGAAAGGATCCTCAGAATCATGAGTCACTGAGACAATGCAAATCAAAACTACAGTGAGAAAGCACTTCAGACCCATTAGGATGGCTATTATCAAAACAAAACAAAGCAAAAACAAAACAGAGAATAATAAGTGTTGGTGACGATGTGGAGACATTGGAACCTTTGCGCATTGCTGGTGGGAATAGTAAATGGTACAGCCACTGTGGAAACAGCTGGACAGTTCCTCAAGAAGTTAAACACAGAATTGCTCTATCCTGCAGTAATTCCCCGCCTATGTATATATCCAGCAGAATGAAAGTAGGAACTCAGACCTGTATGCCCATGTTCTTAGCAGCATTATTTACAATAGCCAAAAAGTGGAAGCAATTTAAGTGCCCATCACCAGATGAATGGATAAACAAAATGTGATTTATAGATACACAATGGACTACAGCCTGAAAAAGGAAGAAAATTCTGACACGTGCTACAAATGGGTGAACTTTGAGGACATCAAGCTAAATAAAATAAGCCAGTCACAAAAAGACAAATACTGTATGATTCCTCTTATATGAGGACTGAGAGTAGTCAAATTCATAGAGACAGAAAGTGGAATAGAAGTTCCCCAGGGCTGGAGAAAGGGGGAGTTACTGTCTAATGGGTATAGAATTTCTGTTTGGGATGATGACAATTTTTGAAAATGGATAAATGGTGATGATTACACAACACTGTGAATGTACTTAATGCATTTAATTATACACTTACAATGCCTAAAATAGTAAATATTATGTTACATATAGTTTACCATCATAGAAAAAAGTGTAAAGGAAGGCAGGCAGACCCTAAGCATTGGGTTCCCGTAGCTCTCCTAGTGCATTTCGATCTTGAACGGTGCTGAGGGTTCCTGTCCACTCCCTGTGGGATTCCCATCACCCAGGCTGTGCCACGCGTTCATCCCCTCCCACCTCTAAACATTTGGCTATGAAGGCATTGCTCCCAAACTGGACAGAAGCTCTCTGGGGGGGCTGAGCCAACCCCTGGAGGGACCCCGACCTCCTATTCCAGCTCCTGCCTGGGCAGGGGATAGAGAACCATGACAGGCCTCTGATGCTGAGCGCCAAATGTGGTTCTTCCTCGACAGCCAGCAGCTGCTTTCTGACCTGGAAGTCTTTCCTCCACTTGCAGCTCCCACTCACCCACAGTTTTCCCCAGAGAGGGGAGCCCTGAGGCTGCATTTTGTGCATTATCGTTCCAGTGACGCAAGCATCCAGTGCCCCCATAGCCCAAGATGCCCACTGGTGGTAACTGGGAGCCCAGGCACTCCGTAGCACGCCGTTCCAACACTGGCTGCTAGCTCGGGGGGAGGCATGGGAGAAGCGAAGGAGTATCCACAGTGGAAAGAAACTCTGTCCCAACACAGAGGCAGTCACAGCAGCATCGGGAAATAACCTTTGCGTGGAAGGTTTAGTTGCAGATGGCCAAGCTCTTCTCAAAAGGATAGTGCAGGGATACTTTTGCATGGTATTTGCAGTTATTTGCTTTGCAAAAGGGAATCAGGAGATTTTCCAGCCTTGAGGTTTAAACACAAAATTGTATTTTGCCTGTATTGAACAGTCCCAACATGGGTGATGACCCTGATTCTCCTGCTATTTGGAGGCATTTACTTCCGAGAAACATACAGCATGCCTACCACTGAACCTGTGGCCAAAGGAGTATCTGAAAACTGGAAGAGAAAACAGCTTCTAAGCAACCAGAAGTATGTAGCCAAGTTCATGCACAAAAGCCAGGATGCTTGACACCTGTCCTGGCTCTGGGTTTAGGTACTCACACATATGAAGCTTGAGATTCTTGTTTATCAGCCCCCACAAATTAGAAGCCACAGATTAAAATGTCCCAGGGCTGGCTTGGAGAAGGCCCTGCAAAGGTACCAGAGAAGCTTCCGGAAACTTGGCACCTGAGACTAAAGAAACAGCTTTCAGCAGAGTGGGAGGCAGATGGGAAGGCTTCAGAAGCAAGGTGCCTCCCTGAGTGATGTCCCAGGAGAAAAATGACATCAACCCAGCCAACGAGAAAAAGCCCTGTTGTGCTGTGTGGGAAGGCAGGTGCCAGGCCTCACACGGCTCCACATGCTCGTGCCATACTTGCTGGAAGCTGGGATATCGGGGTCCCTGCTCCAGGGCCACTGGAAGGGAGGGGTTCATGGGTCCTGGATGGCTAGGCCCTGGCTGGGACTCAAGAGCCCGGGCGAAGGGATTGCCACTGGGGCTCTGGAGGTGCTCGCTGGGGAAGGTGGGCCGCGGCACTCAAGAGGAAGGCAGGCCATCAGACGTCCCGTGGGGAAAACATTCCCCAACAGTCTCCAGCCTGTGCCTCGTGTGCCTGTGGCCCACAGAGACTGGCTCATGGGTGCTTTGCACAACCGTGGGCTCTACTGAGGCCTTACAAAGTTGAAACTGGTTGTGATACACACGTGGGAAGATGTAGCAGCAATGCTGGTGGCTTCCAGGCTCAGGCTGAGGCAGACGGGCGGGACGTGAGTCCTGGCTCTGCACGCCCAGGCTATGTGTCCCTGCTGAGTCGCCTCACCTCTTCAGGACCTAGGCTTCCCATCTGGTGCACAGGGATGAGACTGCACCGCTCGCAGAGGATTGTTTGAGGATTAAAGAAAATACAGTAATAAAATAGCCACGACCCATGAGCATTTAAGAGATGGCAACGACGTCATTAAAATGTGGGGGGCGGGGGACTGTCACTCAGTCTAGGAAAGATTTCTCATTACATGTCATTATATATCAACATAAAAGGCTTTTATTCTGTGTTGATGAAGTAAACTTCAGAAAGTGCTTCAAAGGATCCAGGGGGTGCCCTCCACATGTCCCAGTGCATCACCTCGGCCCCTGGTCCAGGTGGCGAGGACACCTGGTTCCCCCACAGTGCCGGGAAAGTGAGGCGGTGCTGCTCTTCCTCCACCAACAGCAAGGCAGGGACCTTCCCCAGGGGCATCTGGGCTCCTACCTCCAGGGGAGGGTCCCCCTGGAATCTTTCTGTTCCTGACAATACTAGATGCCTTTCTCCCCAGCCCCGTGACAAACGACAGGCTTGCTGCCAGGGAGGCAGGGAAGTGACGATCCCGTCACCCCTTCCCCCCACCGCCCGTGAGGAGGGGCAGGCGGGTGTGGGATCGATCGCGCCCGCCCACGTGGATGGCTTCGAAGTGAACAGTTGGCATTCCTGCGGGGCGGCCCTCGCTCCTGCAATAGGCCATCCCGGGCGGCCGCTCCCTCCCTCACCTACGATCTGCCGTCAGCAGCTGCTTCTGACAGGTGCGCAGGCTCTCCATGGCAGATGGTGACCAACACGGGCTTGCTGGCAGGCTGTGCCGCCGCGCCGCCCTGCCTCGCACACACTGATGTGTACACAAACACAGCCCGGCCCTCCGTGCCTTCTCATGGCACCTGCCTGGGGTTTCAGGGGCAGCCAGAGGGCTTATTCCAGAGTGGCAGGCCCACTTCCCTCAGGCCACCCACCTTGCCGAGACCCTTCCATTTTTGGCGTCTAGACTGTGGATCTGGCGCGTCCCGCTTCCCAAGCACGGCATCCTCCCCAGTCTCCTTGCTGGTGTGTGTGCTAAGCGGCACAGCTGTGCACCCACCACTCCCCATGATGGCTTTGGGCTTGGCCCGGACAGAGCCCACGAAGGCTGAGCTGCCTTAGGCCACAGTCACAGGCTCCAGATGCGGGGGCTGGGCCACCCTGTGCGCCCTCCCACCTGTTTCCCGGAGTGTGGTCTTGTGGATGTCAGACGGGAGAGACTCGTGGGCACTGCTCCACTGTCCATGGGAGCCCAAGTGCACTGGAAGCCTGTTCTCTTCACAAAATAGCAAGACATGTCCACGCCACAGTGACCATGCGCCAGGTCACAGACAGAGCTCAGCCTCCCTCCGGGAGAGAGTGCCTCTCCCCTCTGTCAACCCTGTGCCTAAGTGGAAAGCTGCAGCTGCAGGATCAGGGCATTGCCAGGCCACCCAGCTCTGCCACCCAGCGCCCTGCCGGAGCACCCGCCCCTCCCCTCCCTCCGTGTTTGGGCAGCTCATTCCAAACAACCACCCAGCCAAGGCAGCCAGATGAGGGGACATCTGGCGCGAGATGGTCGCCAAGTCATTGCTGTTCCATCATGGCAGAAGGAAGATGAGCTCTCTGCCAGATTCTTAAAGAGAGAGAGAGAATAAAATGTGAGTTCCATGCCCAGCATTTTTTTTTTCTTCTTTTTACCCTGACACCTCAGCTGTCATTTTCCTTCCTCTGGAACTTGGACTACTAAGGACCCCATATGCATAACTATTTAGTGCAGACCTTTACCACTGGATGCTGATGAGAGTGCCAGAGTGAGTGATGGGAGTGGCAGCAGAGAGGTAAGGTTTGGAGATGACCTTGGAGGGAGAATGCATACACACCCATGTGCTCACACACGTACTCACACACATCAATGTCCTCACACGTATACTCACATACACAGTATTCATACTTGTTCACATACACACTGTACTCACAGTGCACACACACACGCTCACACATGCTCACACCCTTGTACTCACATAATCACACACATGCTCACACACCCATGTGCTCACACATATAATCACAGACACTTGCTCACACCCATGTGCTCACACATGTAATCACACATGCTCACACATAACAGACACGTGCTCACACACATCCATGTACTCACGCATATACTCACATACATAGTTTTCACACATGTTCACATTCATACCATACTCACAGTGCGCACACACACATGCCCACATGTGCTCGCACACACATGTGATGGATCACGGGGAGGGGGGGACTGAAATTGGCTATTCACCATGTGTCCTCCAGGGTAGGGCTGACTGCAGTGAGTGCACTTCCCGTGAGCTAATGGGGCCAGAACCCGTGAGTGGGAACTAAAGAGCTTATTTCCTGCTCTTTCCCAGTAAGGGGAGAAGCACGAGTGACTCTCCCTGTATCCAACTCCCAGGCTGACACGCTTGTGTTGGGCAGTGGCAGGAGAGTGTGTGTGTTCACAGCAGTGGTCTCGCAGAAAGTCTAGTGTGGTGGGCTAAGAGAGGTCTCCTGTAGTCATGGCGTCTTGTGGGCTGTGTGACCTTGGGCAAGTTCCTTAACCTCTCTGAACCTGTGTTCTTCATCTGGAAAATGAGACTCATTAGCTTCTTGAAGAATGTGACCTTTCAGCTAACACTTCTACACGATGATAGTGTCACTTTCATTCTAGAGATCAGCAAATTCAAGGACAGAACGGCTAAGTGACTTGAGCAAGGTCATGCAGGAAAGTGGGGGTGTCCTTGCAGGTAGTGAAAGCAAAGAAGGGGAGACGGGTGTGGGGGATGTTCACGAATAGGCGAGTTGGGAGTTACATCTGGGCTGCTGGTGCAGACGGGAATGGGGGCCACAGAGTCCTGGGTGTATTGGAGGTGGAGGCATCTCCTTGGTGCCGGCCAGTCTGTTGCTCTCTTTTCCCTCCTGGCATAAGTTAAATGGACAACCTGCTCTCAAACACAAAAGGTGAGTTTTCACAGATAGGCCACATCTCCCCTGCTCTGTGCTTGTTCCTTTGGTTTCTCTGAAGAGTACAGTTTTCCTCATCTCTGAAAAATCATGTTGTTTGGGCCACTTTCCAGGTCCCAGGAACCAAGATGAGGCCCGTGCTAGGATGGCCCTGAGTCTTGCCTTGTCAGACGTGATCTTTTCTTTTTCGAAGCAGGCCTCACTCTGTCAACCAGGCTAGAGTGCAGTGGCATGATCTCAGCTCCCTGTGACCTCAACCTTCTGGGCTCATGGAATCTTCCCATCTCAGTCTCCCAAATAGCTGAGGCCACAGGTGTGTGTCACCACACTTGGCTAATTTTTTAATTTTTTTGTAGAGATGAGGTTCACTGTGTTACCCAGGCTGATCTTGAACTCTGGGACTCAAGTGATCTTCCCGCCTCAGGCGGCCTTCTGAAGTGCTGGGAGTATAGCCACAAGCCACCATGCCCGGCCTAGACTCTGTGACATTTTCTTTGTGTTCTTGCAAATGTGGTGAACAAGAACTGGCATCTCACAACCAGAGGTGGATGTGAAATGCCCACGTTCTCACCATCAGACTTTCATCGGCCCCCCTGGGTTCTGGGCAGGGTGAGGTAGATTTTAGGGTCATGACATGAGTCAGCAAGGGCAGGTGGAGGGTTGTGGCAGCAGTCCAGGCACAGGTGGGTGATGGCTGAGCCTTGGAGGTGGCGATGAGGGCGGAGGTGGATTCGTGAACCATTCTGGATGAACTGTCAAGCTTTGCTTTACAGTTAGGACTTACTATGGACATTGGATGGGGAAAGTTGATGATGGCAATGAAGTGTGTAGCCTGGAGGACAGGTAGCAAATGATGCTGTGTGCCAAGAGAGGGAACGGCGAAGACCAACTGCTTTGGGAAAGGAAGGCTAACGACTCCCGGTTTGCACGGGCTGTGTTTGAATTTCTGGGGTGGGGCGGTGAGTAGCTGCATTCCATAGGCAAGAGAAGAGAAGATTCTGGATCCCAGGAGATGGTGGGGCACAGAGCAGGAGTTGTCGTTGGTCTAAACACCCCAGCACCTGGAGTATAATAGGATAGCTTACATTTTAATCAAAATTCTTGCTTGTTCTTTACATTTTTATTGTGATGCCTATTCTACCTGGTAATCACATTATGAAACCTGATAAAGTATCAATTCTGAGAATTTCATTAGGGATCACATCAATCTTAGCTACGCTGGTGATACACAGAATCTTTGAGTGGGTTAATAGGATTGCAAAGAAGAACCAGTAGGTATAAACTTCTTAGACTTTCGATTGAAAAATTGACAAGCTTCAACACCAAATTCTAATTTTGTTTCAAGGGTAATCACGAGACCAGGACCACTCACAGGACAACTATGTCACCACAGACAGAACAGGCTCACTGGCCAGAAACACAGGCCAGGGAGAAAGGGTCACATCCCTGGGACGCGATGTGCAAAATCAAGCTTCTCAGCTTCATTCATTAGCACCACTCTGACTTTACATCTACATGGTGACATTTAAAGAGGAACATGGGCCGGGTGCGGTGGCTCATGCTTGTGATCCCAGCACTTTGGGAGGCTGAGACGGGCAGGTCACTTCAGCCCAGGAGTTGAAGACCAGCCTGGGCAATGTGGTGAAACCCTGTCTCTACCAAAAATTAAAACAAAAGAAATTAGCCGGGCCTGGTGGCACATACCTGTAGCCCCAGCTACCCAAGAGGCTGAGGCAGAGGGATCACTTGAACCCAGAATCAAGGCTGCAGTGAGCCGTGAGCATGTCATTACGATCCAGCCTGGGCGACAGAGCAACACCCTATTTCTAAATAAATAAGGAATAGAGGAATAGGTCATTAAAAAATCCAGGTTTTAATTTTTAAAATTTGTTTAAATGTGAGGGGCACAAGTGCAGTTCTGTTGCACGCATACATTGTGGAGTGGTGAAGTTTGAGCTTTTTATAGTGTTACCATACCCAAATAATGTACATTGTACCCATCAAGTAATTTCTCGTCCCTCACTCCACCACCCTCCCACTCTTCCGAGTCTCCAGTAACTAATATTCTTGCATATTTAGCTCCCATCTGTAAATGAGAACATGCAGTATTTGACCTTCTGTGTCTGAGTTATTTAACTTAGGATAATGGCCTCCAGTTCTCTCCACGTTGCTGCAAAAGACGTTATGTTCTTCTTTTTTATGGCTGCGTAGTATTCCATGGTACATATACACCACATTTTCCTTTTCCAGTCTTCTGTTGATGGACACTTGGGTTGATTCCATAGCTTTGCTACAGTGAACAGTGCTGCAATACTCATCTGAGTGCAAGTGTCTTTTTCATGTAATGATTTCCTTTGGGCAGATACCCAGCAGTGGGATTGCTGGATTGAATGGCAGTTCTATTTTTAGTTCTTTGAGAAATCTCCGTACTGTTTTCCGTAGAGGTTATGCTCATTTACATTCCCACCGGCAGCGTGTAAGCATTCCCTTTTTTCTGCACCCCTACCAGCATCTGGTTTTTTTTTTTTTTTTTTTTTTTTGACTTTTTAATACTAGCCATTCTGACTGGTGTGAGATGATACCTCATTGTGCCTTTGATTTGCATTTCTCTGATGACTAGTGACGATGAGCACTTTTTCATATGCTTGTGGGCCATTTGTTTTTAAATGAAGTTCATCTCTCCCCTCATGAGAAGGGAGATCATGTGAGGTCTCTTGTCACATGGGGACATGGAATTCTTTTTAGTTAAGATGGCAGCTTTGGTGAGTGGTTGAGAACCATGGCTCCAGGGGCAGGCTGCCTGGGTTGAAATACTGCCTCTCCTCTCCTTTGCTAAGCACTCTTCTTACCAAATGCAGCAGATAATACTGTGTTCTTAGAGGGGACGTGATGAGGATAACGTCAGACAGCATGTGTAGAGCACGCAGGGCAGCGTGGCACAGGGTGAATGCATAAGTGGCGTCAGCTCCTAGGCCCTCCCTGCCCGCCTCAACATGCACATGCTTGTCCTTGTCTCCCAGAAACACAGGACTTTCACTTGGGTCAGTTTAATAGACTCAATGAAGATATTTCTTCATAGAAACTGGGCACAGCAGCCCGTGCCTGTAATGTCAATGCTTTGGAAGGCTGAGGTGGGAGGATCACTTAAGGCTAGGAGTTCGAGACCAGCCTGGGCAATATAGTGAGACCCTGTCTCTACGGAAAATAAAAAGAATTAGCCTAGTGGCACATGCCTCTAGTCCCAGCTACTTGGGAGGCTGAGGCAGGAGGATCGCTGGAGCCCAAGAGTTTGAGGCAACAGTGAGGTATCGTGGTGTCACTGCACTCCACCCTGGGTTACAGATACAGAGCAAGACCTTCTCTTTCTATTTTTTTAAAAAAGATATTTCTTCATAGAGTAAGTCAAAGGAAAAAGATGATCCTCCGAGGCCTGTGTCCAGGGTCTTCCCATGGTGGTCTCCCATGGTTCCATCCATTGCTGTGGGTTTGTGGCGTTGTGACATGGGGTATGCATGTGTGACAGGGACACTTGACCAGGAGCCACCAATACGTATGGCAAGTCTGGCCACAGGCTAGGTCTTCAAAGAACCAAATATCTGGGTAGCCTATGAAAAACCCAAGTCACTTGTTTGGGGGTGCTGGTGGAGGACAGGAAAGGGTGGAACAGGATGCAGGTGGCCAGGCCCTTGACGCTCCCAATTCTCTGGGTATAACCCCCGCCACCTCATAATTCCCACAATGTGACATTCTGTCATGTCGCAAAAATAACCAACACAGTTCTGAGCAGTGCTCCTGAAATAGAATCCATGTGATGTATTATTTCAAATATATGATTTCATCTGTTCCTCAAAACAGCACTGAGAGGTAGATATCTCATCCCCTATCCCCCTTTCTCAGAAGGGAAGGCCAAGCCTCAAGGTCAGCTCCTCAAGGTCATGCTGTTTGGCAGAACCAGGAGAAGAGCCCAGGCCCCTCCTGTCCCTAACCTCTATGCAAACATGTTCTCCTGGAGAACTCCTGGAGATATTCTAAGGAGCGTTTGAGACTTAGAGATGCACAGTGCTGCTTTCAGTGTAGAGTGCCATTTTTGTAACTCCAGTTAACACGGATTTTTATTGTCTTAACTGGAAAGCATGCCAATTATATGCAAATTTGAATTGTATAATTAGCTTATGTTCTTGAGGGAGTTCCAGTTCTTCCACTGGTTCTGAGCCTGACGAAAAGGAAAATTATGCTTTGGCAAAGAACACCTATGGCCTATTTTGGATTCTCCTCCCCCACACCCGTTTTTCCTTTCTCCCTCCCTCCTTCTCGTCCTTCCTTCCTCCTTTCAAAACAATCCTGACTGTACTTCATTGCTAAGCAGCTTAAACAGCCCGAATGAGACCCCTCCATCTGACCTCCACGCAGGTTTTACTTTTCCTCTTTGTTGTTCTCTTGGCAATTAGAAGAACCAAAGAGGCCAGAGTCCTCCGATGACGCCTGCTTGGAAGTTGAGATGCTGTTGCTGAAACTGCTAGAATGCCAGGCATGCTATCACCTGCAGCTTTGAGACGTCACGCTGACAGTATCACAGGAAAACAGCCTTTTGTGGGCCGTCCTCTATGTGTTCACACCATGTCGTTTTTAAGCTTTAGAGGAAACTGACAAAAGCTTCTTTTCACTCTGTCTTGAGCTTCACCGCGTATTCTTAACCATGTGGAGCAGGGAGCTAACGCATCACAGCCAACTGTATCTGGAGTGCATTTGCTCATATAGCCCTTATTTTATTTTTTAGTCTTATTTTTAGTTTCCTTTGAATATAATAATAATAAAAAACCCAATCATTGAATTCTTAGCCTCAGCCAATATAGTGTGAGGTTAGACATATTGCAGCCCAAGGGAGAATTTCTGCTTGCAAGCTGGTCAGCCTCTTTGCAGCTGACAGATGTAACCTGCCCTAGGGCAAGAGAAAGTCTCAAGGGAGCTTTTCATTTCTTAATATTGAAATGAGCACAACTTGTATTGTCTTAATCAGTGAATTAAAAAAAATAAAGTTACTAAGTCTCATTTTTTAAACGTGGCATGAGAGGATTTTAAGAAACTGCAATTGCTTTTTAAGTTGCTATTGAAAGTCAATTTTCTCTGTGTTCAGGCAGATTCTGCCAGCAACTCCTAACTAGGTAGTCATATTGCAGTTAAGCAAAACATACCCAGGGGTGGCGAACAGCCCTGTTCTGTGGACGCCACCCCTGGGAAGGGAAAGGGTGTGTGTCGTCCGCAGAGTGGCTTTACTTTGTCCTTGAACCTGATTTTCATCACGTTTCATAAACTCAGAATACAGGAGTACTCATTTAAAATTACAGCAGAAATCTTCTAATGCAAACTGCGTTCTTTCAGAATATATGATACTTTAGGCAAGGGCTGTATTAAGGAACATTTTTTTCACTATTCATAAAGAAGGGATTCGTGAATGATGGTGAATGGACTTTATAGTCATAATGAAAATGTTTCCATTGTTAATCTGAACAAATAGATTTTATATGAAAAATCTGATCTATTGCAGCTAGTCATTCTTATGTATTTCTTAATTTAATCCAAATTTAAACCACATTTCTTTAAAAGTTCCTCAATTACAAGGGCCACAGGCTAGTCAATTCTGGTTCCCTGGTACTTTGTATAATACCCCAATAGGGACACAGTAAATGTGTCCCGAACCAAACTGAAAAAGTTGCTTTCAGAGCTACATGGATATGAATGTGAATCTACAGAGATATTATATGTAATATAAACTCTCAAACATGATGTTCCAGGTATAAAACGAAGATGCTCAAGGGGAGCATCCCAGAATCTTGGGAGAGGGGTTATGCACTTGAAGCCAAAGCATAACTTTGGAATATTTAGAGAACCCTCAGGATTCAACAATACAAGCAAATCAACTGATTAACAAATGGACACGAGATTAGGACAGACACTTACCAAAGAAGTCCCTGCACCTACAGGATGCCTTTGTATACAGAAGGCAAATAGGAACATTAAAAGGTGCCCAACATCATTAGTCATGAGAGAAATGCAAATGAAAGCCACATTGAGATGCTACTCTACACCAGTTAGAATGACCACATCAAAAAATCATGAGAATACCAAGTGCTGGGGATGACACAGAGCAACGGGAACTCTCACGCATTGTAGGGGACTGAGGTGGAGAGCGCAAAGTGGTGTGATCAGTTTGGAAAACCACTGGAGATTTCCCGTCAAGTTTAGTATACTTTTACCTCCTGTGACCCAGCAATCCCACTCCGAGATTTTTACCTAAGAGAAATAAGACCACACAAAAACCCACGCCCAAACGTTTACAGCAGCTTTGTTCATAATAGCCAGAAACTGGAAACAACCCAAGTGGCCTTCAGTTGGGCAACGGAAAGCACGTTGAGAAATGCGTATGCCCCGGAAGGCTGTGATCTCACCTGTGGCTGCCATGAGGCCCCGTGCAGGTGTTTCACGTGTCCGTGTGAAGAGATGTTTCACATGTCCGTGTGAAGAGATCACCAAACAGGCTTTTTGTTGAGCAGCGTGGCTGTTTATTTCACCTGGATGCAGGCGGGTTGAGTCCGAGTGGTGGATTATCATTAGTTCTGATAGGTTTTGGGATAGGCGATGGATTTAAGAGCATTGTTTTGGGGGCAGGGGGTGGATCTCACAAAGTACATTCTCAAGGGTGGGGAGAATTATAAAGAACTTTCTTAAGGGTGGGGGAGATGACAGAGTACATTGATGAGTTAGGGTGGGGCAGAAACAAATCACAATGGTGGAATGGCATCAGTTAAGGCCGTTTTCACTTCTGTGGATCTTCCGTTGCTTCAGGATGTGTACGTCCAGGTCACAGGGGATATGATGGCTTAGCTTGGGCTCAGAGGCCTGACAAAGAGACGAAGAGAAGGCCAAGTGGAGAACCGTGGGGGCCTTGAAGGTTCCTGTGCTCCAGCACACACAGCCCTCAGCAAAGGTAGGAGTCTGGTGCTTCCAGGCCTGTAAGGAACTCGGTGCCTAATCCTTGGGTGATAATTTGCTAACCAAGCTGCGACCTCAATGGCCACACCTGAAGGAGAACACAGACTTTACAGAGTTAGTCCAAGAAAGTCACTGAACAACGGAACAGCAGCAGCAGCAACACCACATTGTGGGACAGGGACATCTGATTTCCAGAGTTGCCACATTATCTAAAATGTCCGGTTTTCAAGAAAAAAGTATGCAACAAAGAAACATGATGGTATCCGTTACTAGACTTTAAATCCGCTGTTATAAATGTGCACCAGGAACTAAAGGAAACTGAAACAATTAAAGGAAAATATTAGAGTAATGCCTCAACAAATAAAGAATATCAGTAAGGAGACAGATATTTAAAAAAAAAAAAAAAAAAAAAGAACTAAGTAGAAATTCAAAGATACAATAACTTTTAAAACATCACCAGAAGGGCTGAGTTGGCAGAAGAAAGAATGAAAGTGGAAGATAAGTCGATTGATATTATCCAGTCTGAGGAACAGAATTTAAAATGGGGAAAAAACGGTGATGGTTGCATAACTTTGAACATATTTTAAAAACCACTGAATTGTAAGGTTTGAAAGGATAGACCAGGCACAGTGACTTAACACCTGTGATCATAGTGTTTTGGGAGGCTGAGGCAGGAGGATTGTTTGAGCCCAGGAGTTTGAGACAAACCCAGGCAACATAGCAAGACCCCATCTCTACAAAAAATAGAATAAAAAAACTAGCCGGGTGTGGTGGTGTGCTCCTGTAGTCCCAGCTACTTGCGAGGTTGAGACGAGAGAATCGCTTGAGCCTAGGAATTTGAGGCTGCAATGAGCGGTGATCGTGCCACTGCACTCCAGCCTGGGTGGCAGAACGAGACCCTGTCTCTGAAAAAAAAAAAAAAATGAATCTTATGTGAACTACCTCTCATTATAAAATGATTATCTAAGGGGTGGGGACGGGGAAGAACGCAGTTTAGAAAGGGCTCTGGAAGACAGCCCCAAGAGAGATGTGTAACTGAACAGGAGGCATCCTGCTGACTTAGCTTTCTCATTTTACAGCGGAAGAAACTGAGGCCCAGATGAGTGAAACAAACTTCCCAATGCTTCTTATGTAACAGACATAAATGCCTCCAACCATTCTGCAGTCGGTGTGACTGACTGTCTCAGTTTGCCACAACTTTCCTAGTGTTAGCACTGAAAGTTCTGCATCCTGAGAAACCCCCAGCCCCTGCAGCCAAGACACTTGGCCACTCTTGTCAACAATTCTGCAGTGAGACCATTCTTTCCAGCGGCTCTGAATTGCTGTGATTCTTCTGTGAATGAGAAACGATGGTATTCAGAGGAGTCCCATTGCCCGCTGAATTCAGTGCTCTAAACTTAAGCATCTGGTGCGATGCTTGAAGTTCTTTTCTATTCAGCCTTTTGGAATGAAGGCTCTTCCCTTTTAAGAAAATCTGCATTTCATCCCCAAGGTGAAACCCGCTGTCCTTGGCTTTCCCTGAAAAATGAAAAGTGGTTTTCTTTGTGTACTAAATGCTTAGCATATAACAAAAAACAGAAGTTGTAGTTAATTGATTGCAGATATGAAAAAGCAGATGATAACCCCTCAGAGATCGATACAAAGACAGGGACAGAGAGAAGATCCATGTCTTCTGAAACGGACAGCTATGAAAAGAAAACTCATCGAGGAAAAGTCATCTGACTTATTTTTCAAAACCGGCAGACCTCAAAGGAAAGCCCAAATCAAGAGGAACCAGCAGTCCTTGAATGCATGATGGGTGGAAACCATCCTGCAGGTGGAGGGTGCAGTGTCCGAGTCAGAGCAAATGGGTGGTGGCACATTTCAGCTACGGGACCCTGAGTTTCATGCTCTGGCCCCAGGAGGGGCAGCTTAGCCCTGCTGCTTTTCAGGCCAGGGCTGCAACCAACCCTGCCCCGCCTGGTGTGTCCCCACCATTCAAGACATGCAGGAGAGAAGGCAGGACCCATTCCCCTTGCATCTGGGAAATTATCTTGGAATCTGTGAGTGTGGGGAGGTGAAGGATGTCAGGGAAGTAATGGGAAAACACATGATGGCCACCCACTTCCTCTGGGTCCCCGCTTGAGCTCTGTCAGCCTCACAGACCTCGCTGCATGCAAGCAGGTGAGCCTCAGAGGCACCTGCTGTCTTTGCCTGGGTTCAGGTGGTTCCTTCAGTCTCCTGAAGTGGCCCCTTGTACCACTGTGATTGCAGGCCGTGGAAGATCAGAGGGTGTGCGGCTGGGTCTCCAGAGATGAGTGTGCAGAAATAGGCCACAGCTTGATGCCTCCGGCAGCCTCTGCATCCATCCACCTGTGCTTCCATCTTTTTCCTGTGGTTGAGCCCCAGGGTCCCGTCTGCTGGGTCCCCCTCGCCCTGGCCTAGCCCACCTTTCCAGTTTATCCTTGATTTCACCTGGCTTGCTCTCCCTGCACTCTCCTCTGGACCTGTCAGCACCCTCACATACACCTCATTACCCACCCCCGACCTCCCTGCATTTGGTCACGGAGTTTCCTCTGCTTGCAGCAGGCCCTTCACACCCCACTCCTGCCTGCTGTCAAATTCCCGGTTCAGCGCCTACCTCCTCCTGCATTTTCCCAGCAGGATTAACCTTTCCTTCCTCCATGCCCTCAAAGCACTGTTTGCGCCTCCATTTCCACACATCCCCTCTGCCTCGTGTGGTGGATTTTCACTAGCCTGTGCGTGCTCTCTCCTCCAAGGGAATTCTGACCGTCGGGGGAACGGCAGTCCTCATCACTGCCTGGGGTGTGGCTGCAGGCGTGAGGGAACTTCTTCTGCCTGAGCCTGCTTCCCCAGCACCTGGTACGGCACCTGCTCGTGCTGGGCACTGCAGACACGTCGTGGGAATTGCCTGTACACTCTTCTGAGAGCCCATCGAGGGCAGGGCTTGTCCTGTTCATCCCTGCATTCCTCGTGGCTAGCCTAGTCCTTGACACACTGCCAGTGCACAATAACAATGGTCAGGATTCATTCATGAAGTGAAGTTGGAGAGTGTAAAAGCTTGTTCACAGAGAAATCTGCTCGCTTCTGCCGAACTGTGCTAACTTCCCAGCCCTTCGGTATCACACCCCATGCCTGGGAAAACCCGGGAAAACCAATGCGTGAAATAAAAGGTTCCGTCAGGCAGTGCTGCTCCAGTGTCCTAATGTGAGGGCCCAGGGTGATGGAACCATCACTGGCTGGAACGTGGCTGGTCACTGTGGCAACAGGGACAAGTAGGGATGCTTCCGCTAGTGCTTTATAGCTTCTGCCCGGAGACCACCCATGTGACTTTCACTCGCAGCTCACTGGCCAAAGCAAGTCCCATGGGCGACCTGACTCCAAAAGGAGGGTGAGGGAGTTGGAGACCACTCGTGCAGTTGGCCACACTTGCCTGCAAGAGCAGAGCTGCTTGTACTCTAACCTCGCATGGGATTCAGCAGGTCTGGGGAAGAGCCCAGACTTTGCATTTCTTGCAAACTGCAGGCTGTCTGAGGAGCAAGGGCAGAGCTGTGGAGCCAACAAGCTGAAACAAACATTCCTTCCTCTCCTTCTCCATCCTCCCCCTCCTCTGCAGAGACACAACTCAGCTTGTAGCTCTGTCGTTCTACATTGCAAAACAAGAGAAATATCCTTGGCAATCTGAAGACACTGATTTACCTCGAGGGTGCAGAGGACACAGAGGAATAGATAATCAAAGCCATTAGCTGTGTGACAGACTCGCAGAGTATGGGAAAGGACGGAGCACAGGAGCACTGCAGCTGTGCTAAGAAGCCCCATCGGTCCAGCTAGAGGCCGTGCATTTGCATAAGCAGGTCTCTTAATGGACCAAGTTAGATGTAATTGTGTCACCTCTTTCTCTCCTTTCCCTCCCAATGAGTTCACAAAGCTGGGAGGGTCAGTGAGCTCTGATGGGGGCTTGTAAAGGCTTCAGCCCCGTTGAATGGCTCCTTGTCATCGTCACACCGTGGTGGCCTGGGTTTGCGTGTGCCAGCAGTGATTGGTGACTCACAGGGACAATTCCATTGTCCCAGAGCCTGGAGCTCCTGTTGCTCCGGGGTCCTCTTTGGTGTTGAAGAGAAGCACTCACCCCCTTCTCAGAAGACACACACACGCACACACTCCATACAGGCTTAGTAAGCCCAGCCAGTCAGCGCCCAGTCAGCTGTCCCCCTTCCTTGTGGCTGAACCGCAGGGAGTGGGGGTGCTTCTGCTCTGCACCACTGAGGCAGAGATGCAGGAGCCTCTGCCCAGCTCAGAATAGATGATGTTTTCTTATTAGTGGTTTCATTTAAAAGCCATGCCAGTCATTTCACATTTTTTTCCAGAAGTTTTGATTGACAGCTATCTGGTCAACCTATGCTCCCTATGGACTAAAATAGCTGACTGGGGCGTTGTCTGGGCGTATTAAACCGGCATGGGGGTGTGTGTGTGTGTGTACACGCACGTGTGCACACGCAGGACAGAAGCATAGCATGGAATTTCATGGAGTGGATGTAGAAGGAATTGAAGTGGTCTCGGTGCAGAAGGTGAGGGTGGAACCAAGTGAAGTGCCTGGTACAGGCGTCCTGCTGCCACTAGAGGGCGGAGTGAGTCTAGAATCCACATGCCCGCATCCCGCCTGCGAGTTTTCCCCTAAAGCAGCTCAGCTGGCTCCCAGGCAGCAGCTTCAGGTTGACCTCTTAGAAGTCCCACCCTAATTTCCGATGGACTCAGAGTCATAAATTAGATTTCTGTTCTAGGGCACTAATTTCATACCACTACAATACTTTAAAAAGTGATCACAAAATGAAATACACGTGTGCATTTTACAAATAATTACATGAAAACCTAACACTTAAAGCTAAATTCCTTTGATGGGTGTAGGGGATGTTGATTGCTTGGATCAGACATAATGAGGCTTGCAGTCTGATGAGGTATGAACTGCAGGTACCCTCTTTCTTTCCTGTGACTTTCCCTTTAGCAAGCACAGCCATTCCTCCTTGCCACAAGGGCCTTCAAACTGTGATGGAAATGAGGGTCATCTGTCTTGGAAATAGGCACCGCTGAGTGGATCTGCCTGCCCATTTCCAGAGCCCTGTGCGTGGCGACTGCTGGGGGATGGGCAGTTGCAGTGGTGACTTTGGGTTGGCGGCTCAGTCCACAGGATCTAATCATGGCTGGATGGACCCCAGAGGGCCATAGAATCCTTTGAAATTGTGAGCAAATATTTGATTGTGAGTTTTTTTGGGTAGAGCGTCCAAAGCGTTCACTGGAGTCTCAAAGGAATCCATGGTCCCCAAGAGACGCTGTTCACATTCAGGTTCCTTTCTAGTGATGCTTTTTCTAAAAAGTGTCTATAGGTCAGTTCTTCTAAGTCCTTCTAAGGACTTCTAGAGATAGTAGTGATAGTTGTATGACAAGGTGAATGTACTTAGCTGTACACTTACAAATGGCTAAGATGGTACATTTTATGTTGTGTATTTTACCACACACACACACACACACACACACACAAAGAACACCAAAAAGGAGACTCACTCGAGCGTGAGAGGTCGAAGCTGCAGTGAGCCATGATGACGCGACTGCGCTCCAGCCTGGATGACAGAGTGAGACCCTGTCTCCAAAAACAAAACAAAAACATGATGTCCCTAGGTCAGTCCTCCTAAGGCAGGGGGTGAATGCATACACACAGCATCCTCGTGTGCACAAACACAGCGGTGCGCATGCAGGCCCCTCCCTCCCACGCATGTGCCCACAGTTGCACAGGCATCAGCATCTCTAGAGCCAGCCCCCTCCAGTCCCTCCTGGCCCCGCTCTGTAGAATTCCTATACAAGGTCCTTGTGGATTTGTATCATCCCTTTGCACCTCTCACGTGTCTCAGGACAGAATACTCAGCATCCCAGGGGCTTCCTTACCCCACAGCCCCAAATTCCAGGGACAGCATGGATGTGGGAGGGGGCATGGAATCCAGACCTGGATTCTTGTCCCAGACCCACTCCTCACCCTTGTGGATTTGAGCAAGGCCTGTGAATTTGAATAAGGTCCCTAACTACTTTGGGTTTCCTTGGGTAAAGTAGAATAACGGCCCACCCTGCAGAATGACTCACCTGATGACATGAGACAGAGAAAGGGCCCTGCAAACTACTCCTGACATCCATTAGAAAATTGACACTGAACCGGGTACTTAAAACGCAAATGCTGCTTTCCTGGCACTCTGTGTATGTCTCCTGTCATCTCTTGGAATCAGGAAGTTACTTGGGAAGTTGGTGGCACTTGGTATTTGGAGGGTGTATCTTCCTTTGGGTGGAGGGCAGGCAGGCAAGTCCAGCTCTCTGGCCATCAGGTGACCTGGGACAGCTCTCTGTTAGCTTTCTGTCTTGATAATGGCATCACGGCCACTGGGATCAGCTGGGTGGGGCAAGAGAAAGAATGGCCAAAGCCACACACTTGGGGCAAGTCCTTCTGCTGTCACGTTCCTTTTGCAGTTCTCTAGAGGAGTGCAGGGCCAGCGCCGGAGGCTGCTGATATAACAGGCTGGAGCATAACGAGCTGTCTGTTGTGGGGAGTGCTTGTCATGTTCCAAGATGTGTATTATTTGACAGCTAAAGAAACAATGAAAAGCAACAAAATATGGCATGTATATATGGTGGAGTAGTATGCAGCCTTGAAAAAGAAAGGGCATTCTGACGCATGCCACCTCCTGGAGGAAGCTCGAAGACATTAAGTGAAATACGCCAGTCACAGAAAGACATACTGTGGGATTCCACATATATGAGGGAGCTAGAGGAGTCAAATTCAGAGAGACAGAAAGCAGAACGGGGGCTGCCCAGGGCTGGGGAGTCGGGGAACAGGGAGGTTTTATGCAGAGTTTCAGTTCAGAAAGATGAAAAAGTTCTAATGATAGTTGTGCAACAATGTGAATATACTTAACACAACTGTACACTTAAAAATGGCTAAGATAGTACATTTTATGTGTATTTTACCACAACTTAAAAAAAAAAATCACTTGAGCCCGAGAGGTCAAAGCCACACCGAGCCATGATCACGCCACTGCACTCCAGCCTGGGTGACCGAGTGAGATCCCGTCTCCAAAAACAAAACCACAGAACCACCACCAAAAACCAAAGAGATGGCCTGTGAAATAAACATCACATGTTTTCAGTCCCGGGGACATGAGCTGGAGAGGGAGAGTCTGACTCACATTCGGGCTGATCCATGTCTAGAGCTCCTTTGGATATTGTATAAACTCTTTGGCTCCTGGGGCGGGGCGGCATTCTTGTCCAGCCACGTGTGGGAGGAGTCCAGAGCCAGGGTTCAGGGCTGGCCTCGGCTGCTGGCCGGTGGCCGTGGACATGCCTCCCCTCTCCCCAGGCTTCCCTGTCCTCAGCTGAGAAACAGGAATAAGAACCCTCCGTTTTAGTCAATGGAAGTCTCCTGTGAATGGAGAGTGGAGGCCCTTCGGAAACACTGTGGTTCTGGATAAACACAGGGTCTCGGTCTCCACTCTGGGCTCTGGGTCTCAGTGCCTTTCTGACCTTGCCCGCTAGTGCCCACTGGTGCCCACTGCCACCTGTGCTGCCAGGAGCCATCCTGCATTTCCCAGGGTGCTATGAGAGCGTGTCACCTCCGTGCAATAGGCTGAGACAGTCGGGCGCTTGGAGGATCTCAGTGATCCTAATCATAAGCTTATTAGCAGGCTGCAGTCAGCGGAGTGATCACATGTTCGTTACATTTAGTACAAGAAAGGCTGTTTACCGGCCGCCTTAGAAGGACGGCTGGGACCTGCTGTGCCCGGCTGGCAGGCCTTCTGTAGGGAGTGACCCGGCTGCTGCTTGGGCATCTGTGGTGCTCCTGTGAGTCACTGGAGCTGGAGACTGAGCGGAGGTGGATGAGGCCAAGGGGATGGGGGGCTCCATCAGAACTTACGGACGCCCACCCGCCTTCCTGCCCCAGATGTAGAAGTGGGGGCTCTGCGGGCCAATGTGGATAGGGGCTACTTAAGGAGGGCAGGATGGGCAGGCTAGCTTTCACCCCTGGGTGGGGATTTTTGGGAAATGGAGCCAGCACTCTGCAGTTGTTAAAACATACCAGGCAGGCTGAGTGTAGTGGCTCGCACCTGTAATCCCAGCACTTTGGGAGGCCAAGATGAGAGGATCGCTTGAGGCCAGGAATTTGAGAGCAGCCTGGACAACATACAGTGAGACACTGTCTCCACAAAACAAATTAAAGTGAGCCAGGCATGGCGGTGTACACACCTGTAGTCCCAGCTTTTCTGGAGGGGCTGAGGTAGAAGGATCGCTTGAGCCCAGAAGGTAGGACCTGCCATCAACCATGATTGTGCCAGTGTACTCCAGCCTGGGTGACAGAGCAAGACCCTGTCTCAACAACAGAAAAGCCAGGCAGAGCATGGTGCACTTTCTGTGCCCTCTCTGGGTTCCTCGTCCGAGCACAGTGCACTCGGTAAGGGCCCATTGCACAGGCAGAAAGCTGAGTCCAAGGAGAAAATGACGACAGAAGGAAGGCACCGGAGGCTTCCTGGGGCCATTCAGGAAGAGTCTGTGAGAAAAGCACAAATGACCAATTCTGTTAGGTGACCTTCTGGAAATTCCCTGGGCCAGGTGTCGCCCCACATGTGTTACTGTGTGCAATCCTGCTGACTTCCTCCTAAAAGGTCAGCAAGACAGAAAAGAAAAAGCCACAAGCAAAAGTCAAGATACTTTGAGTCAGTAAGAGAAAAACTAGGGGGAGCCAGGCTCAGGTCATGCGTCCCCTGAAGTGGAACATAGAGAGAAGGGGCATGTGGGACTGGCTCTTGGTGCAGCCCTGGGGGTACCTGGCCCCACAGGCTGGAGTAGGGAGCTGGGCCGGGGCTACCCTGGGCAGAGGCAGGCGCTGGGGTTGAGCAGCAAGAGCACCTCTTTCTAGGCTTTTGAGCCAATCTAGGCAGTTATTTCAACCAGGCAAGTCTGTCATGACCTGAACTCATTCTCCATCCCCAAAAGTGGCTCCATAGGGCCTGGAGGATGAGCACAGTCCTGTGAGGGCGCCTGGGTCCTGAGGCCGGAGCACCACTGCCCTGCCTCCCTCCCTCCAGCACAATCCTTCTGGCGACACCCCACTGTCACGGGTGCAGCCTCCTTACTGGAAGGCACCTAAAGATTCGGTAGATGATGTGAACAGTTGTGTCTGCAGTCACGAACGGTCCACCGTTTCTATGGGTCCTCCCTGTGGATGGTGGGAGAGGGGTGAGGCCATCAGGCTGCGTATCATGTGGGTCCCTACCCTCTTCCTCCTGTCCAGGTCTCCTCTCCTTCCTGCTCCTGAGGGCCAATGAGAGGGAGTAAAACCAAGATCAAGATCTAAGGCCTCCTCCATCTGCTCCAGTTCGTTAAGGAAAAGTAGATGTGGCCACAAGCACTGGTGCGCAGCCATGATCAGTAACACGCTACCCAGGAACCCCTGTCCCAACACTGACCGGGACACCTGGTGTGTGGCGATACTGCAGGAAGAGGGCTCGGGAGACTGGCGTGCACCCACGCTGACACCTGCATAGCTTGGCCCCAGGGCCAGGTTGACCAGTGGACTTGCAGGGGGCCCAGAGGAACCATCTGTAACCCAGAGATGACAGCCTTCATCCCCCACCTCCCCGTGCTCCTGCACCACCCCGCTCTCCCGGCAGAAGAGCAAATGGGCTTTTTCAGGAGCCGCAGATGACAGGGTGGCATCCTTCTGTGCTCCTCCCTGCAAGGACACAGCGCCACAGTGCCACCATCTAAAGACTGAACCCTCTCATGGAACTGGCCAGGGCTCTGGGACATGGGAAGTGGCTGCCTGAGCTCCGTAGTCCCCTTCTCCCGCCCAGCGTTCCTTCCCAGGCCCCAGAGGAGGTGCCTGGGCTTGAGGTAGCAACAGGGACCCAGGTGGAAACCAGAAGTCGAGAGAATCTCTGAGAGATCCCTAGAATCCATAGTTCATTTTCTCATTCATTCATTCATTCATTGCACACGGTGCACGAAGCCCGGAGATCAGGGAGAGACACACACAGTCCCGGGGAGTGGAAGTGGCTTGGAGAACAGAAGGGTTGTTGTAATGCAGCGTCATCAGCGCTGTCGGGCACTGCGATGCCAGGAGAACATAGCATGTGGAGCAGCTTCTGCCTTCAAGAATTAGGCAGGTTTCACAGAGGTGGGGACATTTGGTCTGGGTCCTGAGAGATGGGTAGGAGTTCCTACAATGGGAAAGAGGAAAGGACATTCCATGGAGATCATGTGCAAGGGAATGGAACATTCAGGAAATAGGTGAATATCAACAACACCAAAGAAAATAGTGCCCAGAGGGTAAAGGAAAGGCTGAAAAGGTAGAATATGGTGAGGGAGACAATGCTGAGGGGTGAATCAGGGAGAAGGGCCTGGGGTGGAGTGGGACAGGAAGAAGGGCCGGGGTGGAATGGGATCAAGGAGAAGGGCCGGGGTGGAGTGGGATCAGGGAGAAGGGCCGGGGTGGAATGGGATCAGGGAGAAGGGCCGGGGTGGAGTGGGATCAGGGAGAAGGGCCTACCGCGGAGCCGAACTGGACAGGGAGAAGGGCCCGGCGTGGAGTGGGATGGGGAGAAGGGCCCGGGGTGGGTTGGATCGGAGAGAAGGGCCTGGGGTGTTCTGACTCGGGGCCAGGGAGAGGCCCCCTCCTGGGTTTGGGGAGGTGCTGGGGCAGGCCCAGATCGCCAGGCTCCCTGGTGAACAGTCCGGGCAGTGCACTCTCGGAAGGTCACCAAGCCTGCAGGGCCCTGGAGGGAGAGGGCGTGACTAACTTAATGCTGTCACTTGTGCTGCACACAGCGGGGCCCACCTGGGGGAGGGCGAAAGAGCAGGGCGGCTGCGAAGCCCACTGAAGTCAAGAGGTGAATCAGAGCAGTGGCGGAGGGACCCCACGGAATGCATGGAGTTGTCCGAGGGGAGTGACTTGCTAGTGAGGCCGCGGACGAAGGCGGACCAGGAAGACACTAGATGTGACCTGTCGTGGTCCCTTTTCCCTTCCTTCCCACCCGGTCTCTTTTTCGTCCTTTCCCCCAGTTTTGGCAGCCGGTGGGGGGTGGGGGGAGCGCCGGGAAGGACAGCCGAAGCCTGCAGGTGGACACCACGCTCATCGCAGGCCGGTGGCCGCCACCCCTGTCCGCCGCCCGACAGGACCGGTCCACGAGGTCCCAGCCCAGGACGGTGCGGAGGCGCTGGCGGCCCGCTGGGCCGCGGTTTCCCTGCTCGCCCCGGAGGTTTTTCTGAGTGAAGTGTCTGCCATCTTGTGGCTAAGGCTGGTACTGCCGGGGCCACCCGCAAACCTCCCGGAACTTCCGGGCTCCCCAGGGGGTCCCTGGGCCTGTCGGTGGCTGCGAGGGGAGGCGGAGGGGAGCTGGGCAGCGCGGCCGGCCTCCCTGTGTGAACCCACTTCCTCCCACGCTGTGCTCAGAGAATCTTCTGGAGACAGCAGCTGTGCCTGGGAGGCCGCCCTTGGGCCTAGGAGAACAGGGAAGAGGGCGGATCTCAGACACAGGCTGGCTGGGGGGTCTGCACAGGGGCGGCTGCAGAACACGGGCGGCTCCCGTGCACCGGTACAGCTCAGGGCTGGGAGGAGGCCCCCTCAGCAGGCGGTGTCTGCCGCGGAGTGGGTGGGACCTCTGAGGACCCTCACGCCCGTGGGCAAGAGCGCACCCGGGCACTGGGCCGAGTAAGCCTGTGAACCCCGCTCGCATTGTGAATCCACAGCCCTTGGGACCCGATTTTTTATTTGCTATTTGGATACAGCTGCGAGAGATGAGAGATTATTTTACATCTCGCAGTTCTCCAAACTTGGCTTGGACCAGAAACGTCAGGCCCTCACCACGCCTTTTTCTCGTCTCCAAGCTCTCTGGGGCTGCCTGGAGCAGATGGCACCCCCCCACAGACGTCGTCCGTACTGTCGTCACCAGAATATTCCATTTCCACGGCCACCTGGCATCCCAAAACCTTCCTTCAGTGGGCAGCTCCTTCACAGGCAAATGCTGGCGATCGCTCAAGTCACACCACGGGCACCTACTCCATTTCCAAGGAGGTCATTGCTAACCCTAAATCTACCCGTTAGTTAGCCAGTCCCACATGCTCATTCTTAGAGAGGTTCTGTTCGCTGAAAACAGTCTGGAGCCGAATGCAGTGTGAGCTGGGGCCCAGTCCTGGAAACAGAAAGCTCCGTTCCATCAAGCTGGATGGGTTCTACAAAAGGAATTCGGTGTTACAGAATCGTTAGCAGGGCTGTGAAGGTCAGGGAAAAGCACCCCAAGATTTCAGGATACCAAGATGTTACTGAAATTGCCAGAAGTCATTGCTGATGGCATTCCACCGACTCTCTGGAGAGGGCCGGGAGGAGCTGGCAGAGTCTCGGGTCTGCTTCCTGCAGAGTCCTGCGCTCATCCTCACAGCTGCGCCCTGCAAAGAATAGCTTCTCCTTTTACGTAGCCTGCCAAATTTCGTGTGAGTTTCTCTCATTGGTGGAATCTGAAGCAGGGCCTTGCTGGCAGCAGAATCTGGGGAATGCAGTCTGCGAGCTTTCCGCCTGTGTGGTACCAGGGTGAGCTGAGAATGTCAGGGACCAAGGCACAGTGTCTGACACACACTTTTAAATATGGGTGACAATAATAGGACTTCCTTCCCGTGGCTCTGGTGAGGCTAAAATTAATATGTGTGAAGTCTTTGCACAGATCATGGCATATGGTAGACCCTCAATAATTGCTAGTTTACAAAAAAATGTCAAAACTATATTAGAATGGCTCCTTATTCTCATTCCTGACCCCTGCAAGAAAACTGACTGCCTCTGAGCTAGCTGGTCCAACCCACCTGCCTTGATGGGGACCCTGCCCCTTATAGTTCTGGACCTGCTGGGCCCCGAGATCCTGGATCGGCCTTATGATGGCTCAGACGGCAAAACAGAGATACAGAAAATAAGTGACATTTCTCAAGAAAAACCTGAAGCAGTGAATCCTGCTGAATATTAATATTGGATGCACTGTGCTTGGCAGACTTGAAGATCATCTCACATGGACCAGCGGACAGTCAGTGTGGTTGGTCCCCTCGTAAAAACACAGGTCCTGGCTCTGCTTTGCAGCTCTGTACCAAATGGAGGCAGTGAGAGCGAGTTGTGGCCCTGTGCTCACATGCTCTGAGCAGCCTGCAACAGGAAAGAATTAGGGCACAACTGAAATCCAGAGGGGAAAAGAAGCAGGCTGAAATCCACGGGGAGCAACGTCTATTTCTTAGTCTGTCTCCTGCCCCAAATAGTCCCTCTCTCCTCTCCCAGCTTGTGTTGATGCGTGTCTATCCCTGGCAGCAGATGTCACCGGGACGTAAACTAGGACGCAGAGGGCGGTGATGAGCCACAGGCCACGTCCTGCCCTGCCCTGACTCCCCAGGATCCCTGGCCTGGAGTTCAGAGCACAGACCCCAAGTGACGCCCTGCTCACCAGGACGTGCCAGCAGGGTCCTGCTCCCCAGAGCCACAGCGAGTGGGGGGACCCTCTGTCTAGCCTGAGAGTGGGCTGGGGTCCTGTTCCTGAGCTGGTGGGCAGATGGGATAGCGCCAGGTAGAGTTGCAGCCATTCCTTCTGTCCCTGCTCCATTCCTACCCTGTCCACCCATTTCATTCTCTCCCACTGCAGCCCTGCTGAGCCCTCTCGGGGACAGGCAGGGAGCCATGCTTACCTGCTGTTTCTCCTGGGAGAGCTTTGGGGCAAGTTTCAAACAGACCCACAGCGTCCAAACCAGGGCCCCCAACTTGCACCTGGGACAGCAGGGATGTGGGGGTACAGTGTAAATTACAGATTTAAAAATCTGATATCAACCTGATTTCAGTTTCCAGTCAACTGAGGCATCACTCCAGTTGCAACGCACAGAGCCCAGCCCAAAGGGACGCACTTCTCGTCCCGAGCCACGCATCCGCTCCCTGCAGCCCTGGCCCCTCAGTGCCACCCCTCGCAGGGGCTGTCTCTCTAGCATGGGAGCTGATGGTGCCTTTCTGTGTCCCCACAGGTTCTTTCAGAGCACGGCTTTGGCCCCGTCACTACCGACATCCGGGAAGGACAGACTTTCTACTATGCGGAAGACTGCCACCAGCAGTACCTCAGCAAGAACCCCAACGGCTACTGTGGCCTTGGGGGCACCGGCGTGTCCTGCCCAATGGGTATTAAAAAATAATTTCTCCCCACATGGTGGCCTTTGCGGTTCTAGTAAAAATGCGTTCAACAAATTGGGCAGTGTTTGTGTGATTCACAATCACGGCATTTGAAGTGCACAAAGTACAAAGGAATTTATAAAGATCTAGTTTTCTGAAGTATAATCTACAGGAGGCACAATGGCAAGTGGATAAAATGTGATTTATCTCCTAATCAGTTACGGTGGGAGCAGAGCTGTGCAGTTTCCTGCGTCATCTGGGGTCTGAGTGAAGACAGCGGGGATGCTGTGTTCACCCTTCTTGGTAGAAGCTAAGGCATGAGCTGGGAGGTTGCTGGACAGGGCGGGGGAACCCAGAAGTCCTTTATCTGTGCTCTCTGCCCACCAGTGCCTTACAGGTTGCAAACGTGTATAGCCTCAATGACTCATTTACTGAAATCCTTCGCTTTACCAAATCTAGACATGCATAGGGGCTTTTTCTTCCTTTTCAGCCCTCTCTGTGCAGAGAAAAGATGTGAGTCTGCTTGATGAATTCTAATGCTTTGCTTAGAGCTATGAGAAATGTTTGTTTTAGTAAAAACCTGCAGTCCAATAATGCAAACTGCCTGACGTCTCCTCTGTGTTTGACTTGCTTAGGTAGGATATTTTTAAGTGCCGTAAGATGAGCTTAACGGCTCTAAACAGCTTGGGAGGGAAAAAGCCTCAGAGCCATTTACCCCCAAATGGGAACAATTCGGATTGAAATTTTTGGTAAACATGCTCACCTCTAGCTCCTTGCAACCTGAGTAATAATAATTGTTCTCCAGGTGCCTGTCACATCCCTCACATCATAGACTATTCTAGTTAGAGCAGACCCCTTCAACCGCTGCCCTTAAGAACCTTTATATTCCAGACAAGGAGACGGGGGCATGAGCAATACACATGTAAACAAATGACGAAATAAGATGATGTCAGGTTCTGATGAGGGATGTGGAGATGATGAATGGGATAAGACAGTAAGTTGCGTCTGGGGACTGTGAGATTGCGTTCAGGGCTGTTTTAGCGACGTTGGTCAGGGAGGCCTCTGTGAGGTGGGTGAGACTTGGTGTATTAGTCCATTCTCGCATTGCTATGAAGAAATGCCCCAGACTGGGCAATTGATAAAGAAGAGAGGTGTGATTGGCTCACCGCTCCACAGGCTGTACAGGAAGCATGATTCTGGCATCTGCTCGGTTTCTGGGTAGGCCTCAGGAAACTTACAGTCATGATGGAAGCAGGAAGGGGAACAAGTGGGGGTACCACTTACTTTTCAATGACCAGATCTCAGGAGAACTCCCTCAGGAGAACAGCACTGAGGGATGGTGCTAAACCCTGAGAAGCTGCCCCCATGGTCTGGTCCCCTCCCATCAGGCCCCACCTCCAATACCAGGGATTACAATTCAACAGCAGATTTGGGTGGGAACATGGATCCAAACCAAATCACTTGAGAACCAAATGAACTAAATCAGCAGTCCCCAGCCTTTTTGGCACCAAGGGCCAGTCTCATGAAAGACAATTTTTCCTCAAGTGGGTGGTGGGAGGAAGGGGGATGGTTTTGGAATGATTCCAGCACATTACACTTATTGTGCACTTTATTTCTAGGATTATGACATTGTAATATATAAAGAAATAATTATACAAGTCACCATCACGTAGATCAGTGGGAGCCTGAGCTTGTTTTCCTGCAACTAGATGGTCCCATCTGGGGGTGATGGGAGACAGGGACAGATCATCAGGCATTAGATTCTCATGAGGAGCCTCAACCTAGATCCCTCGCGTGTGCAGTTCACAATAGGGTTCACGCTCCTATGAGAATCTAATGCCGCCGCTGATCTGACAGCAGGCGGAGCTCAGGCAGTAATGTGAGCAATAGGGAGTGGCTGAAAAGACAGATGAAGCTTTGCTTGCTTGCCTGCCACTCACCTCCTGCTGAGGCCTGGTTCCTAACAGGCATGGACCAGTCGGTACCAGTCCATGGCCCAGTGGTTGGGGACTCCTGAACTAAATAATTCAAGATCTAAAGGAGCAGCATGTTGGGAATACACTAGTGGAAGTGGAAGCTGTTCCATCAGTAGAGAGAACTCTCACTGAGGCAGGTGGAACCAGGTCACAGAGAGCCTTCGATAGGATGAGATAATGGGCTTTTTAGTTTATTCTATTTAATTGGACCCCATTGGAGGTTTTTACACACTTTCTCCCTCATTTATTTTTAACCAGAGCAACTGGATGGCTGAGGGTGTGATTTGCTTGTAAGAAGCTGGATGTGAGGTGGAGGTAATGGGGTGAATCGTGCAGTTTTGGCCACACGAATTTGAGATGCTCCTCGGATGTCCCAGTGTGGATATGGAGCAGGGGAATTGGTTGCATGGATCTGGATCTTGGAAGGGATCAGAGGAGGAGAGATTTCAGACTCCCCAGCATATACATGGCATTTGAGGCCATGGGACCAGCTGAGATCATTTAGGGAGAGACTGGAGAGAGAGAGAAAGGGTTTGAACATTGAGTGCCGGGTGTTCTGACATGCAGAGGTCTGGGAAAGAAGGAGCAAAGGAATTGGAGAAGTGACCCCTGAGATAGGCACAGGCAGCGAGTGTGTCCTATAAGCAAGTTGTTTCTAGAGTCTGGGGAAAAGCTTAGGCCAACTTCCATGTTCAAAGCAGAGCAAAGTAAAAACTGATGGGGCATCCAGCCCTTTGAGGAGGGATCTTGCAGTGTTTCAAGTGGCACATACCTTGAATCTTGCCCTAAGCCTTCCCCGGAAGGAACCGGGATCTTTTACCAAGGTGACTCTGCACTGGTGAAATGGAAATAGCTCAGGCCTTGCAGGAGTCATTAGCCACTGCTCCTGAGCATGAATAGACCAAGGTCCACTGCCGAGTGGGGCTTATGAAGACCAGGTGACAGATGGGGCCTTGCTGTGAGTCTGTCTCTCAGTGGGTTCAGTGGGTCTGAACAACAAGCCTGAAGTTATTTCCCCACTCCCAGAATGCATAGTGTGTATTAGCCACGATTCCAGCTTCTGCAGCTTGATCTTTCAACATCCATTCACCCCACGCGCATATGCCCCTGACCTCCTGCCTGCCTCCTCCTCACCCCTGCTTCTCACTAGAAGGAGTCTTTCTCTTAGGAGTGCAGGTTTGGTTTGGTTTGGTTTGGTTTGATTCGGTTCGGTTCGGTTCGGTTCGGTTCGGTTTTTGAGATAGAGTTTTGCTCTTGTTGCCCAGGCTGGAGTGCAATGGTGCGATTTCGGCTCACTGCAACCTCCGCCTCCCGGGTTCAAGCAATTCTCCTGCCTCAGCCTCCCAAGTAGCTGGGATTACAGGCATGCGCCACCATGCCCAGCTAATTTTGTATTTTTAGTAGAGACGAGGTTTCTCCATGTTGGTCAGGCTAGTCTTGATCTCCCGATCTCAGATGATTCACCCACCTTGGCCTCCCAAAGTTCTGGGATTACAGGTGTGAGCCACTGCACCCGGCAGGGGTGCAGTTTTTTAAATACAAACCGATTGATCCATAGTTCACAGCCCAACCACCTCCTCTGTCTGACTCTCACACTCCAGGCCGCTCTCCGGCTTTCCCAGTTGCCCCAGGCCAAGTGCTTGACAACTAGGGACAGCCCCTGTGCCCCTGAGCTGCTGAAATTATTCACACACACCTGTCCTGAGCCTGTTCATTCTGCCATTCCTTCCCATGAAAACCACAGTAGAGGCTCTGTCCGCAGTTTCCACCCCACCCCCCCTCCAGTTCTTCCCGTTCTCTTGGGACCTGTGAGTAGTAAAACTCTTCTTTTAACAGCAGCCATCTCTAGATCTGTTGGCTTTATTAGACCTAAATAACAATAAAACCTGTTAAAACATCGTGAGATAGATATACCTAATAACTGACAAAATCCCCATTTTAGCTCCCTGATCCATGGAGTAAAAGTCTCTTGTACTCCCCCACTCCCAATATAGTGAATAAAACAATACCTTTTCTTTGAGAGAATTTCAAATTTTGGTGGTACCAGTGGCAAACCCAAATGATACTGGGGTGGAGATTGCTGCCTAACCCTATGTTGTCACCCTGTTTGGCAGATGAAATACTGTGTCTGTCTCGCAGTATTGTGTCATGCTTAGGTTTCGTTCACGTTTTCTTTTTTTTTTTGAGACGGAGTCTCGCTCTGTCACCCGGGCTGGAGCGCAGTGGCCGGATCTCAGCTCACTGCAAGCTCCGCCTCCCGGGTTTACGCCATTCTCCTGCCTCAGCCTCCCG
>NC_045440.1:1469983-1646346 GCF_002776525.5 Piliocolobus tephrosceles | reverse complement strand
AAGTGCTGGGATTACAGGCTTGAGCCACCGCGCCCGGCCTCATTCACATGTTTTCAATGTCTTCTTGAAATTCATTATGCAAAATATTGAGCTGGGCCTGGGCACGGTGCCTCGCACCTATAATCCTAGCACTTTGGGAGGCCGAGGCAGGCGGATCACCTGAGGTCGGGAGTTCGAGACCAGCCTGGCCAACATAGTGAAACCGTATCTCTACTAAAAATACAAAAAATTAGCTGGACTTGGTGGTGTGTGTCTGTAATCCCAGCTACTCGGGAGGCTGAGGCAGGAGAATCACTTGAACCCAGGAGGCAGAGGTAGCAGTGAGCCAAGATTGAACCACTGCAGTCCAGCCTTGGCAACAAGAATGAGACTCCGTCTCAAGAAAAATAAATAAAAATTGAACCGGACAGTTCACTTAGGGACATGTTGCTTGTTTATCGTCTTAGAGCTTCTGTTATGACGGCCATGACATGTCATTCTACTGCCCCTGGTGACCCTCCCACCGCCAACTTATAGCAGAGAGTACTGGTAGATAGTCACGCTCTTTCCTGCCAAGCCCAGGCACACTTTCAGAATTCCTGTACACCAAGGACCTTGGGCGGGCACTGCCAACCGAGCAGACTTGGTTTTCAGGTGAAACCCAGAGCTTTCCTTCCAGGTGAAACCAGAATTGCTGACTAAAGCTTTGGATGTAATGTCTCAGCCAGGGGTAAGTTCACCGAAGAGACGTCATCTAAAGAACAGCATATCATGATGTTAGCCACAGCATGGTGATCAGGGAGAGCCTGGGACAAATGCTTTGCTGAATTCCAGAAATTCCACAGAGGCTGGTGGAGCGATCAGCTGGAGTGAAGTCAGGCAGACCTGAGGGAAAATGCCAGCTCTGCCTCTTGTAGATTGAGTGATGCTGCAGAAGTCACATGATCATTCTGAGACTTAGTTTCTTTGTGTGTAAAACGGCGATGATCACAGCCATGTTGTAGGACTTGGGGAAGATTAAATACTGTACATACACATATGTGTGCGTGTGCATGTGTGTGTATGTGTGTATGTGTATGTGTATGTATGTGTGTATGTATACACTTTGTACGTATATATGTGCGTGTGTGTGTGTATATATATACACTTTGTACATACACATATATGTGCGTGTGCATGTGTGTATGTGTGTGTATATATACACTTTGTACATACACGTGTGTGTGTGTATATATACACTTTGTACATATATATGTGCGTGTGTGTGTGTGTATGTGTGTATATATACACTTTGTACAGAGCCTGAGATACAGTGAGTGTTCTCTACATGGTAGATATTGCTATTGTCTTCTTATAAAGAAGAAAAGGGGATTATTTGCTGAGACCTTTAAAAAAATCTCATTCGCTTTTGTGAGTCCACCCTGTCCCCAGAATGATGAGTGACATTTTCCAGACATTATTAGTTTGTCTGAATAGTTTATGAAATTTCCAGGGAGCAGTGTTTTTTAACCATATGTTGACTCTGAGATGTCCTTTTTGCCCCCCAAATTTTAAATATTTCCATCAGAGAACAGGCTGCACGTTCTTTGAACATGCTCCGAGTTCCAACTGGGACATTGGGACACTGGGATGCCAAGAACGTGTCTGCCTGATGTCGGCAGTGAGCTTGAGGCAAATGTCTCTGAACTCCCACTGGTCACTTAGTCCGTGCATCTTCACAGAAGATGACATCTCTGCGGGCCCCTCGCCTCCCTTGCTGTACAGTGACTTTTCTGTGACCAAGTGGCCCCCTTGGAGGTGGAAGCAAAAGGAAAAGCTCCGGACGGAGGTTCCCCAGCTCCTTGATAATCTGTAAAAATCTCTGGCGCTTCAGAAGAGTTCATTGCTGACATTAAGAGCTGCTTCTCATCGCTCTTTTATTCATTCAGCCATTAGTTAATTAATTCTCTCAACATGCATCTATGCAGTTCCGGCTGTGTGCCAGGGTCTGTGCTGGATGCCGGGGGCATCCTGTCAGCCAAACATGGTTGCCGGCCTCAATAAAACTGTTCTAGTGGGGAAATCAGATATTAAACGAGCAGTGTCACAACTCCGTAATTACAAACAGTGGATGTGCTCTCGGGGAAAATCATAGTGTGCTGTGAAAGAGTGAAAATGAGGGGATCCGATCAAAGCTGAGGGAGCTGCATTTGGGCTGAATTCTGAAATTCCATGAGAAGTAACATGCAAAGCGGGTGTGAAGATACAAATGGGAGAGGGACACGTTCCAGGCAGAGGCATGTACAGAGGCCCTGGGGTGGAGCCTTTGAAAGAAGGAATCTAAGAGCTGTGGTGATAGTGCCATGTGTGTTAATGCTGCTTTTGTTTTTACAAAGACTTAACTTTTTAGGGCAGTTTTAGGTTCACAGCAAAATGGAGAGGAAGATACAGAAATTTCCATATGCCCCCCCCATGCCCTCCCCAACTATCACCATCCCCCACCAGAGTGGTACATTTGTCACCATCTGTCACCATCGATGAGCCACATTGCCACGTCGTTATCACCCAGAGTCTGCAGTTTACATTCGGGTTTGTTCTTGGTGTTATACAGTCTGTGGGTTTGGACTCTATCCGCTGTTAGAGTATCATAGAGAATAGTTTCCCTGACCAAAACATCCTCTGTGCTCCATCCACCTGTTCATCCCTGTCTCCCTCCTGACCCCTGGCAACCACTGATCTTTTTACTGTCTTTATACTTTTGCCTTTTCCAGAATGTCAAATAGTTGGAATCACACAGTAACCTTTTCAGATTGGCTTTTTTCACTTCGTAAATATGCCTGTAAGTTTCCATCGTGTCTTTTCATGACTTACTAGCACATTTCTTTTTAGTGCTGAATAATATCCCATTGTCTGGATGTAGCACCATTCATTTATCCATTCACCTACTGATGGGTGTCTTGGTTGTTTCTAGGTTTTAGAAATTATGAATAATGCTGCCATACACATCTGTGTGCAGGTTTTTGTGTGGACATAAGTTTTCAACTTCTTTGGATAAATACCAAGAAGTGTGATTGCTGCATTGCACAGTGAGAGGTATGTTTAGTTTTGTAAGAAGTTGCCAAACTGTCTTCCAAAGTGGGTGGGCCATTTTGCATTCTCACTAGCAATGAATGAGAGTTCCTGTGGCTCCACATCATCACCAGCATTTGGTGGTGTCAGTGTTCTGGATTTCCGTCATGTTAATAGGTGTGTAGTGATGTCTCATTGTTGTTTTAGTTTACATTTCCCTGATGACCCATGATGTGGAACATGTTTTCATGTGCTTATTTGTGTCTATAGATCTTCATTGGTGAGGTGTCCATCACAGTCTTTGGCCCAGTGGTTAATTTTTCACAGCTGACCAGTGTGATGAGGGGTGCTGGGGATGAAGGTTGGTGATGCCCACACAGTGAGTTTCTGTCTTTTTGAGCACCCACATTTGAACTAGGCAACCTGGCTGCATGAAACTCTTAGCTTTTTTTCCCCACTTTTTCAGCCATTTTTTAGGGTCACATGTTGGGGCCCCTGGTTTTTACTGTTGATGATTGTTTTAAAACTGCAATGACCTCACCGTTGGATTTTATTTTTTTAAACACAAGGGCTGGGGGTGGTGGCTCACACCTGTAATCCCAGCACTTTGGGAAGCTGAGGCAGGCAGATCACTTGAGGCCAGGAGTTCAAGATCACTTGAGGCCAGGAGTTCAAGACTAGCCTGGCCAACATGGCGAAACCTCGTCTGTACTAAAAATACAAAAATTAGCCCAGCATGGTGGTGCATGCCTGTAATCCCAGCTACTCAGGAGGCTGAAGCACAAAAATTGCTTGCACCAGGAGGTGGAGATTGTAGTGAGCTGAGATTGCACCACTGCACTCCAGCCTGGGTGACAGAGTGAGACCCTGTCTCGAAAAAAAAAAAAAAAATGTAATTTACACAAAAAACTACATACAAAGTATATAATTTGATAAATTTTTGATGTATGTATGTAGCCATGAAATCATAGCCACAATCAAGATAATAAATATATCCACCACTGCAAAAATATCCTCACACCTCTCATTCCTGGACCTGCTTCCCCTATTCCATATTCAGGACCCAGTCCTAAGGCAATCCACTTTCTGCCATTCAAGATTAGTTTGCATTTCTGAAATTGGACTCAGCATTTACTCTTTCTTCATCTGGCTTCCTACTCAAGTATTTTGAGATTCATCGATGTTGCTGTGTGTGTCATTGGTTCATTCCTCTTCGTTGCTAAGTCGTATTCCATCACCTGGATGTACCACAGTGAGTTTATCCATTTATCTGTTGATGGACATTTGGGTTGTTTTCAGTTTGTGATTATAACACATAAACATGCTATGGAATTCATGTGTGAATCTTTGTATGGACACATGATTTCGTTTCTCCTGGCTATATACCCAACTGTCAAATGGCTAGGTCATGTGACAGGCGCGTGTTTAACTATTTAAGAAACTGCCAGACTGTTTTCCAAAGTGATTGTAACATTTTACGTTATCACCAGCAGCTGTGAGAGTTCCGGGTCTGCTACATCATCCTCAATGCTTGCCATGGTCAGTCGTTTTGAGTTTAGATATTCCAACAGGTGTGCAGTGGGATCTCACTATGGTTTCATTTTGCATTTCCCTAACAAGTGATCCTGAGCCTCTTTTATATGCTCTTTTGCCATCTGGATATCTTGTTTGGTGACACATCTAGTAAAATCTTTTACTCATTTTGGGGAGTTGTTACCTTAGTATTGAGTTTTGACAGTCCTTTTTATATTCTAGATACAAGTCCTTTATTAGATTCCATTTTGCAAAGTCTGTAACTTGTCTTTTTATGTTTTTAACAGTATCTTTCAAAAACAGAAGTTCTCAATGTTGATGAAGCTCAGTTTATCAAGTTTTTCCTTTACATATTGTGTTTTTGGTATTGTGTCTAAGACATCTTTGCCTAAGATGAGAAGTTGTATGGTTTAAGGTTTTACACTTAGGCCTGTGGGCCATTTCGAGTTTGTTTTTGTACACAGTGTAAAGTATGAATTAAAGTTGGGTTTATTTTTTGCATATAGATATTCAATTATTCCAGCAACATTTGTTGATAGGCTATTGGTATGGTCTAAAAGTTTGTATCCTCTGCAAATTCATATGTTGAGATCCTAGTCCCCAAGGTGACTGTGTTAGGAGGTGGGGTGTTTGGGGATCTGATTAAGTCATGAGGGCAGAGCCTTCATGAATGTGATTAATGCCCTTATAAAAGAGGCTCAGAGACCTGCCTTGTCCGTTCCACATTGGGAGGAGGCAGCGAGAAGACTGTCTGTGAGTCTGTGAGGAAGCAGAGCCCTGGCCAGACACCAGATCTGCTGCCCCCTGGATCCTGGGCTTCTCAGCCTCCAGAACTGTGAGAAATACGTTTGTGTTGTTAGGCGTCCAGATTATGGTATTTCATCATAGCAGCCTGAGTGGACTCAGACAACTGTCCCGTCTCAACTGAATCAATGTTGCACATTTGTTGAAGATCAATCATCCATATATGTATGGATCTATTTCTGGACTGTGTATTCTGTTTCACTGATCTATTCGTCTACCTTTGTGCCATTGCTATACAGTTCTGATTACTAAAGATTATAAGTTTTAGAATCAGCTATAGCGTAAACAGTGAAAATCACTGAGAGTCCAGAAGTTAAAATTGGACTGTGGTTTCAAATAAGGTACTTAATGGTCCTTTTCCATCATTTAGCATGAATATCCCCTACATATCTCTGAAGGTTGATTTTGTTCTTTATTTTAATAATAAAATAATGTTGTGAACAGCTTGAACCTGACAGTTGCACAGGAAGTGGATTTCTCAGCAGCCATTGGTAAGGCCTTGTGACCCCCGATAGCAGCTCTGAGAACAGAACAGACATGAGTGTCTGGGAGGGAACATAGGAAGGATCTACATACAAATTGAAGATCCAATTTCTATAAATTTTCTATACAATTGTATATTTTAATATATAATTAAAATGTAATTGATTTTAAGTCTGTCTCTGGAAACATAAGCTTTAATAGTTTACATCTTGACTTAATCACTTATGAAATCATTTTATAACCCTTAATAAAATTAGATAGTGTAACTTCTCAAACTTTGTTCTCTTGTAAAGTTGCTTTTGGTTATCCAAGGTCTTTTGCATTTCCATATGAATGTTAGAATCAGTTTGTCAATTTTCTACAAAAAGAATTCTGCTGGGATTTCAAATAGGATTGCATTGAATCAGAATCAATTTGGAAAGAATTTACAGTTTAACAGTCTTAGGTCTTCTAATCCATGGGCACAATATCGATCTCCATTTAATTAATTAAATTAAATTTATTTGATTTCTCTTAATAATGCTTTATAGTTTTCAGCATCCAGGTCTTGCACATCTTTTGTTACATATATCCCTAAGTATTTCCTATTTGTGTGGCATTGTTATAGTATTGTTTTTAAAATTTCAGTTTCCAATTGTTGGTTTGCTAGTTTATGCAAATCTGAAGGATTTTTGTGCATTGATTCTGTATATTGCCACCATGCTGAACTCACCTATCAATTCTGGTTTCTTTTTTTTTTTTTTTTTTTTTTTTTTTTGTAGATTCCATGGGATTTTCTACGTAGATATGATGTCTGCAAATAGAGACAGTTTTACTTCTCGTTTCCAGTCTGTGTACCTTTTCTCCCTTCCCCGTTACCACGTTGCACTTTATCTCCAGTACAATTTTAATATAAGTGGTGAGACGGGAAATACTTATCTGTTCTGATCTTAGGCTTGTATTAGTCTGTTTTCACACTGCTGATAAAGACATACCTGAGACTGGGTAATATAAAGGAAAAGAGGTTTAATGGACTCCAGTTCCATGTCGCTGGGGAGGCCTCACAATCATGGCAGAAGGCAAAAGGCACATCTTACATGGCAGCAGACAAGAGAGAATGAGATCCAAGTGAAAGGGGTTTCTCCTTATAAAACCATCAGATTTCATGAGACTTATTCACTCCACGAGAACAGTATGGGGAAACTGCCCCCATCAATCAATTATCTCCCACTGAGTCCCTCCCACGACATGTGGGAATTATGGGAGCTACAATGCAAGATGAGATTTGGGTGGGGACACAGACAAACTATGTCAGTCTTTTACCATTAAATATGATGTTAACTGTAGATTTTTCACAGAAGCTGTTTGTCAGTTTTCCTTCTCTTCCTAGTCTGCAGAAAGTTTTTGTTTATCAGGAATGCATTCAGATTATGTCAACTGTTTTTTGCATCCAGAAAATGATCATACAGACATTCCTCATTCATCTGTAAATATTGTGAATTACTTTGACTGATTTTTGAGTCTTAATTCAACCTTGTATTCCTGGAGTAAACCTACTTGGTCATGATTTCTGTCCCTTTTATACAATGTTGGATTTGATTTGTTAAAATTTTCTTAATTTTTGCATCTTTTTTCATGAAGAATATTCATCTGTAGTTTTCTTGTAATGTCTTTACCTGGTTTGGGTAATGCTTGCTTAAGAGAATCAGCTGGGAGGTATCCTTCAGTTTTATGGAAAAGTTAGAATTGTTAATATTCTCTTATGATTTTTGTTATTATGTTATTATTTCTTCCTTAAGTGTTTGGTAGGACTTGCCAGGGAAGCCCTCTGGGTCTTTGGTTTTTTATGCAGGAAGATTTTTAATTGCAAATTTAATTTGTTTAATAGATACAGGGCTATTTGGGTTATCTACTTCCTGAATAAGCCTTGGTAGATTCTGTTTTTTTAAGTAATTTATCCTTTTCATCTAAGTCATGTAATGTATTTGCATAATATTTCCTTATCTTGATATCCATAAAGTTCATAGCGATCTTACCTCTCTCATTCCTGACATTGACAATTTATCTCCTTTTCCTGGTCTGTCATTCTGCAGGTTTATCAATTTTATTGCCTTTTGAATAAACCAACTTTTACTGATTTTTCTGTAAAATTTTCTATTCAATTTTATATTTAATTGATTTCTGCCCTGATCTTCATTATTTTCTTTCTCCTGCTTACTTTACCTTTACTTTTCTCTCCATTTTACTAGTTTCCACTTGGAAGCTCAGGACATTGACTCTAGACCGTTATTCTTTTATAATACAGGTATTTAGTGCTATAAATTTCCCTGCCTTACATGGGATCCTACAAATTTTGATATGTTGTGTTTTCATTTCTGCTTAGTTCAAAATACTTTTAAATTGTTCTTTTGAGTTCTTCTTTGACTTATGGATTATTTAGAATGTGTTATTTAGTTTCCTAATATTGGAAGATTTTCCAGAGATCTATTATCAATTTCTCATTTAATTCCACTGTTATCAAAAAACATTGTATGTTTTGAATGCTTTTGAGTTTATTGAGACTTCTTGTATGGACCAGAATAGGATCTATTGTGGTAAATGTTTCATGTATGCTTCAGAAGAATATATATTTTACCATCATTAGGTGAAGTATACTATAAATGTCAACTAAGTCAAGTTGGTTGATTGTGTTGTTCAAGACTTCTGTATCCTTACTGATGTTCTGTCTACTGGTTTTATCAATGAGAGAGAGGTATTTAAATCCCCAACTTTAATTGTGGGTGTATCTATTTCCTCATATAGTATTGCTAGTTTTTGCTTCATATATTTGGAAATTCTGTCACTAGATGCAGAAATGTTCAATATTTTTATATCCCCTTGATGAGTTGACCCTCTTAGATTATAAAATGACCTTCTTTATTGCTAGTGATATTCTTTGTTCTGAAATCCACCTTGTCTTATATTAATATAGCCACTCCAGCTTTCTTTAGATGAGTGTACACAGGATATATAATTTTCTATTATTTTTACTTTGAATCAACTTGTATCTTGTTATTTAAAGTGAGTTTGTACAGCATATAGTTGAGTTGTGGGGTTTTTTTGTTATGTTTTGTTTTGTTTTTTAGCCAATCTGACAGTCTCTGACTTTAAGTGGTGTTTTAGACTATTTACATTTCACGTGATGATTTATATGGTTAGGTTTAAAGCTTCTATGTATCTATTTGTTTTCTTCATGTCCTATTGATCATTCGTTTTTTAATGTTTTTCTGTCTTCTTTTAGGATAATGAATTTTTTAATGAGTCTGTTTTATCTCCGTTGTTGGCATATTAGCCATATCTATTCTGTTATTTTAGTGGTTGCATTAAGATTCACAGTGTACATCTTCAACTTAACACCATCTACTACAATTGATATTACATCACTTACTTTATACTATAAATACCTTAAAATAGTATATTTCCATTTCTCTCCACCTGATCATTATGCTGTTGTTATCATGTATTATTCTATACATGGTATAAACTCCATAATACAATTTTGTTATTTTTTGCTTTAAATATCCAATTACTTTTTAAATATATTTAAATAATAATTATTAAATAATTATAGTAAAATCAAATATGTAATTAAATAATAATTATAAAAATTATTTTATATTTACTCACAGTTAGTATTTCTAGTGCTCATTTTCTCTTGGTTGATTCATATTTCCATCTGGTATCATCTTCCTTCTACTTGGAAGACTTTCTTTAAGATTTCTTAGAGTTTATTTTTGCTGGTGATTAATTCTTTCAGCTTTCGTATGTCTGAAAAAGTCTTTATTTAGCCTTTGTTTACAAGGCATAGTTTTGTTGGATATAAAATTTTATGTTGACATCTGTTTTCTTTCAGTAATTTAAAGACGTTGCTCCATTGTCTTTTTTTTTTTTTGGCTTGTATCGTTTCTAGTTAAAAATCTGCTATCATTCTTATTTTTGTTCCTCTGTATGTGGTGCATACAATTTTTTTAACCCATTTGGCTGCTTTAATTATTTTCTCTTAATCACTGGTTTTAAGTAATTTGATTATTAAAGTGGGTAGAATTGTGTTACCACAAAATAATACATCCAAGTCCTAGCCCCTGGTACCTGTGAATGTGACCTGATTACAAATATGGTTTTTCCAGGTGTAATCAAGTTTAGATGCAGTTATACCAGATTAGAATGGGCCCTAATCCAGTGACTGGTATCTCTATAAGGTGAGGGCAATTTGAACACAGATACACAGAGAGGAGAACGTTGTATGGAGACAAAGGCACACAAAGAGAATGCCACGTGATGATGGAAGTAAAGATGGGACTGATGCCTCAAGCCAGGGAACACCGAGGATTAGTGGCAGCCACCAGAATCTACAAAGAGGCAAGGAAGGCTCCTCAGCATGGCCCTGGCGACATCCTGATTTCAGGCTTTGGCCTCCAGGACTGTGAGAGAATACATTTATTTTAAGCCACATAGTTTTTGTTACAGCAGACCCAGGAAAGAAGTACAATTGTGATGTGCCCCGATGTAGTGTTTGTGTTTCTTGTGCTTGGATTTTATTGAGCTTCTTGAATCTGCAGGTTTGTCGTTTTCATCAAGCTTACAAACCACCATGAAATCCTCAAATATTTTTCAGCCCTCGCCAGCTTCTTTAGGGACTCCAATGGAATGTCCCACAAATACTCTGATCATTTTTTTTAAGCTTTTTAAATACATCTCTACATTTTATTTGGGATATTTTCAATTGTTCCATTGCTGTATTTTCAAGTGCACCAACCTTTTCTTTCACAATGTTTAATCTGCTCTTCATCCCAGCCAGTGTATTTTTCATCTCAGACATTGTGGTTTTCAGCTCTTGATTTTTTCTTCTCTTCATGTTTGATTGAAGGCTTTAATATATCATCTCTATCTCCACTAAAATGTCCAATCTTTCCTCTAGCTTCTTGAATGTATTTAATGCCTTTGTTATCACTGTTTAAGTGTCCTTGTCTATTAATTCTATTTTCTTTATTATTTCTGGCTTTTGTTGATTGACTCATTGTTCTCATTATGAGGTTTATTTTATCACTTCTTTGCATGCCTGGTAATTTTTGATTGGATAACAGAGACATTGTGAATTTTGCTTTTTGGGGTGCTGGATATTTTTGTATTCCTCTAAGTATTCCTAGGTGTTACTCTGTGATACAGTTAAGTTACTTGGAAACAATTTAGTTCTTTCAGGACTTGTTTTTAAATTTTCTGACATGGGACCAGAGCAGCATTTAGTCTAAGACTAACAGCCCACTGAGAAGCACTCTATTCTATGCCCTGTGAATTGTGAAAATTTCCATTTAGGGTGGTGGAAACAGGAACTATTCCTAGCTTGTTCCTTAACCCTTTTGGATGGCTATTTCCTTAGTCTCAGAATATGGAAGAATCACGTAGCCAAGGCCTGTTTATCCACTAGGTAGAATAGGCATAGTGCCTAGGGCCTACAATACTCCCAGGGGCTCATGAAAATACTTTAATTTATTTTATGATTGAAAAAAAGTCTAAGAAAATGTTTTAATACATGCTAAGATATTCATCTTTATGGCAATATAATTGGAACATGCGGATATGTGGAGGAAGTGGTACAGGAAGGCGAAGTTGACTGGGGCCCACAGAAACATAATGCAACCTTGCATGTGGGTGGGGGAGAGCATATTGGCTATGAGCTGGGGGTGAGCATCATCTCTCAACAGATAGTAATGAAACGGTGTAATTGGGTGAGCTCCCAAATACAGCTAATTTCCTGGGAAACAAGCCAAAAGCAAGGCCTGGGCTCTGGGTTTGACTCATAATGGACTGGCAAGAGAGAAAAGAGGAACAAGGTGGCCAGAGAGAGAAAGGCCATCAACAAGACTGTATGGGTGGAGTTCAGAGCAGGGTACTTAAAGTCGGCACAGGACAAGTTCACTTGCATTTCTCAGCCTGAGTTTCCTTGTCTCTACAAAGGAGTTAGTGCTAACTGCCTTGCAGGGAGGCTGTGAGAATTCAAGGAGATACATGTGAAAGTTTTGTGGGAAGGACAATATTTTCTGCAAGTGTCTGTTATTAGAGAAACAAGAAGGATCCAAGTAATGGAAACCAAGATTACAGAGGATAACAGAGAGGGGCGTGTCAGAGTCACAGAAGGCAGAAGGACAGAACTAGGATACATCCTTGGGACCACTTGATCCAGCATTCCCAGAGGAAGAAATCAAGGTGTCGGAGGCATCAGGAGCATTGTGAAGTGATGGAGACTGTAGACAGTGATATGGTTTGGGTGTGTCCCCACCCAAATCTCACCTTGAATTGTAACAATCCCCATGTGTTGAGGACAGGACCAGGTGGAGACAATTGAATCATGGGGGCAGTTCCCCCCGTGCTGTTCTTGTGACAGTGAGTTCTGACGAGATCTGGTGGTTTTATAAGGGGCTTCCCCCTTCACTCGGCACCCATTCTCTCTCCTGCTGCCCTGTGAAGAGGTGCCTTCCGCCAGGATTGTAAGTTTCCTGAAACCTCTTCTGCCATGTGGAATTGTCAGTTATAAACCTCTCTTCTTTACAGATGACTCTGTTTGGGGTATTTCTTCATAGCAGCATGAGAACGGACTAATACAAACAGGAACTTACCCACCACCCATACCACCATGAAGAGTCTGGAAAACAATGTTTCGAAGATTTCAGCCACTATGATCCTGGGAGAGGTGAAGAGGGCCAGGATGCTGCTGCGTATCAATCCAGCATCCAGCACACGGTGTTAAACACGAATGACAGTAATAGGACTTCCCACCCGTTTGTTAATGACAGCACTTTGATGTCCCTAGCCCAATGTGCTGCAGGTGATACGCCCTCAGAATCTGCTAACTCACAAAGACAGTTTTCTCAGAATCCAGTTAGAATGACAGACTCATTTTTTTTTCGAGACATAATTTCACTCTGTCACCCAGGCTGGAGTAGAGTGGCACAATCTCGGCTCACTGCAACCTCTGCCTCCTGTGTTCAAGCAATCCTCCCACCTCAGCCTCCCAGGTAGCTGGGACTACAGGCGTGCGTCACCACACCTGGCTAATTTTTGTATTTTTTTTTTTTTTTTTTTTGTAGAGATGGAATTTCACCATATTGCCCAGGCTGGTCTTAAATTCCTGGGCTCAAGTGATCTTCCTGCCTTGACCTCCCAGAGTGCTGAGATTACAGGCATGAGCCACTGTGCCTGACCCTCAATCTCATTTCTGATCCCTAATTGGGGAACTGTCTGATTTGATCAGACAGTTTCAGCCATGACAGGATCCTTGTCCTTATTTTCTGTACTCAGGATCATCTGCCTCCTTTATTCCAGCTCAGAGGGTAAATGGAGACTCGGAATTTCATCCAAGTGCTCAGAAAAAAAAAGAAAACAGTGAATTACAAGAACAAGCTCAATTTGAGACTACAGTTCACATTCTTAGAAGGCTGCAGTTCTTCAGTCTAAACAGAATCAGTCAGAGTCTAACCAATTCCTGTATGAAGGCTCAAGGCCAGGACCTGCCCTTATAACCCTCCGTCCCAGATGGAGTTAATGAGACGGGAGTTCGGTCTTTGTCACCTTGTGCTCAAATACCCTGGCTGGCTTGTAACAAGAAAGAACTAGGGCATAGCTCAGATACAAAAGTGGAAAAAGAAACAGGTTATAATCCATGGGGAAGACTTTCTATTTCTTAGTCTGTCTCCTGTCCCAGATAGCTCAGCTCTCCTCTCCCAACTCGTGTTTATGTGTTAAATGTCTTTCTCTTGTAGCAGATGTCACCAGACTGACGGTCCCTAAACCAGGTCAGAGAGACTGATGAATTGACAGTCCCTCAGGCTACATCATCCGTGCCCTCACTCCGTCTCCGGTTCCCTGGCCTGCTTTCCCTGGCATTTTGGGGTGGCCCCTGTTTCCAGAACCACAAAGGCCTAGGGGGTTCTCTGTTCAGCTCCAGGATTCCTGATTTGCAGATTATCAGCCCTCACAGCTGGAAGGAGGGAGGGAGGTGGGGCTTGACTGTCCCCAGCCCTTTGTGCCCCTCCCGTATCCTGAGTCCTCTCATCTTCGTTCCACTCTGGCACTAATGGAATAAAGTCAGGGGACAGTTGGCCACTTGAAACAGCAGCCAGAAAACCACACTTCCCTTCTAGAACTTTCAACGTGCTGGGACCCATTTCAAACAAACAGAATCCAAGTAAGGGCCCACCTCTCCATGTGCAGTTGTAACGGCGTTGGTATAGCAGGTGGAGAATAGGTTTTTTGTTGTTGTTGTTTGAAATAGGATAAAAGGAACCTTATTTCGAATTCCAGGGCACAAAGACCAAGAGAAATAACGACTCTCCCAGTGTAACACAGGAAGGAACAGAGTCCAGGGTGTTAAAAGAAAACCTTCAATGGAATTATATTTAAAGGAGTTTAATTGAGCAATGAACGATTGGCGAATCGGGCAGCCCTCAGAGTCACAGAGAGACTCCAGGGATGCTTCATGGTCAGAACAAATTTATAGACCAAAGAAAAAGGTGAGGGGAAGTGACCTATAGAAATCTGTAGTGGGGTACAGAAACAACTGGATGGTTACAGGTTGGCATTTGCTCTGTTTGAACATAATTTGAACACTCAGCAGTGAATGAATGGTTGAAGTGTGGCTGCTGGGATTGAGCAAGACTCAGCTATTGTTACAGATGCATACTCCTAAGTTAGGGTTTCAATCTTGCCTGCCTAGGTTAATTTGTCCACAGTGACTCAAATATAGAAGTACAGAGTCCTTCTCAGGCCATATTTAGTTTGCTTTAACAAGGGTTGGACTGCAGCCTTACACTTGCTTCCTCCTTCAATGCACAACAATAAAAAAAAAACCGAGATCCATTTTTTTCTTTTCCACAAGATGTCCTCTAAGAAAATAGGTGGGTCATACTTATGACTGATATTTGAAAGGGAAAATGTTACATTTTACGAAAGATTACTGTCATGAATATTGAAGCAAAAGTCCTGATGGATACTATAGACTCGGGAGTAGATGATTTTTCTTTCCAATTGGCATTTTAAAAATAATATCTGGATTTTCACTCCTGGGTAGGATGCTGTAAATTATGGCAGGCCAGCGCTCCCATCCAGAAAAAAAGCTGAATCTGTTTTTTTAAATCATAGGAATTTTTTAAAAGCATAGGAAAACTGTGGGACCAGTGAGGACTAAATCAACTGAAATTTCAGGGAAGCATCACTATTATGAAATGAGCTGTCACCGCCAACAGGTTTTTGTCCCTCCTATCCCCCGGGCAACATTTGTCAATCTTGTCTTTAGGCTGAGAATCAGACTTGGTCCAGAAAGAAAGAGATCACCTGCAGAGTCAGAGAGAAACCAGTAAGGCTTTTAGGAGTGGAGCTGTGTGGGTCTGGAGGAGAAACTAGAAACTAAAGAGACCCAAGTGCCCAATTTCAAGCTGTATGGGCATCTGGACAGCTAGACTATTATCTAAATGTCAAAGGGAAAAACCTTGCAGCCGCCAATGCTGAGGGAACAAAGACCCATCAATGGAGGAATCTGCGTCAGGATCACCAGTCACCTGCTTCTCAAGACAGGCACCAGGATGAAGCTGCCTGGGGGGAAACGCTGGGAATCCTGAATCTCCTGCAGATCTTCAAGGTGAAGGTGTTTGACACCTGCCAGTCTCTCTGTGAGGAGGTTGTAAGGGCGTGCCCAGAAAATAAGCACCATGAGAGGAAGACTGAGTTTATCTGAGGTTTGACTGCAAAACCAGCTGTAACCCAGCTAAATCCCTGATTGGATTGAGATGATCATTCCTTGAATTTATCTGCACAGTAGAGCACAGAGGGCTCTGCTATGGTGGAAGACATGTGGAACCTCCATTCTTGTTCTCTTTCTCAATACACAGTGTTGAGTATTTAAATGTATTAAATTTCATTAAGATTAAACATTTAAAAATTACTAACTATTCAAAGAAGTGGAAAAAATACAACTCTACAATCTAGACATTAACATTGCCTGTATGGATTTAAAAAGAAAACCAACCATATGTTACTTGTGTATTTTAAAAATAAGAGCACAAAAAGTTTGAAAGTAAAATACAGGAAAGAAATGATGTAAACGCTAACCAAGAGAAAGCTGGTGAAGCAAAGTAGACTTTAAGTCATGAATGGAGGCAGAATCATATAGGATTCAGATATTGGAGGTAGCAGACAGGAGCTCTAGAATAACCATGATTAATATGTTAAATAAAATAGAGGCAAGGTGGACAGAACGAATGAAAAGATTCAGAACTTCAAAAAAATTGTAAATTACAAAGAGTCAATAGAATTTGTAGAATTCAAAAAATTTGAAATTAATAATGAAATGGGTAGTTTCAACAGCAGATTAGACACAGCAGAATACAAAATTTTTAAACTAGAAGAGAAATCAAGTGCCCAGAGACAAAAAACGAAAACATACAAGGCATAAGAGATACATGGGACACATTCATAATGTTTATCACATAATACTATATATGTGTATATATGTACTGTATATATAGTAGTATAGTTTCAGAAAGAGGAGAGAAACACAAGACAAAATCAGTATTTTAGAAACACCAAATTAGTATTTTTCAAAACTTATGATTATTGATCCCCATGTTTAAAAAAACTCAGAACCTCAAGCAAGAGAGACACAAGCAAAACCGCAAGTAGGCAAATCCTAGTAAAACTGTTGAAAAATGAAGAGAAAATCTTAAAAGCATCCAGAAGCAAAAAAAAAAAAAAAAAGACACATTACCTTCCAAAAACAATAGAAATGACAGCTGACTTCCCAACAGAAATGATGAAAGCTGGAAGTAATTTAATAACAACTTTGAAATGATGAAAGAAAAATAAGACACAATCTAGAATCTTAACTCAGTAAAATATCCTTCAAAAAATATAGTGAAATAAAAACATTTTGAAGCAAATGAAAACTGAGGGCATTTGTTGCCAATAGGCCTGCGTTAAAAGAATAATAAAAGATAGTTATTCTGGCAGAAGAAAAATGAACCAGGATGGAACCATAACATGCAGGATGAAAAGGAAAAAAAAAGAGAGAAAATGTGTGGTAAATGTAAATCAATATTTATTGTACAAGGCAATAACTGTCTCATGAAATTTGAAATATATATAGAATTAAAATGCATAACAACAAAAACACAAAAGGTAGGGGTTGGTAAATAGAAGCCAAAGATTCTAAGTTTTTGCCAATATCAGAGAAGTGGTTAAAAAATTATAAAGCATAACTAAATGGATAGATGGAAAATATGGATTAATAAAAATTATTTGACTACTCCAAAAGAAATCAAGAAAAGACAGAAAGGAACAAAAAATATATGGGCCAAATAGAAAATGAAGAGATGAAGAGTACATTTATATATAAACCACATTATATCAATATTGCTAACATAATTAGTAGGATATTTCCAGACGAAATAAAAAAGGAACTCAAATCTATTCTTCTTACAGGAGTCATAATTAAAATATAAAAGCACAGAAAAGTTGAGAGTAAAGGATATATATACACACACACACACATATACCACATAACCCCAAAAAACACACACACACATATATACACACACACACATATACCACTAACCCAAAAAAACTGGTGTAGCTGTACTAATATTAGACAAACTGTCTTTTAGGTCAAGATGCGTTGCTATAAAGATATTCTTTTTATTATAAAAAGTACCTATCTTATAAATATCACAATACTAAATCTGTATGCTATTACTAACAGCTTCAAAATATGTAAAACAAAAAATTTAAGAACCAAGGCTGGGCACAGTGGTTCACACCTGTGATCCCAGCACTTTGGGTGGCCAAGGTAGACAGAGTCCAGGAGTTCGAGACCAGCGTGACCAGCATGGTGAAACTCCGTCTTTATTAAAAATACAAAATCTAGCTAGGCAAGGTGGCAGGCGCCTGTAATCCCAGCTACTCGGGAGGCTGAGGCAGAAGAATCATTTGAACCTGGAAGGCGGAAGTTTTACAGTGAGCCAAGATTCTGCCATTGTGCCATTGCACTCCAGCCTGGGTGACAGAGTGAGGCTCAGTCTCAAAAATAAATAAAATAAGATAAAATGAAATAAAATAATAAAATAAAATAATCAAAAGATAGTCAACTTCACAATTATAGTGGGAGACTTCAATACAACTCTCTGAATTTTATAAATTTTTTGAACTTTTGACTCTGTTGATTTACTTTGTTTTACATTTTTAAAAACATTTAACTGATTTCTGCTTTTATGGTCTTTTTTCTTCTTTAGATAGAACAATGAATTCAGAGGATCAGTGAACATACAGGAGACCTGAACAACACAATTAGAAGGCTTGATGTAATTGGTATATGATCACACCCAAAAATGCCATAAAACATGTATCATAAATAACCATGTACTGAGCCATAAAAAAGTATCAGTAAATATCAAATGATTGACATCATTCAGAGTATGTTATCTGACTATCATGGAATGAAGGTAGAAATTAATAACAAAATGATAAGAAAAACACCCCCCTAAAAATTCAGCAATGCAGTTTAACATAATTCAGAGGTCTAAGATGAAATAAAAATAGAAACTAGAAAATAATTGAGTAATGTTATTAACACATATCAAGACTTGTAGGGTGGAGGTAAAGTGGTGCTCAGAGGGAATGATCTAGCCTTAAATGTATATATTTGAGTAAGTTTCCATCTTAGAAAGCTAGAAAAGGAAGAGCGAATTTAACATAAGGAAAGAAGAAAAAAGACCATAAAAGAAATCAGTTAAATGTTTTTAAAAATGTAAAACAAAGTAAATCAACAGAGTCAAAAGTTCAAAAAATTTATAAAATTATTCACTGCATGTATGATCAATCATAATCAAAGTAAAGAAAATTTGCCAATAACAGGAATGGAAAGAACAGAGCTATAGATCCTACAGATATCTAAATATACGAGAATTTTATGAACAATTTTATTACAATAAATTTGATGAGCTGGAAAAATGGACAAATGTCTCAAAAAGGACAATTTACCAAACCTGACAGCAGAGAAAACAGAAAGCCTGAACTGACCTCTAGCTATTAAAGAAATTAATTCTGAGTATAAATAAGGACCTTCACATAAAATAGCCCCTAAGTTTAAATGGTTTCATTGGTGAATTCTTCCAAATGCCTAGGGAAGAAAGAACAACAGTCTTGTGTGCAAACTCTTCCAGGAAATAGAAAAAGAGGAAACATTTCTTATGAGGCTAGTATAACCTTGGTTCTAAAATACAGCAAATATATTACAAGAATGAAAAATAATGTCTGAAATTGTACCTAATTTAAAAACATAACTATAAAACCACAGTAATCAAGCCAGTGTAGTGCTGGCACAGGGATAGAAATATGGATCAATGGAACAGAATTGAGATTTATGAAATTTATGGTTAATCCATTTTTGACAAAGATGCTCACCATTCAATAGGGCAAAAGATAGTCTTTTCAACAAATAGTTCTGGGACAATTGAATAGCCACATGCAAAAAACAAACAAACAAAATCACCAAGAAAACAGAAACAAAAAGTGAGCTTAGGCCCTTAACTCAATTGGTATGGTTGGATTACATTTGCCATTTTGCCATTTTTTGTCTGTAGGTCTTTCTTTTGTTCTCCTATTTCCCCTTTACTGCTCTGTCGCGCTCTGTCTCCCAGGCTGAAGTGCAATGGTGCGATCTTGGTTCACTGCAACCTCCGCCTCCTGGATTCAAACAATTCCCCTGCCTCAGTCTCCCAAGTAGCTGGGACTACAGGCATGTGCCACCACACCTGGCTGATTTTTGTATTTTCAGTACAGACAGGGCTTCACCATGTTGGCCAGTCTGGTCTCAAACTCCTGACCTCAAGTGATCCACCCGCCTCGGCCTCCTAAAGTGCTGGGATTACAAGCGTGAGCCACCATGCCCAGCCTAGTTATTTTCTTAGCAGTTGTGGTAGAGATTACAATACATATGTTAAACCACAGTCAGCTTTATCTTGATACTAACTTAGTTCTGGTAAAAGATAGAAACATTGCTCCAGTATAGCTGTATTCCCCACTCTTTGTGCTATTATTGTCATATAGATGGTCCTGTAGATATGACATGGAAGCAACAATACAAGGTAATAATTATTTCTTTATCTAATTCTATGTATTTTAAAGAAGGCAACACACAAAGTATATTTAGAGAGTCTCTTATAGTAACTCAAATATTTATTATTTATGGTACTTTTTTCTGTGCCTTTTTTTTCAATTTGAAGAATATGTATTTTCTTTTTTTTTTTTTTTTTTTTGAGATGGAGTCTCGCTCTGTTGCCCAGGCTGGAGTGCAGTGGCCGGATCTCAGCTCACTGCAAGCTCCGCCTCCCGGGTTTACACCATTCTCCTGCCTCAGCCTCCCAAGCAGCTGGGACTACAGGCGCCCGCCACCTCGCCCGGCTATTTTTTTGTATTTTTTAGCAGAGACGGGGTTTCACCGTGTTAGCCAGGATGGTCTTGAATTCCTGACCTCGTGATCCACCCACGTTGGCCTCCCAAAGTGCTGGGATTACAGGCTTGAGCCACCACACCTGGCCTGAAGAATATGTCTTAATATTTCTTGTTTTAAAATATTTTTGGAGAGATAGGGTCTTGCTATGTTGCCCAGCCTGGCTTCAAACTGCTGACCTCAAGCAATCCTTCCCCCTCAGCCTCCCAAAGTATTTACTATTTCTTATAAGGCTGAATTGCTACCAACAATTTGTTTTAGTCTTTATCTAGGAATGTCTTTATTTTGCCTTCATTTTTGTTTTCTTTTATGTTTCTCTCTCTGTTTTGTCTGTTTCTTTTTCCTGCCCTTTGTGGGTTACTTCAATGTTTTTTAGATATCTGTAGCATTTTTGAATACATCTTAGTATAGATTTTAATTGGTTACTCTAAGTGTTATGTAATTCCTTATGCTCTATTGGTCTTGACATTTTACCAGTTCAAGTGAAGTATAGAAAGCATACCTCCATTTAAGATTCATTACCCTCTCCATTTGTAATATAATTATCTTAAATATTTTATCTTTATACACTGGGAACATCAGACAATATTATAACTTTGTCTTCAGTGACGACACACAAGTTAGGAAAACAGAGGCTGGGTGTGGTGGCTTACACCTGTAATCCCAGCACTTTGGGAGGCTAAGGTCAGCAGATCACTTGAGATCAGGAGCTCAAGACCAGCCTGGCCAACGTGGTGAAATTCGTCTCTACTAAATACAAAAATTAACTTGGCATGGTGGCACATGCCTGTAGTCCCAGCTACTCAGGAGACTGAGGCAGGAGAACCGCTTGAACCCTGGCGGTGGAGGTTGCAGTGAGCCAAGATCATACCACTGCACTCCAGTCTGGCGACAGAGCAAGACTCCATCTCAAAAAATAATAATAATAAATAAAAGAAAGAAAGAAAAGAAAAAGGAAAAACAGGAGGAGGAAAGTCTTTTATTTATTTATTTATTTATTTTTTTTTTTTTGGAGATGGGGTCTCATTCTATTGCCCAGGCTGGGGTGCAGGGACACAATTATGGCTCACTGCAGCCTCAACCTCCCAGTCCCAAGCAGCCCTCCCATCTCTGCCTCCTGAGTAGCTAGGACTACAGGTGAGCATGACCTCATCTGGCTAATTTATTTTTATTTTTATTTTTTTGTAGAGTCATACTATGTTGCCAGGGCTGGTCTCAAACTCCTGGGTTCAAGCAATCCTCCCTCCTCAGCCTCCCGAAGTGGTGAGATTGTAAGTGTGAGTTACCACGTCTGGCCTTTATACTTATTTTTACTTTTTTCATTATTCTTTCATTTTTCCTGATGTTACAAAATGTATTCGTTTATTTATTTTTGAGACAGGGTCTAGCTTTGTCACCCAGGCTGGAGTGTAGTGGCGTGATCTTGGCTCCTCACTGTAGCCTCGACCTCCTAGGCTTAGGTGATTCTCCTGCCTCAACCTCACAAGTAGCTAGGACCACAGGTACATGCCATCATGCCTGGCTAATTTATGTATTTTTTTTTAGTAGAGATAGGATTTTACCATGTTGGTAGACTGGTCTCACAAATTTTTTTTTTTTTTTAATTTCTTTCCGTTTTCTTAGGCATTCTTTTTGGGTAGGTCTAGTGGTAACACATTCTTTTAGTTTTCCTTTATTTGAACGTGTCTTGATTTCTCTTTTATTCCTGAAGGATATTTTTGCTGGATATGGAATTTCACATTGACACTATTTTTGTTTCAGCTTTTGAAAAATGTGCTACTTCCTTCTGGCTTCCATGATTTCTGATAAGAAATCTACAGTGTTTGAATCTTTGTTCGGCTATAGATAATGTGCTATTCCTCTCTTGCCTCTTTAAAGATTTTTTTATTTGAATTTAGTTTCCAGAAGCTCTATATTAGGTTGTGTCTTGGCATGGATTTCTTTGGATTTATACTATTTGGGTGGGATTCACTCAGTTTCTCAAATATATAGATTTATGCATTTTGCCAAATTGGAGACTTTTTCAGCCATTATTTCTTTAAATGCCTTTTCAGCCTTCTCCTCTTTTTCTTTTCTATATTTTTAGATTGCCCATTTTCTTGTAGTTTGGCTAGAGAGAGAAGACTTCTCCTGGGGCTTTTTTGGCTTGCTGTTGTTGGTGTTCTCAGGTTGCTGATGTCTCCAGCACTCAGTGTGGGATATATGAAACAACAGGGGAATTCACGGAACTCATCACTTTCTTATTCCTCAGGTCCTGAGATACCTAGGTGATCTGCCTTTTCTCTCCACCTTTCAGAGTCTTTTTATACTTGTCTTATTTATACTGTTCAGAGATTTTAGCTGTACTTAGCTAAAATAGGGAGAGGTGTATCTACTTCATTTTGTCTAGCACCAGAAGTCTATTTTGCCTCATCTTTGAAGGATAGCTTGGGCAAGTACAGAATTCTCAGTTGGTAATTGTTTTTTCCTTCAGTGCTTTTGAATATGCTCTTTACTGCGTGGCCTCCATTGTTTCAGGTGAGAAGTGAGCTATTAATCATGATGATGGCTCCCTAGTAATATAAATATAGTCCATTTTTTTCTTGTTACTTTTGAAGTTTCTTTCTCTTTGACTTTCAATCACTTAACTATAATGGGTTGAGGTGTGAATATAGTTGTATTTATTTTATATGGAGGTTTTGGAGCTATTTTGCATGTATTCTGATATTTTTCATCAAAATGGGAAAGTTTGGGGCCATATTTATTAAAATATTTTCTCTGTACTTTTCTCTTTCCTCCTTTCCTGAGGCTTTCATTATACATGTGTGGTTTTGTCTCACAGGTCTCTGAATCTCTGTTTATTTCATTCAATAGCATTTTCTTTGTTTTTAAGATGGGATACTTTCTATTGATCTGTCTTCACACACATTAGTTCTTTTGCCATCTAGAACTTGCTGTTGAACCCATCTGGTGAATTTCTATGTCAATTGTTCATTTCAAGTGCAGAATTTACATTTGGATCTTTCTCATACAACATCTATCTCCTTACTGGAATTCTCTATATGTTAATTCATTTTTGTTCTACTTTTCTTTAATTCTTTAAAAATGGTCTCCTTTAGCAATTTAAATATAACAGTTGCTTTTAAGTTTTCATCTGCTAAATCCAACATCTGCAGATACTAAAACACTATTAACTTTTTTTCATGAGTATGGATCACATTTTGCTGTTTCTTTGCATATGTTATAAATTTTTTGGATAAAAACTACACATTTTAAATATAAGTTGAATATCCCTAATCTGAAATCTGAACTCCTCCAAAATCCAAATGTTTTTGAGCACTGACATGATGCCACAGTAGAAAATTCCACACCTTACCTCATGGTTGCCATCAAAAATACAGTTAAAACTTTGTTTCACGTACCAAATTTTAAAAAATATTATATAAAATTCCCTTCAGCCTATGTATATAAGGTATATAGAAACACACATAAATTTTATGTTAAGACTGACTTGGGTCCCATCTCCATGATATTTCATTTTGCGTATGCAAGTATTCCACAATCCAAAACAATCCAAAATCTGAAACACTTCTAGTCTCAAGCATTTTACGTAAGGGATACTCTATTTATTTATTGTAACAACCCTAGATGCTTGTTTCCCCCCCCCAGAAAATTGTTACAATGGTCATTTTGGAGTTTTTTGTATGTTTCTTTATTTTCTTTATTTTTTGTTTAGTAATCTGCCTGGGCTCAATTGGTGAAATCTATTTTCCTTATGATGTGTAGACTCTGATGTCTCTGCTTCTTCATTTTTCAGCCTGACTTCCTCTGGGTTGATCTTGTGCCTGTGTAGCATAGTGGCCAAGCAGTTGATTAGGTAAGGCTGGGCTCAAACAGCTTTATCCAGTAAGGCTTCCATCATTTGCCAATTCATCTATGTCTGATTAGCAAAGTGTATTCGAAGTTCAGCCATTTTAAAGTCTTCCCTAGCTTTTACTTTCCAGCAAGCCCTTTCATGTCTCCTCTGTGCATAAACACAGCCCCAGGGTCAGCCAGGAATGTGTGGATAGCTCAGCCTCTCTCTGATCTTTGGGGTACATATGTGCAGCTTAATTGAAGAATTTGTTTATCCCAATCGTTACCAGACCTCAAGCTAGTAGAGCCTTTGGACTTCCCTGCTAATCTACCACCAAGATTTTTCATTCCTTTAAGTATCTATTGAGTCTCCTTTCACTGTGGCAGGGAATCTTCCAGTTCTTACAGTTCTGTCTCAGCAGAACTTTCGTGTCAACCAAGCTGGGAGGTATGGAAACAGCCACAGGGCAAGATTCCCACAGTTCGTACCTGAAGCTCAGCAAATTTTCAAGCAAAGCTACTTCTCAGATTATTATATGCCTTTGATTTCCAGAGTGCTAAGATGGTTTTGTTAATTTTGCCCAGCTTTACAATTGCTTTTTAGGAAGAAAATTTGCTGACTTCATCACTAAGCCATAGCCAGAAGTTCTTCTCCTTTAAAATTTTAGTATAATTGAATTTTAAACAAATTTCACACAGTTTTCATATGGCTTTTATTTAATGAAATGACCATTGGGAGCTGATTCCACTCTCCGGTTACAACACAGCATTTGAAATGTTGACGCAGTCATTAAATGCCTCCTCAGGAGAGATTAATTCGATATAATACTGTATTCAGTATTTTGTGGTCACAATTCTAGAGAGCCAGAGCTGTGAAATTATAAGAGCTACCCTTCTCCAAAAAGCATAGGGGAACCCATCTGGGTTATTTATTGCTGTGTAACAAACTACCGTAAGTTTAGCAACTTACAAAAGCCACATGTTTATTACTTCAGTTTCTGCAGGTGAGAAATCTGGGCATAGCTCAGATTTCATGGTGTCTCACAGGCTGCAATCGAAGTGTCACCCCATGCTGGGTGAGATCTCATCTGGAGCCTTAACTGGAGGAAGGATCTGTTTCCAAACTCATGTGGTTGCTGGCCAAATTTCAGTTTCTCAAGGGCTATTGGACTGAGTGGCTCAGTTCCTAGGTGGCTGTGGGCTGGATGCTGCCCTCGGTTTCTTGCCAAGTGGCCTCCTCCACATGGAAACTTGCGTTAATAACAGCCAGCAAGGGAGTGGGTCTGACAGCGAGATGGAAGCCAGAATCCTTGGTATTTTAATCATTGAGAAGTGCGGTCCCCTCCGTGTGGAGTATGCTATCGATTAGAAGCAAGGTACTCAGGAAGAGGAAGGTGTACAGCAGTGAATACAAGTAGGTGGGCATTACTGGAAGCCATTTGAGAAGCTCCTTACTGTACCGTCTCATTAAAACATGAGCAGAAGGAAAATACTGAGTTTAACTCACACATTTATTTTTTAAAATGTAAAAATAAGCAGACCAATATTTCTATTGACAATGATGGCACATCAGAAAATATGACTATAAAATACATAGAAACTATCGCCAAATATATGCAAATGATATCAAATAAATTTTTTAAATGAAAAAAGCTATTAAAGAACAGCACAAGTCAGAGTTAGAAATGAGATAATATGCCAGAAGGAAAAATCAAAAAGAGATCTGACAGCAATAAGGAAATATTCAAAATGAAAAAACCACTAATGTAATGAGGACTAAACTAGAAGTAACATAAGCAGAATACCTCTGTGGATTGTACTACATGGATGATAGGGAATACAAAGATAGAAACAGAAAAAAATCTGAAAAAAGATTAATTTTTTCCAAGTAATTGATTGATATAGTAGTAATAAATATCTAACATATGTATAATAGATTTTCCTAAAGAAAGAAAGCAATAGGCAAAGGATGATTACTGAAAGTTGTATTTGTTAAAAATATCCTGAAATAAAGGAAAGCTTTCAGCTATGTATTGAAAGGGCACTCTACTGAGCTGGAAAAAATCAATCCAAAATGCCCAAAATTGAGACATATATAAATATGGTAGTTCTCAGACATTTTCCTTTAGGATGTCTATATAATCTTAAAAATTCTTGATAATCCCAAAGATTTTATATTTACATGGGTTACATATATTAATATTTATCATATTAGAAAACGAACACTGAGAAAGTTAAAAATGTATTTATTAATTGATTTTAAAATAATAAACCGATTGATAATATAAATAAAATACTTTATGAAAATAATTTTATTTTCCAAAACACAAAAAAATAGAACCGTGGCATGTTTTAAATGTTTTCACATTATTTTAAAGACTGGCTTAATAGAAGACAGCTGGATTCTTCAATGTGCTTCTGCACTCAATCTGTGGCACTATGTCATTTGGTTGAAGTTTATGAAGGAAATCTGGCCTTTCACAGATATGTAGTTTGGAAAGAGAGGACTATTTTAACAGCCTTTTCAGATAGTTGTGGATATTTCTTGATACTATTCCAACATTTGAAAAGTGGTCATTTTTAAAGGTCGGTTGCAGTATGGAATCTGTAGCCAAATCAATTAGCTTTCCATACTCTGCTATATTAATATTTATCAGGCTTTTTGTGGATCTTTTACTCATGCATTATTTTATAGCATCAAACAGGCATTATTTGGAAAATGCTGGTTCACTGCTATGCAGATTTACCAAATGTTCACACAGTTTGTGATACAATATTAACAAATCAGATTCATCAGTATCATCACCAATCTTATTACAAAAACCTTTAAGTCAAAAATCAACTCAAGATAGATCAAAGACTTAAATATAAGACCTGAAACTATGAAACATTTTAGAAGACAACATTGGAAAATCTCTTCTAGAATCAGCCTAAGCAAAGAATTCATGATTAAGACCCCAAAAGCAAATGCGATGAAATAAAAATAAATAAATTGACCTAATTAAACTAAAAAACTTCCATGCAGCAAAAGAACTAATCAGCAGAATAAACAGACAACCCACAGAATGGGAGAAAATATTTGCAAACTACACATCTGACAAAGGACTAGTATCCAGAATTTGCAAGGAGCTCAAATCACCAAGGAAAAAACAAATAATCCAATTAAAAAGCGAGCAGAGGACATGAATAGACATTTCTCAAAAGAAGATATACAAATGGCCAACAAACATATGAAAAAATGCTCAACATCACTAATCATCAGGGAAATGCAAATTAAAACTGCAATGAGATACCACCTTACTCCTGCAAAAATGACCATTATTAAAAACATCCACTGTTTTATGGATGTTGGTGTGGATGTGGGGAAAGGGACTGTTCTACACTGCTGGTGGAAATGTAAATTAGTACAACCACTATGGAAAACAGTATGGAGATTCCTTAAAAAGCTAAAAGTAGATCTACCATTCGATCCAGCAATCCCACTACTGGGTATCTACCCAGAGGAAAAGAAGTCATTATATGAAAGACACTTGTACACGCATGTTTATAGCAGCACAATTCACAATTGCAAAGATGTGGAACCAACCATAAGTGCCCATCAACTAATGCATGGATAAAGAAAATGTGGTACATATACACCATGGAATACTAATCAGCCATTAAAAGGAATGAAACAATATATTTTGCAGCAACTTGGATGGAGCTGGAGGCCATTATTCTAAGTGAAGTAACGCAGGAGTGGAAAACTAAAAACCATATGTTCTCACTTATAAGTGGGAACTAGGCTATGAGTATGCAAAGGCATACAGAGTGATAATATCATGGACTTTAGAGACTCGGGGGGGTGGTGGGAGGGGGACCAGGGATACAAAACTGCACATTAGATACCGTGTACAATGTGGAGGATGCACCAAAATCTCAGAATATATAATCTATTTAACAAAAAAACCACTTGTACCCCAAACGCTATTGAAATTTTTTTAAACACAAACCTTTAAGTTTGGGAAGCTGTCAAGCTCATAGTTCTGGCTATGAATACCACGCTTTCTGAAATTTAAAATGTGCCTGAAAGCTCAGTGTTATCATTGGCAGTAAATATTTTTTAAATGACAGGATTACTTTTATTAATTTTCAATAAATGCTTGCCAAATATCCACATTCAAATAATGACAGTTTGTCTATAAATTGTTCTTTGAAGAAAAAATGGTGTTTTTTGAAAAACATGCCAAGTTCAACTTGCACCTCAAACAATTTCACACACACTTTTCCTTGAGCTAATCATCACACTTCAGGCGTGGAGCAGAAATGCTTGATGTGTAATCTTCATTTCTTCACATAGAGTATTCAAAAATTGTATACTCGAGCATTGATATTTAATACAATTAATCATTTTTAGTATTTCATCAAGGATATTTGTAAGTAAAATGCGTCTTTTAGTACCGTGAGTGGTTGGTAGTGAGGAATTCAATAACTAATAGTATGATTTGTTACTAGAGCCTTGATTCATGATCTGACTATTTCTTTTGGACTGTCATTGCAAATATCAACAAAATTTAAAAGGGCAAATGTAACATTATGAAGATAGTTTTTAATCTAATGAGTCCACTGAAAGGTTCAGGAACCCCCATGTGTTGTTCATGGTTCACACTTTGAGAGCCACTGTTTCAATATAACTACTTGGCTTAAAGAAAAAGAAAAAAATCCTTTGAACTTCCAGGCTAAAAGGTCATATCATTCCTAAGAAAAAGAAAATGAGTTTGACCTTAGACTTTTTGACAGAAGTGCTTTAGGCTAGAAGAAAACAGAATCCTATACTTAATATTTATAGAAAGAAAATTTATGCCAAGTATTTTATATCCAGCCAAACTGACCTCAAATTCTAAAGGCCACATTCAACTTCATGAACATACCAGAGCTCAGAAAATTTTGTTGCCATAAACCTTTTCTAAGGAATTCACTGCAGAACAAACTTGAGCCTGCCAAAATGATTTGAGAGGTATTATATAAGGATGGATAGTGGGCATATAATATACTTGCAGTAGAATTAAGACCATAAGATAGAGTGAAGAAGGCAATGTAGTATATAATAGTGTTATGTTTTGACAATATAGCTAAAGGACAATGATAAAAAATTCAGAGGAAATAGGAACAGTACTGTGATGCTTAATTTTATGCCTCAACTTGATTGGGCTAAGAGATGCCCAGATAGCTCTTAAAACATTATTTGGACGCACAACCGAGAAGGTGTTTCCAGAGGAGATGAGCATTTGAATCTGTAGACTGAATAAAGAAGACCAGACCTCACCAATGTGGGTGGGCATCATCCAGTCTGTTGGGGACACAGATAGCACAAAAAGGTTGAGGAAGGACACGTTTGCTTCCTGTTTGAACTGGGACGTCCATCCTCAGACATCAGTACTCCTGGTTCTCAGGCCTTCAGACTAGGACTTATACTATTATTGCCTTCCTTCCTTTCCCTGCCCTCCAGTTTCTTAGGCCTTTGGACTTGGATTGAATTACACTACTGTCTTTCCTGGTTCTCCACCTTGCACATGGCAGATTGTGAGATTTCTTGGCACCTATAATCAAATGAGCCAATTCCTATAATAAATCTATCTGTCTATATCTATATCTACATCTGTCCTCTTACTGGTTCTGTTTCTCTGGACAACCCTAAGACTAGTATATAAAAAATAGAATAAACTTTCAGATTGAGAAAAAAGACATGCAAGGCAAATGCCTGAGAGATAAGTGTTATGATATATTGATATTCAACATCTTAACATTATTAAATTGAGAAGTCATTGAAAGAACAAATGAGAGTTCATGTTTACTGCTACAATATGCAATGAAGACATGTTATTAATATTCTTGCATATTTTAAAACATCTCTCCCATACCTATAGAAGTCAAGTGGACTCAAAAATTGAGTAAGGATGTGGAAAAACCAGCAGTATCAGTAAGCTAGAACAAATAAATATATATTGAAGTTGTAAAATCCAATAATGAAAAATTTGCCTTCTTTCTGAGTGCACGTTGAACATTATTGTATTAGTCCATTCTCACATGGCTATAAAGAGCTGCTCAAGACTGGGTAATTTATAAAGAAAGAGGCTTAATTGACTCACAGTTCCACATTGCTTGGGAGGCCTCAGGAAACTTACAATCATGGCAGAAGGGGAAGCAAACAGGTCCTTCTTCACACGGCGGCAGGAGAGAGAAGTGCAGAGTGAAGTGGGGAAAAAGTCCCTTAAAAACCATCAGATCTTGTGAGAACTCATTCACTATTATGAGAACACCATGGGGGGAACCTCCCTCATGATTCAGCTACCTCCCACCAGGTCTCTTCCATGATGCATGGGGAAGATTATGGGAACTACAGTTTAAGATGAGATTTGGGTGGAGACACAGCCAAACCATATCAATTATGAAATGAATATATTTGGGGCCACAATAAAAACCTCACTAAATTTAAAAAAATTAGAAATAATACCCACAGCATTCTCCAACCACAATAGGATAAAGCTAGAAATCAATAACAATACAATAATAAAATAAAATACTTTTAAAATAATCTGTGAATTCAGAAGGATCTTATTAAACCACCACTGCATCAGAGTGGAAATACAGATCCAAATTGCAGAATGTCTTTGAAATGTCAATAATGAACTAAAACGAAACAGCCAGGATGGGTAGATAGCAAACCCATCTCTGCTCCAGGATGACAGTGTGTCATATGAGGCACTAATCCCTGCTGAATGAATTGCAGCCAGGCCCCAGCACCGTCTGCTTCTTTTACTCTAGCGTTCTGTCTTGCTTCAGTGACACCAGTGATTACACTGTCTGTTGTCTCAAGACCAAATGTCTTTCTCATCATCTGTGTTGGGGACGTGGGCAATGATTCACATAAGGGCCAGTAGTTCCTGCCCTGGTACCAGCATTGGCCTCAGCTATGTCCGTGGCTCAGTCAAGTATACAGAGCATGAGGAAAGCAGGGGTCAGGGCTCTGCCTCCTTTCTTCTCTGTCATTGATCAGGCTCATGACCTTGATCCTGTGCAATAACGCCTGTCCTTCAATTCTCTTTGTGATCATCCCACCATAGCAACTCAGATTTTAAAAATATCAGTCAAGGAGATCTCAGCCTGCATTTTGAAAGCTTGCTGAGCAGATGGCTTTGCTCCCTTTGGAAAAGTCACAAGCCAAGGCCAGCGTTTAGTTAGAAAGGGTGTGTTATCCCCAAATATGTCATACTTTCTAGGTTAGCTTGGAAGGGGTCAAGAAGAATCCATCAGAAGAACATTCTGATGCTCATATTTTAAACTTGGCTGGAGGCAGATGTACAAGCATCCTTTGGAATGGAAGGGGTGGCAAAGTCCTTTCCTGCAGCAGAAGAGGCAGCGTTAGCTTCGTGCTTCAACAAGAAAAAGCAGAGAGGCAGGTGGCATCCCCAGGGAGTTCCAGACAAGGGATTGACACAAAACTAGAGGAGAAACACATTTTCTGAGGAATAAGGACTCTATATAGAGCTGAGACCCTGAACATCGCCCTCACCAAGCCACATGTAAGTTTCTTCTTTTAGGCGTACAGGCTTGTCCCAACATTATAACAACACTTAGATACAACAGATACCTGTTGGACAAATAGAGAAACACCAGGAATCCAAGTACACATCACAAAACCACGTGAGGATACAGAGAAGGTGGCCATCTGCAAGCCAAGGGGAGAAGCCTAGGTAGAAACCAGCCCTGCTGACACCTTGACCTCAGACTTTCAGTCTCCAGCACTATGAGAATGTGAATTTCTGTTGTTGAAGCCTGCCCACCTGTGATATTTTGTTATGGCACACCCAGCAAAAGAATACAAGTCATGGTTATTTTTCAGATTCAGAAATACAGAACCCTTCTTTGCCTCCATGCCTTTGCAGTTCTGGTTCTCTGCCTTAGACACATCCCTTGTCCACTTGGGAAACTGTGTAGCCTTCATGTCTTCTGCAAATCCCTCCTGGACCACATCAGGCAACTGTCCAAGCACCTGAAACCACACACCTGTAAAGCACTAATCACAGTGAAAAGAAAATACTTGTTTATGTGACCATCTCCCTCATTAAACTATCAAATTCTCAAAAACGGAGGCTGTCTTGTATTGGCATGCAGCTGCACTGAATGATATTAATCCTCGTCTTTTGTTCATACACAGTTGTCAGTGGTTCATACGTGGTTTTAAAAAGAAATTAGGTATTTTTATTTTATTCAATTTTTTTTTTTTTTTTTTTTGAGACAGAGTCTCACTCTTCTCCCAGGCTGGAGTACTGTGGCTCAACCTCGGCTTGCTGCAACCTCTGCTTCCCAGGCTAAAGTGATCTTCCCACCTCAGCCTTCTGAGTAGCTGAAATTACAGGCATGCACCACCATGCCTGGCTAATTTTTTGTGTTTTTTTTGTAAAGATGGATTTTCGCCATGTTGCCCAGGCTAGTCTCAAACTCTGGGCTCAAGGGATTCGCCTGCCTGGGCCTTCCAAAGTGCTGGGATTACAGGCATGAGCCACTGCACCACCTGGCCTTATGTTTAATAATTCAATAGGCAACCATGAACCAATTACCTAAACAATAACTGAAATGTAATATCTAAATATATTATCACCACCAACAACCATCCTCAATCTTTATCCCATAATAAACACCATCCTGAGTCTTATATTCATGGCTTGCTTGCCCTTGATATCCTTCTATGTGATTTAATTACTATAGATATCTACAGGCATATAGATACCTATATCTATAGATATCTATATGTAGTAATTATATATAATATATGTTTATTTCTAGGAAATATCTATTTCTAGAACACATAGGAGTCTATTTTAAATGTTTTAATATTATAAGATTGGTATCATTCTGTATGTAATCTTTTAATTATAATTAACCTTCCATTGCTAAAATTCATCTATATTGTTGCATATGGCTGATTCTTTTGTTATTATATGAATAGACATCACTTTAGTCCTCTAGCACTCAATTATTAGGCGTTTGTTTTGTTTAGGTCTTGCTCTGAATAGCCCTGCTGTAGACTTTCTTGCACATGTTGCCTTGTGTATGTTGTAAACATGTGTATGTTGTAAACATGTATATGTTTACATGTGTAAGAGTTTCTTTTGGGTATTGTGGTAGGCAGAGTTTTGCCTGACCCAAAGATGGTCACTGTCCAATTCCCAGAACCTATTAATATGTTAGCTTACATGGCAAAGGGGAATTAAGCTTGCAGATGAAATTAAGGTTTCTCATCAGTTGATTCTGAGATGGAGAGGGTATCTGGATTATCTAAATGGGACCAATGTAATTACAAAAATTCCTTATAAGTGAAAAATGGAGGCAGAAAAGAGGACCAGGGAGAGATCAGCATGAGAAGAACTTGGCCTGATGCTGACTTTGAAGATGGAGGAAGGGACCGTGGACCAAGGAATGCAGAACATCTCTGAAACCTGGAGAAGACAAGAAAATGGAATGTCCCTTACTGCCTCCTGCCAGCACTTTGATTTGAGCCCAGTGAGGGGTGTTTTGGACTTCTGACCACAACCATAGAGTAATAAATTCATCTTGTTTTATGTCACTGTTTGTGGCGATTTATTATAGCAGCCATGGGAAACTCATACAGGTGGATAATAACAAGTAGAGCTCCTGTCACAGGCGAATATATTCCCACCTGTAGTAGATACGGACAACGTGATTTCCAATTATTTGCCCTCTTAATAGCAGACTTTGAAAGTTCCTGTTGGCTCACATGCTGCCAATGTTCAATGTGTCAATATTTGTAATGTTATCTTTTCTGGAATGTTATAGAGTCATCTCATTGTGGTCTTCATTTGCATTTTCTAGATAATTAACAAGTCTGGCACATTTTTACATTTTCATTGGCCACTGAAGATCCTCTTTGTTCAAGGTGTTTGTTCGGCCCTTGTGCCTTGTGCTCATGTCTTGGTTGATTGTCTCTCCTTTTCCTTATTGATGTGTGGACGTGTTAAATACATTCTCAGATCAATGCAGTTTTCAGTTGCAGGTGTTGCAAATATCTTTTCCTATTCTCGCACCTGTGCCTTCTCATTCAGACTTTCTTCATTTTCATGTTTAGTTAGTGCTGGAAATCCACACGTGGCTCCCCAGTTCTGGGGCGTTCTCAGGGATGTTCAGCAAAACAAAGTGAGGAACTTCTATGAAGCTCCACCTGCACTCACAGCTCAGGCAGCCAAGGGCTGGTAACCTGGGAAACGATGGGAAGGACAGGGAGTGCCCCCTTCACAGCCTCATCCTTCCAGGGAGCAGGCTGTGGGGGACAGTATCACAATATGGTGCCTTTCTTTTACCCCTGACACAGCTGCTTAACTGGCAGGGGTATAATGTAGGACACAGAGGTTTTGTGGATGATGTTAGCACTGTTTATGGAAAATTACGTGTTGGCTCAGGAATAAAAAGAAGACTTTGAGCTCTGGGGAGATAATCACAAAGAGCAGGGGCTGCTGAAAATCATGGATGCTTTTCCAGAATAGGAGGGCTCCCAAACTGATGGGATTCAATCCCAGACTCAGGCCCTCTTCAGAAAGAAAGCAACAGCATTCCCACAGGGTGACTGTTCCGGGCTCCAGCCCCAGCTCCAGTTCCTCTTTCCTCTCCTCAAACAGAAGAATGACTTAATAGAGAAATCGAGAACATAAATCATGAATACCCAGCCCTATAGATAAAGAGGGATGATCTCATGCTAATTCTCAAGAAAAATAGGAAAAGGCCAGGCACGGTGCTTACACCTGTAATCCCAGCACTTTGCAAGGCTGAGACGGGCGGATCACTTGAACCCAGGAGTTCAAGACCAGCCTGGGCAACATGGCAAGACCCCATCTCTACAATAAATACAACAAATTAGTCAGGCGTGGTGGTGCATGCCTGTGCTCCCAGCTACTCGGGAGGCTGAGGTAGGAGAATGACTTGAGCCCAGGAGGTCAAGGCTGCAGTGAGCTATGATCACATGACTTCACTTGAATCCTGGGCAACAGAACAAGACCCTGCCTCAAAAATAAAAACTAATAAAAATAGGAAAAGATATTCTATCTTTTGTATTTTGGAGTTAAAGGCTGAGCTGGTTAGAATGGTTAGAGCTAACCTGAGTTCATAAATCAACTGCAAAAACAAAAATGTATGAAAACAACAAAAAAAATGAATACACTTTAGCATTAGGTTATATATATATATATATCAATATTTCTAAATCTCTCTACATATGAGTAGGGAGATACAGATATAGATAAAATACACATATATATGTATAATTAAATAAAACAAAATTTTGTTGGATGTACTCCAGGAAATAGAAAATTTTAGCTGCTTTATTTTATCATCTTTACCCAAAGAAATTAAAGCTGCTCCTATAATACGTAAGTTTATAAAAGAAAAAAAGAAATGAAAAGGAAATGGATAGAGACATAAAAAGTAAGAAAATAGAAATGATGAAGTTAAAACCAAACAAGAGACAGCAAAATAAGAACCCAATACCTTGTAAGTGACAATGTGGGCTGATGTAAGCTATTCATGCAGAATGCAGAAGACATGGGCCAGGCATGGTGATTCATGTCTGTAATCCCAGCACTTTGGGAGGCTGAGGTGGGCAGATCACCTGAGGTTGAGGGTTCAAGACCAGCCTGGCCAACATGGCGAAACCCCGTCTCTACTAAAACTACAAAAATTAGCCGAGCGTGGTGGTTCAAGAATTGCTTGAACCCTGGAAGTGGAGGTTCAAACAATTCTAACCCGGGACATGGAGGTTGCAGTGAGCCGAGATCATGCCACCGCACTCTAGCCTGGGAGACAGAGCAAGACTGCACCTCAAACAAACCAACCAACCAACAAAAAAGAAGAAGAATGCAGCAGATATTCATGCACGATTCATGCACAATTCCTGCGGAATTGCAGGAATAAGATGACAGACACAGGGGACAGACAACTTACACCCAGCGTGTGAGTAACCAGTATACCTGAAGTAATGAAAAGGGAAAAAATCGGAACTGAAAAGCCTTTCAAATCCATAACAGAAGGAATAAAGACAATTTTCTTGAAACAAATATTTAAACTACAGAGTAAAAGAATTTTATATAAGAACTTACTCTTCCAGGCAGGATGGAAAAGTTTTGCAGGAAATTAAAGCACTTACCCAAAATAACCAGAAAACTCAAATAAAATGCAAAAACCTTATGTTTAAGGGCATAAAGAACTGCTAAAGCAAGCCTAGGAATTTTAGAATCAGAAGAAAGCAGAAACTGAGGCAGAGTCAGTATTTGGAGATATGATGGGCTACAACTTCCAAGAACTGATGAAAGACATCAACTCATCAACTGAAAGAATTTTGTGTGTCACCAGCAAGGTAAATACAAGAGAACCACACCTAGGAATACCGTGTTCAAACTGCTGAAAACTAAATAGAAGGGAAAAAAGTCTCAGAAACAGCGAAACAATGCGTACTACCATCGGAGGAGTAACAGTGAAGTCAGCAGACCTTTTAACTTATGCTTAAATTCCAGTGTTGAAAATTGGTCACATGGTCTTGCCTAGATGCAAAGGGGACATGAAATGCAATGTCTGGATGGGCAAACACACTTTCTTCCCTCCCTCCCTTCCTTCTTCCCTCCCTCCCTTCTTTCCTTCCTTCTTTCCTTACTTCCTTCCTTCCTTTTTGAGGTAGTCTCACTCTGTCACCAGGCTGGAGTGCAGCGACACAATCTCGGCTCACTGCAACCTCCACCTCCCAGGCTCAAGCGATTCTCCTGCCTCAGCCTCCCAAGTAGCTGGAATTACAGGCGTGCACCACCATACCCAGCTTATTTTTGTATTTTTAGTAGAGACGGGTTTCACCATGTTGGTCAGGATGGTCTCAATCTCTTGACCTTGTGATCCACCCATCTCAGCCTCCCAAAGTGCTGGGATTACAGGCGGGAGCCACCATGCCCAGGCAGGCAGAGACACTTTCTGGTATCCTTCTACAACATGGAAGGGAGGCATGATTTTTGTGGACAGTTAACCACTTCCACCACATTGCTCCCTGCCCTTCATTGATGCATTCCTACTGCTTTGGTGAAAGACGCATCTTTAGACCTTCTTGTGGGACATAGAGAGGGATGAGTGAGCAGATTAACATAATGAATCGGCCCCAACTTCTCATCTCCCTAATAATTTGTATCCCTTTCTCATCAGTGTAAGAAGAAATTTCTGACATGACTGCATCATTTAATGTAGACCACTTTTAAATGCAAGACTTAATTAACCAATCAAGCAAAATATTAGAGCCACTCCCAGCTGTTCGTTAGTTTATTGAATTCAGAATATGCCATAAACTAATTATATGGATTAATCCAGTCCACTCCAATGCTATGTTTTTCCCCCTTGTTTTAGTACTTTTATACTTTATTTCAACTATATTTTGCAGGTGCGTTCTGATGTCTTAGCAAAATTTTAGCAGCCTTTTGTTGTTTAATGTTCCCCAGATCCAATTTTTGTACTTTTTTTCCTGTGGGATACTGTGAAATTGGGTTGTATTTATAATCCTGGAGGCCATGAGAGTTGGTGGGTTGAGTTTTGAAGATTAGCATCCTTCTATAAAGTAATTGCTTCATATGAGATCATTCTAGGACTCTCAAGCAGGAAATGGCCAGAGTTTTCAGAGGAGATGAAAGGTTTTTTTGCTGGTGGGTGAGACTCAGTGGGATTTGTGTGTTCAAGGTACTTGAATACTGTATTAATAGTGCCTTTTTGTGTTTTGTATTTTTGATGTTTTTGCATTTTCAATGTTTTGTATCTTTGATGTTTTTGTATTTTGATGTTTGATATTTGGGACCTTGTTGATCCTAGAGTGTCTGCCCATCCCAGGGCTGGACAATTCCTAGACAGAGTAAAAGACTCACCTGCAAGTGCACTTTTCATATGCAACCCAACCAATGCAAAGTGACTAACCACCAAATACCTCTTTTATTTAGGTCTCTCTCCCCTAATCACCAGAGCCAGGCACCAGGCAACTGGCAGCAATACCTATCCTCCAGAGCCTGCTGAATTATCCAGCCAATCCTTAGCCTGCAGAGTCTGCCTCACCTATTCCTTCCTGCAAAGCCCACAGTAAAGACTCTGCCTACATGCTCTTCCCTGCTCCTTCTGCCTCTGGTGCTTCCCCATGTGGTTCTGCATGCTCCTCTTCCCAGAAACTGTGAGTAACAAACTCTCTTTTCAGTGGCAGTTGTCTTCTGATCTGTTGGCTTTACCGCACATGAATAATAATAATGCTTCCATTTTATAACGGATATATGAAAATCTACCCAAATCTCCCTATTTTGAGTCTCAGATGTCTAATCTTTCCCCGAACCCTACCTTTCACATGGGAGACCTAGAAAGGCTGTGAATTCTAATTATATTGTATTCATGCAATCAACAGGCCCAAGTTTTTGCTACACTGGTTATACAGCTACAAGAGAAGAGATTTAAGCCAAAATTAAAATAAAATAAAATAAACCTGAGCTTGCTATTTTCTTCAGTTAAGCTCTATTCTAAACAATTAGCTGACAGTTCTTAGGTTAACAACAGCAAATCCATGTGGGTCTGCAGCAACCTCAATTCTTGCCTCCTCAGAAGAAAGAATTTGACTGAGGAGCATAAGGCAGAGGCAGAAACTAAGGCAAGTTTTTGAGCAGTAGTGAAAGCTTGTCAAAAAGTTTTAGAGCAGGAAAGAAAGGAAGTAAAGTACACTTGGAAGAGGCCAAGCAGGCAACTGGAGAGATGCAAGTGTGCTGTTTGACCTTTGACTTGGGGTTTTATACGTTGGCAGGCTTGAGGGGTCTGCATATCTTCCTCCCTGATTCTTCCCTGGGGGTGGGCTCTCCACATGCCCAGTGGCCTGCCAGAGCTTGGGAGGTGAGCATGCACAGTGTGTTGACTAAAGTTGTGTGCATGTTCACTTGAGGCATTTTTCCCTTATCAGTCGGGTGTTTCTGGAGGAAGGTCATATACCAGTTAAACTCTGCCATTTTGCCTCTTAGGGCACATGCTTGAGCCACTAACCCAGCTCCCGCGATCTTACTGGGAAGCTGCTGATCACCAGCTTCAGGTGTTTTCTATCTACTGTGAGACCGCCGTTCCCTGGTGCCAGCTGTGACCAATTATTGTTTTAAGGAGACAGCTTAACAACTGCTGACCATCACCTGACAGTCACCTGCACTCCTCGTTGAGGGATGGGGCCCTCTCCTGCTCTGCTCATGTCTGCCTCACTACCTACTCTAGCACTTGTCTTCCTTGTTCCCACTGTAATGGCCAATAGCAGCAACCACTTGGGCTACCAAAAGCTTGCCTTAAATAGCTATTTTTACCGACTATCTGTATGCCACTTTCAAGTGGAAACAATGACATCCAGGTCAGATACCAAATAAAAACCAAACCAGATATCCAGTCCTAGAATACCCAGGTCAGCAAAAAAAAGACATAACTCAAGAAACAGACCTATACTTTTACTAATTTAGACCAACTGATTTAGACCAAGATGCCAAGGCAATCCAATGAAAAGTAAGGCCTTTTCAATTCAATTGGCTGTGTATATGAAACAAATGAATCCTGACCCATATCACTCCATACACAGAAATTATTTCAAGATGGATGATGGACCTAAATGTTAGAGCTAAAATAAGAAAGCTTGTAAAAGAAAACAATACAATATCAATATTGGAATAGGTGAAAATTTCTTAGGATTCAGCATATACTAACCATGAAATAAATAATTGATCAAATGGGTTTAATAAAAATTAAAACCATTTTTTAAAACTCTTCACACTGTATACTTAGGATCAGAATATTTCTCTTTGTGCAAATTTCAATTTTTTAAAAAAACTACTTTGAGTTATCACTTCCTATAGAATTAGCAAAAATCTGAAAGTTTGACAACTATTTTGTGATGGAGGCAGAGAGGCACCCCCACTAAACACACACATGCACACACATGTACACACACATACATGCACATACAAGTACACAAACACACAGTACACACACAAGTACCCGCACACGTACATGCAGATAGTACATCTGCACGCAGACACATGTACATGCACACACGTACACATACATGTACACACACACCCTCTCACAGGAGCTTGGTGGAGTGGTCTGGTCATTTCAGCTCTTCTATCTGCCTACTGGCCTGAGCTGAAGGCACAAGACTGTGGCCTCTCCTAGCCTCAGCCTTCTGAACTTCAAGCCCAGGGAATCATCACTGCTCTTATTTCATAGACAAGAGGAAATCCTTTTTAAATCTACCTTTCTTGGGGACACTACCCCACCTGCGTGTAGCCACCATTCTGTGCTTCCCAACTGCCAAAATTCTTGTGGCCACTGCAGCTTTAGACTAAAACAGACTACAGGTATATACTAATTCTTCCTGCTAAAGCATTTAGGTGCTTCCTCACCTAAATGCTTTCTAGACTCAGATGGTGGACAAGCTATCCTGTTTTGAGAAAGCTGATGAAGGCCAGGCTAAAGGAACTCTCTTTACATCATCTTTTCTTTCTTCTCAAATGCATATGCACAAAGGTTGATGCTTTTCCTGTGTTTTTGTTGTTGTTGTACACAGCTCATGGAATTCCACTTAAGGCAAACTCATATAAAATGCTCTCATTTTTAAAAAATACCCTGTAGCTTTTTCATTCTCTCTCTTCAAAAATATGCCAAGTTGCCTCAGTAAAGAATGCCGTTTTGTATGTCGCGCCTGATTGAAAAATTTCTGCTCAAGGATGATTGCATAAAGAATGGACAGTCCTCCCTCTCGTCCAGATGGCCTGAAAGATGCCCTTGGTGTCCATCAGACTGTCAGACTGCTGTTTACTGGGGCAGCTCCCAGGGTTTCTACTCTTCTTTCGAGTGTGCACCACCGACATCCTTTTAAGCTTCAGTTGGAGCTCCTGATGCTTGCAAGCAAAGGTACCTTGATTGCTACATCTCACTAGCTGTGTGTTCTTTCTCCACCCCAACACTAGGACATTTCTGCTTCAATGACTTCTGATCCTGAATATTAGAGTTGTTGCTCATAATCTCTGAGAGCCAAAAGCAACTTTTACTGGGGACTCAGGACCAGATGGTGGCTGAGGGGGCAAGCAGGGTGAAGGACAAGGATCTTTCTGGAAACCAAATCTGCAGGTCTCCGGGATGAGCTACCAGTGAAGCGGGAAAGAGTTCAACATGTTTCCTATCTCATGAGCCGTCTACCCTGTTGGAGGATAAAAGCTGCCTTGGAAAGATGCCTGTTTGCAAGGAGGAAAGAACAAGCTTCCTGCTTCCCAGGTCCCCGGCACGATCCCCTTGGTGGAAAGGCACTCTCTCCAAACTCTTGGAGAGGACTCAGGCTGAAAGTGGCAAGCTACTTCCGAGTTCCAGGTGACCCATAGGCTGTGACGTTTGGGTCTTAGCTGTCTTTTAAGTATTGCTATACTTCTATGATTGCTTCAGGCACAACTCATCGTCTGAGAGCCACTCGTTGCAACCTGGAATTGCCCTATACCTTAGTGCACAAACTGAGAAGGACGCTTGACTTTTGAGACAATGTGGTGTTTAATCACCAGAATAATAGAAGCATCACAAAATACAGTAACAGGATGGCCCAGGGTGAGATAAACAAAGCATACACAGAGTCTGGCTCGTACTTCTAAGGCTTCCCTGACAGCACAGTCTTCCTCTCGATCCAAAGCAGATCATTGGACACCTCTGTGTACGCTCCAGGCATGTTCTTCTGGCCACAGCCCACACCCCAGCTGATAATACCCAGCTGGTACCATGTGCTTTGGTTGTTTTTCTGGCAAACCAGAGGCCCCCTGCTGTCACCCTAGGAAAGAAAGGTTGTTTGGGAGGGGAAGGGGCAGGAACAAGTTACTCCTATAGCCTACTGAGGTGCAGCCCGCTGGCATGAGACAAAAAGCACTTATGGCACCTTTTGATGGGCAGATTTTTTTTTTTAAGAGTCGAGGTCTTGCTCTGTTGCCCAGGCTGAAGTGCAGTGGTGCAATCATAGCTCACTGCAATTTTGAACTTCTGGGCTCAAGCCATCTTCCTGCCTTGGCTTCTGAAAGGGCTGGGATACAGCCTTTGGGACAATAGTTTCGATTAGTCTCTCCAACCATATAGCTATGCTCTGGGACTGCTGGAAAAGAAAACAAACAATTTAGTCAACAAGGACTCTCAATCATCACCATCTAGTCTTATACATTAGTTTTGTTATTATTTTTGAGACAGACTCTCACTCTGTCGCCCAGGCTGGGGTGCAGTGGTGCAATCTCAGCTCACTGCAACCTCTGCCTGCTGGATTCAAGCGATTCTCCTGCCTCAGCCTCCCAACTAGCTGGGACTACATGCAAATGCCACTGGCTAATTTTTGTATTTTTAGTAGAGAAGGAGTTTCACCATGTTGGCCAGGCTGATCTTGAACTCCTGACTGCAGGTGATCTGCCCACCTCAGCCTCCCAAAGTGCTGGGATTACAGGCGTGAGCCACCGCGTCCGGCTCGTGCATTAATTTTAATACAACAAGGGCTGGTTTTATAATCTATTTTACCTTTAAGCACTTTTGTATGTTTTTTTAAAATTCTTCACATTTTCCCCCTGCCTTTTCACACCAAATCCATTTTCAGCGAACCCATTTTTCTCTTTCTGTATTGTTCACAATAATAAAAAGTAAAAAACACCAACAAGGCCGGGCGCGGTGGCTCATGCCTGTAATCTCAGCACTTTGGGGGGCTGAGACGGGTGGATCACGAGATCAGGAGATGGAGACCATCCTGGCTAACACGGTGAAACCTCATCTCTACTAAAAATACAAAAATGAGCTGGGCGCAGTGGCAGGCGCCTGTAGTCCCAGCTACACGGGAGGCTGAGGCAGGAGAATGGTGTGAACCCGGGAGGTGGAGCTCGCAGTGAGTGGAGATCGCACCACTGCCCTCCAGCCTGGGTGACAGAGCAAGACTCCATCTCAAAAAAAAAAAAAAAAAACACCACCAACAAAAAATCCATTGCACCTCATAATAGGTCACTGGACGAATACAATAGTAGATTATACAAACTGACTTGTGCCAATGCAAAAATTACAAATATTGTATCAAAATGTTATCTTGTGGCACAAAACACTGAATTATGAACAACTTGCAGATCCTAAAACATCCTGAAAAAGATTGCCAAATAGCACAAATAAATGGAGCAGGCGTAATTAATGTGAAAATTGAGGAATATGGTAACTCTCATGGTTTTCCAGGTTTCCCCAAACCTTTCGGACCTTTGAAAAAATTCTATTAAAAATTAATATAGGCCGGGCGCAGTGGCTCAAGCCTATAATCCCAGCACTTTGGGAGGCCAAGACAGGTGGATCACGAGGTCAGGAAATCGAGACCATCCTGGCTAACACGGTGAAACCCCGTCTCTACTAAAAAATACAAAAAAAACTAGCTGGGCGAGGTGGCGGGCGCCTGTAGTCCCAGCTACTCGGGAGGCTGAGGCAGGAGAATGGCGTAAACCCGGGAGGTGGAGCTTGCAGTGAGCTGAGATCCGGCCATTGCACTCCAGCCTGGGTGACAGAGCGAGACTCCGTCTCAAAAAAGAAAAAAAAAAAAAAATTAATGTATAGTGCTCACTTCGGCAATATCCTAACCCTGGAACAACACAGAAGATTAGCGTGGCTCCTGTGCAAGGATGACGTGCACATTCGTGAAGAGTCCCATATGTTTACATCGCACACCAGGGCCTGTTGGGGAGGGAGTGGGGGCCAACGGGAGGGAGAACATTCATACAGATTCCTAATGCATGCTGGGCTTAAAACCTAGACGACAGGTTGGTGGTGCAGCAGACCACCAGGGCACATGTATACCTATGTAACAAACCTGCACGTTTATCCCAGAACTTAAAGTAAAAGAAAATAAAAAGAAATGTATAATGATAAAAAGCTGGAAAACTCAGATATGGAAAAAGACCATGAAGAATACCCATAACTACATAAATCAGTGCATTTATATGTAAACACACACTACACGATGAGCAGACTTTTTTTTCCATACACGATTTTATACACGATTGTGTATGAAAGGAATATTTCCGGAAGAATACATATCCATATAACTGCCTTTGGCGAGTGGACTGAGAACGAGTGTAAGAGGTGAGCTTCCTCTTCGCTGTGCAGCCATCTTACTACTTGAACTTCCTTTATCATGTATTCAAATAAATAAATGAAATCAACAATCCTTCTAATTCCACCCATGCAGAGGCAACTCCTATTGCCACCTTCAGATGTAACTTTCCACACCCTTGTCTATCAATGTGCACCCATCAGATTTTACAGAGATAGGATCAGGATTTCATATTGTTTCACAGCTTATAAGGCTTTATTTTCAAAAATGTTAAGTGACACACAAAACGTTGAAAAAAATCACCACTCGATGTGTTGTAAGTCCAAATACAAAACATTAAAACAAATAACTCCCTTGCCAAAGCTGGATATGGGTTTATTTTATGTTTTTAACCAAATTGCTATTATGAAGAAATTGCTGTGTTCATCAACTTACTTTGAACAAAGCTGTTCTTTACCAAATGCCCTGAAGTCACTGGAAAGTCACACGACCTTGCTTTAAAATGAAGAATTATAATTGTTTTTCCGAAGATGAGGGAGCTGCACAAAGGATGTCAGGTACAGCAGTGGTACGGTTTGGATCTTAAATTTCTGAAGCCACATAGACCTTCATTCAAACTCCAGCGTGAATATTCAGTTGAATGAATCTGAACAGTTTCTTAAGCAGTTTAAGGCTCAGTTTTTACATGGATGGTAAAAGTTACATCTCTCCTGGAGGACAGCTCTGTGAATGGAAGGAAACAGCTAAATCCAGGTCTTTATGCATGGCAAGCATTGACTCAGTGGTAACTCCTGCTGTTTTTGTGGTTTTTAGACCAGGCAGATCTGGGCACGACTAGAGTAGGTTTTTCCTGGAACACAGAAGTGGTTCTAATCTCAGAAGGCGGGGTGCCTTCGTTAGAATTCTGGGCCTGTAATTCACGTTGCTGGGGTGTCCTCAGCAAGGACTCAGCAAGGACCGACTTTCAGCTTCTCTGATCCTCGTTTTTCTTATCTGAAAGAGGCCTGTCTCGCAGAGCTAATTCCCAATACTTCTGTGTATTTGTGGCAGCCGTGCGTATGCTATTGAGAACTGGATGGGAGTGAAAGAGAGTGATGCAGACAACAGTCTATATAGCATCTCCTATTACCCATTCGCTCAGTGCTTCATGTGCATTACCTCACTGAATTCTTGCAACAGCCCCAAAAGGTAGGAACTCTTACTATTCCCCTGTTATAGATGAGGAAATCTGAAAAGGCACAGGCATGGGGGGCATCTCTTGCCGAGGTCACACAGGCAGTTCGAGTAGGGGAGTCAGGAGGGAGACTGGGTCGTCTGACTTCAGAGCCTGCACCCCTGACCACTGTCCCTCATTGCCTCCCTTTGGTTACAGAGGACTTGTTCTTAAAAGATCTTACAGACAATCTGGACTGGGTTGAATAGTATCGTCCCAAAATTCATGTCCACCCACGACCTCAGAATGTGACCTCATTTGGAAATAGAGTCTTGGCAGATATAATTAGTTAAATTAAGATGAGGTCATAGTGGATTGAAATAGACCCTAATCCAGTGACCCAGCAGAAGTAATTCCTCCGACTGCCCCAGAACCCATCGGGGGCAGGGGGGTTGGGGCTTCACTCTCTTCACCCGCTAGCTCACAGCCCAGCCTGACTGCCCAGGTCACAATAGGAAATGGGTGGAGCCGCCACAGTCCAGACAAAGCAGCCGGGGTCACCCTGAGCCCTGTGAGGTGTGGAGGTCAGGATGGAGCTGGCGGTGAGAGGCTCGGAGTGGGAGGGCTCCCCAGCCAGCTGTGCTCCTATAAGAGGCAGTGTCTCAGCTTCATGAACGTGTCAGGACAGAATAGCTGGAAGCACACTCGAGGAATAGCCTTGGGGAATGAGAAAGGCTCTGAGGCTGCTGTTCCAAACCACTCAAGTGAAACAGCAGAGAGGGCACAGGCTGTTGGACCTTAGCAGCGTCCCTTAGCTTTGTGCCTCTGATGACTCCCCTGTAAAACGTGGATGATGATAGCGCAGCACTATATGGTTGAGAAGAGTAATGAGCGCAGGATATGGCAAATACCATGCCCACGATTTTAATTCTCCCATTCCATCTGTACTAATGTCTTCCTGCAAAGGAAGGCACCTTGACCAACAGTTGCTATGAACAAGACACGTCCAAAGTACAGATCCATGCCTGGATCAGCTGCAGGGCGGCTTTTGGTGGTGCAGTTCTTTCATTTCTTTGTTCATGAAGTCATCCAGAGCTCTTTGGAGCACTTTCTACTTGCTGGGCTTGGAGGACAATGCAAAGATGAACAACAGATGTTCTCTGTCTCGTTGGAGCTCATAATCACCTGGGGGAGACACACTGGCAGAGAGACTGCCTTAATACAATGAGCTAAGAGTATCATTGGCAGCCGGGTGAGGGGCACTGTGCGTGGTGGGTGGGAGAAGAAGCCATAGGGAAAATTGTCTATAGGAAATAAGGTTTGTCTGGGGTAAGCCAATTCCCAAAGGGAAAGGCCTGGGGGAAGGGCAGGAAGGCATACGTTACAGTTTAAGCGATGGTCCCCCAAATTCCCGTGTTGACGTTCTAACCCCCAGACCTCAGCATGTGACTTTATTTGGAAGTAGGTCCTTGCAGATGTAATTGATTGAGAGGGGTCATGCTAGAGGAGGACGGGCCCCCAGTCCAGTATGACTGGTGATCTTATAGAAAGGGGCCATTTGGACACACTCACCCACACAGGGAGAGTCCCATGTGAAGACTGGAGTTGTGCTGCCACAAGCCAAGAATGTACCAGAAGCCTGAAGGGAGAAGTGGAACAGATCCTTCCTAGCACCTTCAGAGGGAGCCCGGTCCTGCTAATACTGGGATTTTGGACTTCTGGCCTCCAGAGCTCCTGGCAATATTTCTGTTGTTCTAAGCCACACAGTTGTGGAACTTTGTTACAGCAACCCTGAAACTCAAGCAGCATTCTACCTGGGCAAAAAAATATGTGCAAAGGTACAGAGGTGTACGGGAACTGCAGGAACTTCTGAGTTAAATCAGAGTTGTTGTTTTGGTGGTTCAAAAATAGGAGAATATTGACAAATTTGCATGGTTCAAGTTAAGCTATCAAGTTGGAATAATGTACCAGGTTGCTTGGTAGGTGGGGGTGGGGGTCAGTTTACTGAATAAAGCTCAAATCTGAATAGCCACCTTCCCTCCTATGTGGCCAATGAATCATTCTGATAAGAACTCACCGTGGACGTGAGAGGCCTATGAAGAATAGCTAGTATTACTAATTAACAGCAAGGAATTGTGGTTGTACACATTTTCCAAAATTCTATACATAAGGGAAGTTTGCAAACATTTTCCAAAATTCTATCCATATTCTATTTTAGGGAAAATGACTATGGGACTTTCTTTCTCCAGCTGTTTTGAGGCTTTACATTTTATCTTAAAACCTCTTGGAACTATCCCATCGGAATAACTGAAAGACAGATAAAACATTAGGTAGTTCGTTCATTTTATTGTTTGTGGAGTTCTGTCAGAACCAGCATTTACTGTATTTCTCATACCTGTAAGCAAAGCATTAGAATTCAGCAACCTAATGCTTTTCTTTTCTCTGCCAAGCGGGGTCCTAAAATGGGAGAGAAAGCATGTATTTGGGATCAGTAGAGCACAACATCTCATCACTGTTCTAAGTGTTTGCAAACTTTTGGGCACTGGAGGGCACATGCATATGAGATGGAACAGGGCATAGATAAAAGAATTCCTGCATTACCTACCGTCCTGCCCAAAGAAACCACACAAATTCCATGGCAGTCCCAGACTTCAGAAAGGGAGAACACAGCAAGCACCTGCATTATCTTCATTTAGACCCCAAATCATCAAAAAATTGCCTAGAACACTAGTATATGAGTTCACATTTTAATCAAAACAGGATTGCATAGAAACATACGTCCACATGAAAACCAGTACACCCAATGTTCATGGTGGCTTTCTTCTTAATTGCTAAAAACTGGTAACAACCTCAGTGTCCATCATCAGAGGAAGGAATGAACAAACTGTGGTGCATCCACACGACAGCAGTGCTACACAGCAGCAAAGAGGAACAGCTGACTGACGTGGACAGCAACTCGGATCTCAGGAGCATCGCGCCGAGTTGGAGAAGCCAGACACGAGCCGCTGCACACCATATGATTCCATGGCATTCTGGGAAAGTCAAAACTCCAAGCTTAGAGAACGCATCAGTTGTTGCCAGGGTTTGGGATTCCAGGAAGAGGATGGATTACTAAGAAGCACAGGGGAATGTTTTGGGGTGACGAAAATGTTCTATGTCTTTTTTTTTTTTTTTTTTGAAATGGAATTTCGCTCTTGTCACCCAGGCTGGAGTGCAATGGCGTGATCTCGGCTCACTGCAAACTCCACCTCCCAGGTTCAAGCAATTCTCCAGCCTCAGCCTACTCAATAACTGAGATTACAGGCACATGCCTCCCCGCCCAGCTAATTTTTGTATTTTGAGTAGAGACGGGGTTTCACCATCTTGGTCAGGCTGGTCTCAAACAGCTGACCTCAGGTGATCTGCCCACCTCAGCCTCCCAAAATGCTGGGATTACAGGCATGAGGCACTGCATCCGGCCAAGCTTCTATGTCTTAATTGTGGTACTGGTCACAGCCATTTACATTCATCAGAATTCACAGAACCATCCATCTTGAAGTGGTGAATTTGCTGAATAGAAATTATACGTCAAAGACCAGACGTTCAAAAATGCCTTTGCGTTTTGTGAGCTTCAACACTCGCCCAGTGGGAACCACAAAAGCATTGCCCAATTTGTCGAAAGCATTGCTGTTGTAACTTCAACACATGGGGAGAAGTTATGTTTTCCTACTGTCTTGGTCTGCTCAGGCCACCGTTACAAAACACCATAGACTCAGTGGATTGATCAACACACATTTATTTTCCACAGCAGAGGCTGGAAATCCAAGACCCAGGTTCCTGGGGAGGGCTTTCTTCCTAGCCTGCAGGTGACCAGCATCTGCTGTGTCCTCTTGTGACTCTTCCTCAGTTCCTGTGCCAGAGGAGTCAGGGGGGCAAGTGGGCATCCATCTTATAAGTGTCCTCATAAGGACACCATCCTATCCACCAGGGCCCCACCCTATATCTCCGTTAACCTTAATGACTTCCTTGGCGGCCCCCTCTCCAGTTGCAGCCAGGGTTAGAGCTTCAGCGTGCAAAGTGAAGGGCCACACAAATCTTTGTCCGTAACTAATGCCCAGTGGACAGGACACTTGGGTGCCCTGAGGCTGCAGGAGCTGAGGGTGGTCTTGTTCAGGTACTTCTGGTGGTAACTGCTGTGTGGGAAAAAGTCTGTTCCTCCTGGCTGGTGTCAGAAGTAACCAGACTGAAGCTTTGCTCTGAAAGAACCTGTGCAGGGAGAGAAAGGTCCTGTTTGAGACCGACCCCAAAGCTCTCCCAGGGGAAAGAGCAGGTAAGCCTGGCCCCCTGAAGGTTCAGACGGAGAATGGGCTTCCCTGAGAGGGCTCATCAGGGCCACAGTGGGAGGGAATGAAAGGGGTGCACAGGGTAGGGATGGGGCAGGGATAGGAGGGAGAGCTGCAACTCCACCTGGCACTACCCCCTCTGCCCACCAGTTCACAAATGGGACCCCGGCTCCCTCCCAGGCTGAACAGAGGGTCCCCCTAATTTGCTGTGGCTCTGGAGAGCAGGGGCCCTGCTGGGACATCCTGGCAAGCAGGGGGTCACTCAGGGTCTGTGCTCTGAGCTCCAGGCAAGGGAGCCTGGGGAGTCAGGGCAGGACAGGACATGGCCTGAGGGCCTGTGGCTCATCACCGCCCTCTGCGTCCTAGTTTACGTTCCGGTGGCATCTGCTGCCAGGGAAAGCCACGTGTCAACACAAGCTGCGGGAGGAGTGGGGAGCTATTTGGGGCAGGAGACAGACTAAGAAATAGACATTGCTCCCCGTGGATTTCAGCGCATTTCTTTTCCCTTTTGGGTTTCAGCTGTGCCCTAATTCTTCCCCTGTACGGGGACAGTTGGATCTTTGCAGGCAATGCAAGAGAGGCGCAACTCCAGATGTAGCGACTCCACTTTGGACAGGGGTGCCAGGTGGGGGCCCCAGACTTGTGTCCAGGAGGGCATTGTCTGTGTGCCACAGTCCACCGGCCTCTTGGAGATGAAATCCCCATGCCAGCCAAGAGGGGCACGCGATGCCGACTTAGAGTTCAGCATCACTCCACTTCTCCACTCGCCATCACTCCACACCTTCTCCTGGGCCCTGCCCTGATTTTCCGAATCTCCCGCTAGCCTTCTGCGGTGGAAATGAGGAGGTCGATGGCTCCGAAACCAGCAGGTCTGGGGCATTAAGGAAGATGACCCTAAGCATATCAATTAGGAAGGGCTCCAGAAGGAAACACGATTCTACTCTGAAAGTGCAAACGAAGGCATTTTCATGAAGGGACTGAAAGCTGTGGGCATTGTAAAGGGATTCAGCGAAGGAGAACAAGGTGTCCAGAGTTGAACAGCAGCAGTTAGCCATAGGGGAAGATACTGTCATTGGAATCCAGTGAGGACCGCAAGCGTAAAGGAGGGACTACCCCGTGGGAACTGAGTCCAGAATGGACCCAGCCAGCGGCAGAACAATGGCCCACACAGGAAAGTGACGGGGAAGAAATACCCCAACCCTCTCCCTTCCTGCCCTGGTACTTTCTGTTGGTACTTGCTGAGGTCAAGCCAAGTGGCATTTAGGATCCCAGGTAACTCAGTCCCTAGGAGCCAGCCTCCCAGGACCGAGGGAGGTACAGCACATGGATCTGTACTGGGGAAATGGGAGACAAATGGAAAATAATGGCTCAGCATCACCTAGCACATTCTCACAGAGGACAGAGTTGACAGCTATGAGCTATTTTTATTTTAGGGCTGATAAAGACACCACACTACCCATTAGTAAGCCTTATCATGTACAATATACTATGCCCAGGACTTTGCAAGTGTTATCTTGCTTAATCCTCATAGCTACCACGTGAGGGAATTACTCTTCTTGTTTTCCACATTTAGCAGGTCAATATGCCAGATATTATATCCTGATTTTTAGCACCATTGCTGCCTTTCTAAGTCTCCCAGGTATTGTAGAGGCTGAAAGTCTAAGAGCTATGTTTCTCAGGATCCCAGCAGGCTTCCAATTTAGATTCTCTGCCAAGCTTTAGGAGGCAGAGGAAAGGGAGCAATCATTTTCCCATGGCAGCTGTGTGCAGGCTCGCAGATTTCAGCAGATGGCAGTCATGAGGTTTTGCCATTAACTTTGGGTCTTCTCCTGCAAATCATCCTGATACTGAAGCTAATTGTATCATTTGCAGGGGGTTCCAATGATTCCTGTAGTTTACTGAGCTCTTGAAAAGAAGCAACTGTTTTTCCTGACCTTGACACTCAGGCACTTTTGATGGTTCTAGAAGTATTCATTTTCATGTATTAAATACCTTTCTGTTTGACATACCTGAGTGTTTTCTATTTTCCTGAAAGAATCCTGACTGATACAGTATTTGGTACTGAAAGTGGTTCCAGGAAATACAACTGCAAAGATGGAGGGAAATCTAAGATGTGTTGTTAGGCATGGATTAGCTTGAAGCCAATAATGACCTCCTGGCTAGTGGAAAATGGGTTTCTGGTAGAGTCCATGGCATGCAGTGTGTTAAGTTATGACCTGTCATTCATGGAATCAATTGCCTATTAAAAGAGACCAAGCACCTTTTTGATAGAATACTCTGGTGGAAGAGATAAGTACAAGGGTTAAAGTTACTGAATGGAAAATTTACAGAAAAAATACAGAACAAAATACCCCAACAATCTCAAGGCTTTAAAATTTCACCTCAGAGGCATAACTCAAAAGCACTGCAGAAGCATCAAAGAAGCTTCTACAACTGCCCCTGAAGGAATCTCTTATCATAGCAGAAACTGAACCCAGGGTTGTTCCTGCAGGTGGCAGAATTACAACCTAACTTGAATTCACAGCCTCTTTAGGTGCTTATGTGAAAGGTGATTAATTGGGAAGGACTGTGACCAGGAGTATTGCATTGGGAAACGTGGGTGTATTAAGATGAATCAACATACTTCACAACCTAAAAGTCCACTGAGCTTCCCTTCCTTTCCTTTCTGGGACCTTAGTCCTTTCTTGCTTGAAGACCTTGTAAAGACTCATCTGAAGAAAGTACTTTCCCAGGGAATGCTGATTCTCCCATAGCCCACTATCCCCAATCACCTCTCACAGCAGTCAGTAGAGCCATGCCAGTAGAATTTATATAAATCAGTTCAAATCTGACCCAGGAGAATATAGAAAACACACTGAAAGAACTGCAACATTCTCCTAATGTATACTTGTAGAAACCTGAGGATTATGTGCAAGAATGGATTCTAAGGGACTTAGAATTTGATTTGACCGAGCCAAATTTATCAGTCTAGGTGCACTTAAGAGAAATTCTGAATTCATAGCACCATAGTTTATAATAACAAAATATTAGAAACACATACTTGCTGAATTCATAAATGGAAAACAAACCAATCTAAATGTTCATTATCAGAGACCTGAATACATTTTGATATAGCCAAACAACAAAATGTCATTAGAGCAGCTGGAAGTGGCTCTATTTGGTCGAAGGACTAAAACCTTGGACCAAAAAAACATGGCCTACGTTAAACAGAATTGCTTTCCAGAATATAAAAGAAGGAATCCAAAGCCTCAGATAAGAATGCCAGAATGGATTTATTAATTTTGACCTGCTCCCCCATCCTCTAACTCCAGTTTATGAGATTCCTGAGGATGCTTTGTTATATTAGGCATGGAAAAATACATTTCCAAGAAGGCCAGCTGTGGTCTCAGGATCAGTTGCAGACTTGAGAACAATTGCAGCATCCTTGGAAGGCCCTGCTGTGGCCATCGTCTGTAGGCTGGGGGTGATGTAGCACGTACCCGTCTGGGGGAAAATTGGTTACAGTTGACCCCTTCCCTCATGGAGTAGTCAGCAATTTTTCATCACAGTAGTAGACATTTATTTATTCTGTCTATGGATGTGTTTCCCAGGCCCAAAAGGCCTTTGCTGCCTCATCACACAAAACTTACTAAATGCCTGGTTATTCATCACTATGGTTTTGCATTTGGCATTACTTCTTACAAACTGATTAAAATGCAACAGATTAAAATGCAACAGAACTGAAGCAATGCACTTGGTGCCCATGGGATTCACGGATCTTCCCATAGGTCCCACCACCCAGAAGCAGCATGCCTGATAGAACAGTGGAATGGCCCCATGAAGGTCATGCAACTGAGCCTGTTGAGATCTCATGACATGTGAGGCTGGAGTGCTCTTTTACGAAGTACCATGTCTATTATGAAGCACATTCAATAGGAGCTGATTCTTGTGTGGCCAGAAAACTTGGATTTGGGAACCAAGGGATAAGAATGGGACTGGCTTCATTTACTGTTGCACTTAACGATCCACACCCAATAACGTTTTGCTTCTTACCACCACAACTTTGAGCTCCGGAGGTTTCGAGATGTTAGTTCCCAAGGGAAGAATGCCTCTACCAGGGAATGCGATGGGTTTATTGCGTGCAGAGTTGAGACTGCCACCTGGACATTTGGAGTTCATTATACCACTAAGCCAATAGGCAAAGGAGGAGGTTAGTGTACTGGCTGAGAAGACTGACCCCAAATAGCAAAGAACAGAGATTTGCTACACACATGGGGACAAGGGGCAATATGTCTGAAATCCATTACATCCTTTGAAGATGCTCTTTCTATTTCATTGTCCAAAGGGAGAAATCAGTGGGAAACCATAGCAACCCTATCCAGGAAAAACCATCGAGAGTTCAGAAATGAATGCGTGGTCACCCCAACAAATAAAGAACCACAATCAGCTGAGGTTCAGATTGGAAGACGGCCAGCTGTGGTCTCAGGATCAGTTGCAGACTTGAGAACAATTGCAGCTGCCTGGATTTTCATGTTTGTTTTATGTATTTGTATATGCCAATTTCCCTTTTTTCCTTCTTTTCCCCAAGTGTTCACATTGGTTACATTTATTACTGATCTTTAGGATATGAGATTGTGGTGGCCATGGAGGTGTACCACCCAGATCTACTTCAAAAGAACCTGCTGTGGGAAGCATAGTTGATGACGGCCTTCAGCTACTGCTCCTCCAGATCCATCACAGCTGTCAGACCAACACCGCGCTTCTACGGAGTGCACCCAGCCAATGGCTGAGAGTGGCAGGGGTCAGTTTTTCTTGGGCCATTACTGCTCTCAACGTGGTACCCTTTGCTCATGAACTCTCATCAACCTGGTCCAGACTTTCTCAGACCTGCAATGGGGTCTGAAGATGCTCTGCCTCCTCCTGTTCCCAAGATCCTTTATCCTTGCCAGGCTTTTCCACCAATAAATCTCTTTCACATATAATTCAGTCTTGGCATCGGCTCTTGGAGGACCCAAACGGACAGGGATGTGAAGCTGAGATTGTGATTAAACAATCTCGCTCAAAGATGGATATGATGATTTTATGAGACTTTTCAGAGAGGATCAGAGTGTTCTGTTTGTGTAGAGAATAGTCGTGTTGTGTTAGGAGCATGCTGTTGTTACTATTCTTGATTCTAGAAATTTTAATAAAGAATGTTGTGTGCGTACGCTGACAGCCAAAGTGGTGGGCCTGCTAGCTCGTGTCTCAGTAAGCACTCAAAATCCAGTTCCCCTCTCCTAATTCCATTTTTTCTGTGTCATGTTGCAACTGCCTTACTCTAGAATTCTGGATGTGATTTTTGGGTCCAATGAGATGCACTTACTAATATCTGCAATGTGCAATGCAGGCAGTAGCAGCGCCAGCTAAAGCTGAGCTCTGCTAGAGTTGGATTGGATTTTTACAGTGACCTAACTCTTCAGTGTGATATTTCCTCCTGGTCATCAGCTACAGGCTCTGAGACAGCCTGGGGGAGAGACAGTAGCCATGTTGGGAGTAGCCAACCTCCCAACCGCTGGCTGGCACACCAGCCTCCTGGCCTTAGGTCACAGCCACAATGATGTGACTTTATAAAATCCCTGGCAGGCTAGAGGAGCAGCCCTGCAACCAAGCCTGCTCGTAAGATGAGGGTTTCTGTTTACTAACCTAGAGCTGCTCTATTCTTTCATCCTTGTTCCCCTTTCAACTGTCTCTTGCAAGTATTAGTTTTGCCATTAAATATGCATTTTGTTTTGCAAAATGAGAAGAGCTTATGAATACTTCAAATTTTCTCCCTCTGTTTCACTCCTTTCCATTTCTTTCTAAAATTACAGTAAAATATTAAATATACAAAAATGATATAAACAATAATACCATAAAATAAAACACTACAGAGTTGAAGCTCTCTGACGATCTCTCCATTTCTTCTAGCCATAACGAATATCCTCAACTTTGCATTTCTTTTCCCTTTGCAGTTGCTTATTTTTTCTACATCTGCATATATCCTCACACGTTTTTAAAATTTATAGAAATATCACACTGAATACATTTTTCTGTAACTTGCCTTTGTGCTGCATTGTGAGATTAAGCTATGTTGATTTGTTTCACTCCAGCCGATGTACGTAATCACCCTCTAATGACAGTCTGTTGTTTGGCTATACCAAACTTTATTCAGGTCTCTGATAATGAACATTTAGATTGGTTTGTTTTCTATTTATGAATTTAGCAAGTATGTGTTTCTAATTTTTTGTTATTATAAACTATGGTGCTATGAATATTCCTGTATATGCCGCCTTCAAATTTTTAAAATTTTAAGTGTTTTAAAATACAGTCATGTCAGGACACATTCTAAGAAATGTATCACTAGGCAATTTCATTGCTAGGCACACATCAATGTATGCAAACCTAGATGGCACAGCCTACTACACACCTAGGCCATATGGTGTAGCGTCTTGCTCTGACCACCATCATATATGTAGTTCATCATTGACCGAAATGGCATTCTGTGGCACCTCTGTATTACTTTTTTTTTAGTGGAAAACCATTTTTAAAAATATGTTTTAGATGAATGATAGTTTTTAGTGTCAGCAATTTCAATATCGCAGTTATTTTTTTTCAGCACATTGGTAGTAGTAGTCCATCTTTCAGCTTCCCTTGCTGCTGTTGAGAAGTCTGTGGATTTGATGCTCCTCTGTAAGTAAATCCATTTTTTCCTCACGTGTGCTGATTTTGAGATTTTCTCTGCCTTTATTGTTCTGCCATTTCACTGTGTTTAGAGATATATAAATTCTGCTTGGACTCTGTTGTGCTTCCAGAATTGGAAGATCAATGTCTTTCATTAATTATGGAACATTCTTGGTCACAGACTCATTGAACGTTTCCTTTTCTCCGTTATTTCTGTTCTTTGCTTCTGAAACTTCGGTAGTCGTATGTTAGTCCCTTTAACTCCGTCTGCTGTGTTTCAATACTTCTCTCTCATGTTTCCCATATTGCCTTTTAGCATCCTGAGTCATGTTCAGATCCATCTCCTAGTTTACTGATTACATTTTTATTTCCATAAATTCCATTGGATTCTTTTTCAATTCTGCCTGGCCATTTTTTGATGGCATTTTGTTTTCAGTCTCATAAGTTTCTTCCTTTTAAAAAATATGTTATACATAATTATTTATATTTACTGTCTAATACTTTAAATATCTGAACTCTAGGTGTGTAATCTTCTTTCCTGCTCTTTTTCATGATGGTTTGTTTTCTGTTTATGAATTTAGCAATTGTGTGTTTTGTACTCATATTTGCCTGGACTTAATTTGTGGGAATCTGTGGGAGACTGTAAAAATATCAGTGGTTGCCAGGGTATAGATGAACAAGTGAAGCACTGAGGATTTTTAGGCAGGGAAGCCACTCTGTGTGATTACTGCAATGACGGCCACATGTCATTATACACTCATCAAAACCCATAGCATGTGCAATGCAAACAGGTGAATCCTCATGTAAACTCTAGATTCTAGTTAGTCATAATGCATCAATATTGGCTCATTAATTGTAATGTGCCACACTAATGCAAGATATTAAAATAGGAGAAATTGGGAGATGGGGCCTATGAGAATCCATTGTATAATACTTTCTGCGCAATTTTTTTTATAAACCTGTAACTGTCAAAAGCCTATTCATTTTTTAAAATGTAGAGATAAAAAACTAAAATAAAAAAATAATCTTTGTGACTTTGACTTAAATAGGGAACACTATCTCAGGGTCATGAGAGAAAAGAACCAAGTGTCTCCTTCCGTGAACTGAAGCGAATCAAGAAGAGTGGTGTTTTAGTGGCCACTTTCTTTTGCCATCTAATGTTGGGTGTGTGTTGTGTTCTATTAAATTTCAAAGAGGGAAGTGCTGCATTTCCTGTTGTTCCCAGTAGCCTGAGAGATGGGACTATGACACTGTGATGGTTAATTTAATGTGTCTAACTTGGTCAGGCTCTGGTGCTCAGTTGTTTGGTTGAGCAGCAGTCTAGATGTTGCTCTGAAGGCTATTTTTAGACGTGATTAACATTTGAATCAGTAGACCCTGAGGAAAGCAGATTGCCCTCCATATGTGAGTTGGCCTCATCCAATCAGATGAAGGTCTTAGGAGAAAGGATTTAAGTCCCCCAAATAAGAAATTTTGCCCCCAGATGGCCTTCAGACTCGATGCTATAACATCAACTCTTCCCTGGGTCTCCAGTTTACCTGCCTTCCCCACAGATTTTAAACTTGACAGTCACATGGGCCAGTTCTTTAAAATAAATCCCTCTCTCTTTACATATATGTAATGAAAGGAAACTATCCATAAATAAATGATATGTATTTAGAAGTAAAACAATATGTATTTTTATATACTTATGTGTATATAAAATTATGTATGTATACAGACACGTGCATACATACATAGGTATGTATACAGACACATGTGCATACATAAGTATATGTATACATGTTCAGTTGGCCCTCCATATCCATGGTTCTACATCTGTGGATTCAACCAACCTCAGATTGAAAATATTTGGAAAAAATAGGGATGGTTGTATCTGTACTGAACATGCACAAACTTTTTAAAAATTATTATCCTTAAACAATACAGTATAACAACTATTTACATAGCATTGACATTGTATTAGGCACTGTAAGTAATCTAGAGAAGATTTAAAATATGTGGAAGGATTGCATAGGTTACATACAAATTCTGTTTTATATGAGGAACTTGAGCATCCGTGGATTTTCGTATCCAAGAAAGGTCCTGGAACCAATTTCCCACAGATACCAAGGAAGAACTATATTTATATAATGAAACTAATGACTAATTGCGAGGGACCCTATGAGAAAAGGCACACATTTGGCTGTGACATATACATTAGACATCATGAAGCACCCATACCATCTACATTCCTGTATCTTTCCAGTGCCTGTTTCACAAAGTATCTGAATGAATGAATAATGAATGAATGAATGAATGAATGAGCAGATGAATGTCTTTCTCTTTTATGGGGCCACATACGATTGTCTCCTTTGTAGCTATGCCAGGTAGATATAACCAAGAAAGGACCCCCCAGAAAACTACCACTAGTCCCTGACTGTCCTTCATGGCACCAATCTTTAAATAAACGTGGTCTCTTAGTTTTCTAAAAACAAATTCTTATCATTTGTGTTTCAGTCTGGCCACACAAGCTATTTTGTTTCCACTCAGTGAAAAGATGTGCTTGTTTTCTCGTCCTGGAATGTTTATCCTTTCTCACTGGATGGATGAAGACTCTGGCGACTGGCAGTGGGCTTCACTCAGTGACCCACATATGTGGAGAGAGCGGATGTTGCCACTTCCTCTAATCCACCTCATTATCCTAACTTTTTATTTGGATAAATAAGGAGAGAGAAATAATGGTGTGGTCTGTAAGTAGCAAGCCGTCATCTCCCCACGTTCAAGTCCAAACCGGATGAAAGACGCCTGATCCTAACTCTACCAGAGACTTTCTTTCATGGATGGCCCAGGAGACGGAAGCATTTGCACCTCAGATGGGGGTTCCTTGTGCGCGTCCGTATCATGCACTGAACTGACGGAATTAGAGTGGGGCAATGACGGGGTAATATTGTGTTCCACGAGATAAATAAGTTATTAAGCATTACAGAATGTTGGTTTGATGAAAGACCTTACAGTTCATCTAATGGAATCTCTTTTTCATGGATAAGGAAACTGAGGTCAAGAAGCATAAGTGATTTCCCAAGGTTGAGTTTCCAACCCTTTCCTGAAACCGTCCTTCTTTGTTGGAGGTTACTGTTTTCCTCCAGGATTCCCCATGCACTGCACGTGCCTCTTTTTAGCATTGTGTTTAACATTCCTTCATTAGCCTGTGAGATTTGGAAGAATTGAGTCCATGTCTAACTTCTGGGGGCCGGTGTAGATGCTACCCCATAGCAGATGCTCCACAGATGCTTGTGTGAGAATGGAAAGGAAGAGAGGAGAGAGAAGAAAAAGAAGGAAAAAGGCTGGGTTCAAAGCTTAGCAATTAGGTTTATCACCGGTAAACATGGTGGCCAGCAGCAGTTGAGACCCCAGTCCTATCAAGAAAAGGTACTGAGGAACACACACCAGCGAGCTTCTCGTGGATCCTGAGATTATGGTGTAGGCTTTCCCCTCCTTTTCTGTCTCCTCCTGGATCCATGGAATAAACTGAGCCACAGACACAAACATACCAGGTCTCCCCCTGGAGCCAGATCTTATGCCCCAACTGAAGACACCCACTTGGAAGAGTCTCTGGGTTCCATACATAGCACAAACCAGAGGTGCCCCACTGTCTCCCTGGGAATGAGAAAAGGAAGAACAGTCTGCTATCAATGGTACCTCCAGAAAGAACATGGAGGGGAAAATGGGAGGGTCCTAGTGGTGTAGGCTAGCCCCCGCCCTGTGTGGGAACCTAGAAAGGGATGGGGTACCTGGAGGGAGGAGGGGGCTGGGCAGGGGTGAGTACCTTGCAGATACCATTGGTGCCTGGTTCCTTCCAAGCACAAATCATGTTCCTGGGGAGCTGGTTTACCCTCTTGGCACATTCTTTCTGGCTAATCTGCACCACCCTCAGCTTTTCCAGGTGCATGTTTAGGTCATCATATTGGTCTGACAAAGGGAGAAAGCTGGTGTGAGAGTGAGCACTACATCAGCTGCCAACAGTGACCAGCCCACACACGATCAGCATGGAAGCCTGGGAGGCAACCAGCATCCAGCAGATCACAAATTCACAGGGTGTGGAGGCCTGGGATGACTTCAGTCTCCTCTCCAACAGTCCCAACAAGAAGTTCCTCCAGTAAATGTGTGCTTCCTGTGGGAAGTTCGCTCTCTCCAGAAGCAGCCCACAAAAGCCCCTGCCTCAGCCCCTGCCAGGGGAACTTGGAATGAAGGTCCTCCCTGGCCCCACCATCCCTTCACAGCCAGGCTTTGTCCTGAGGATCAGAGCAGCCCAACCTCTGAATTGGTGTTGGCCAGTGTCTTCACCAAGCCAAATGGAGACACCAAGAAGAAGACACGCCTGGTCATGCCACTTTGTAGGAAGGAACTGACCACAATACCAGGGGAACTCTTGGCCTTCTCCCCACCACACTCTCACCCTCCCAGAGATCTTCCCTGGCCAGGCAGCCTGGTGCCCTGCAGGGAAAAGGGTGGAGTCATCCGTAATGGAGCTTGGTTGGAGAATCAGTGGCTCAGAGCTCTCTTGGGATGGTGTTTTACATGGGGTGGCCAACAAGATGGGGAGATGGCCATTGTGAAGCAGCCACAAGTGGGATGATCCAAACTGGCTTATCATGCTTTTGACTCCACAAAAATTATCATCGGTCTCATATTTTGAGATTCTTCTATGTCCTAGGCTTTTACTGGGTACCTCATTTAATTTAATCCCCATAACTTATTTGAGGAGGCGTTCCTGGCGTTCTGTAGATGAGAAAACTAAAGGTGAGGAAGGTGAAGGAGCTCAAGAGAGACAAAGCCACAATTCAGACCCAAGCATTCCCTCACCCAAAGCATCATGCTCTCTAGCCCAGGGCACCCTACATTTGGGCTTTCTATGGGTTCTGAAAAGAGGGCACGTACCATACCCGTTTGTCGTTACCCACTCTGCCATCCAACACCGGTCCCAGGTCCTCTCCTCCTGCTGCAGGCAGACAGGCATTTTGAAATTGCTGAATTGCACTGGTGTGGCAAGTAGAAGCAGAGAGAGGTCACTGTCGAGCTGGGGTGGTTTGTAATCTTTGTGAATAATGACCTTCTGCACTTGCTTTCTCTCTGAGTGGATGTTGCTGAATGTTCTCGTTCCCATTACCACAGTGACATTTACCACGGCCATGTCTAATCTAAAGAACGAATATAAAAGCACCAGTGCTAACAAGGGTGATAGTGCAATTCGCATTCATAGACACATTTGTAAACAGTGAGTTGACAACTAACTAAGGAGAAGTCCAGTGCAGTGGGTGAGCTACCATGGTCTGGAGTATGGCTAGGATTAGATAGGTAGAAACTAGGACCCCAAACTCTGACAAATCTCTGAACCGGTGGGTTGACAGTCCAGGGAAACTCTCCTGACCAAAAGAAGAGGAATGAATCCCTCTGAGAGATGAGATTGTAAGCTCCTTGATGACAAGGACCTAAGCAGTCTTGTCAACTCCTATGTCCCCAGCTCTTGGAACAGCACATAGTAGGTGCTCACTGGGAAGGTGTTCAATCAATGACTCCAGTGTGTTGTCTTCATACACAGATGACAGGCAGGAGAGAGTGTACTGATGTACTGGGTACATAGCTCTGACTAGCAGCCCACATTTGGATATGGTTGGCTAAATAAAGAGGAGAGAGTGGGTGTACAGCAGAGACCCTGGGGCACAAAGCCAGTGCAACATTCTACACGTAGAACCTAGGGCTTCATAGGGCTGTGCACAGGCCTGCTGAGCTGCCCAGCCCAGACAATACATTGACAAGACGGGATGTAGATGAAGACACTTACAGGGTTCTTGGGAAGCAATGTGCGGCCGTCAGAACCCACCACTGATGTATGATTGAGCCTCCACAGAGGTGTTTCCGAGACACCTGGATACTCACTTGCCACGGAAACTCACCATTCTGGACTTGAAGCCTTTCATGAAATGGTAACCATGACGAGTTTGGAAAAGCAGGCCTGTGGCCACATTGAACGTTTTCTGAAGGAGAAAGGAAAGAGCCATTTGTACGTGAGAAGCATGGAGAGATCCTGATCCCTATTCCCGGAATCTTCCCAAGTAAGACCAGTGCTGAAAGCTGAGTGAGGTAGCGCAAACAGGCCGAGGAGGGGAGAGCTCGGAAAACACCAGCAACCTGCACCTTGTTCCGTATCTATTTTTCACGGCTGCAGAGAGCTGCGAGACCTGGGGAAGTCTGGGCAGTGCTCTGTCAGAGGCGTATGGGCTTAGGGTGGCCACGGAGATGCACCAAAGATACACAGGGTCCACTCAGGAGATGGAAACTGTGCAGTGATCTGAACAAGGAAAGTCTAACAGAAAGAATCACAAACTATAACTGGGGAGTGACTGCAAAGCATCAGCAGCACTCTAAGATATGGCAGGGCAGGAGGAGAGTATCTGAGGAGGAGCCAAACTTGGCAGGGGACCCTCTCCCTCTCCCCAGGAGTGGGACTCACAACACATTGGAGAAGGTGTCTGCAACCCAGCGGAAGGCAGACATTTGCCGGCTTGCCCCGGGCCAGAGCTGATGCCCTTGCTAGAGAAGCAGAATGCACCGCTCTGGAGTGCACGCGGCCGGGAAACGGTGGCCAGGAATGGCAACAAGGAACACGGCTCTGGAGTGCAGGCAGACTGTGCAGCACACAGATGCCTGCAGGGGGCTTGTCAAGAGCCTGCCCACTGGCTGGGGGGTGCAAGGCCTGGGTGTGTGTCCGCCCTGGGACAGCTGCAGTGAAAAGGTGTAGAAGGCTCAGGGGATTTCGATGCTGATCCAAGAAAAAGATATGATCACGAGCTGGTGGCAGCGCACACAAGTTTCATTTGGGAATGCTTTGGGAGGTTGCATGCAGGGGAAGCCCTTGACTGCCTGAGACTATCTGGAGGTTAAGGAGATACCATCCAGAAGAGGAAGAGGACTCTGACAGGGGGTTACCTGTCTAGGTGATGTGGTTCACTGGCACAGTGGGGAGTCTCTGGGTCAGAGAGCTCTCGGGGCAGCAACGGCTGCGGGCCTTTTCTAGCCATAGGCTGCATATTACCTGTGGCGAGCAGATGTTGGGTGCAGTTTCACAGGGTATGCAAAGCAGACAAGCTTTAGATGGCTAAATATCTGTGTATTTGGACTATGTTCAAAAACAGCTGGATGTGTAACACATTGAATTTAGGACCAGCAGGCTTTTGAGCTAACGAGGAGAAGCCTGCCATGAACAAATTGACAAGCTAAGGGCCATCCTTGGCTCGTTTATAGAACAGGTCACTGAACAGAAGACAGGGCTTGAGCTCACTGAGAGGAGGATGGCAGAGTCGAGCACCAGCAGGTGTTCCCCACGTGCTGGCGGCAACCACGCCATAGGAGCAAGAAGCAGCAAACAGAAGCTTGCTGGAAAGGCCCAGGAAGAAAGGCCCCTTCCGCCTACAGTGTCCTTCCAGTGCCTACTGCTGAGAAAGCTTACTGTTGGGCTTGCTACAAAGAACCACGTCTCACAGGGTCCAGCTGCATTACTGGCGACCCAATTTACAGGGATCCAAAGAAGGCCTGTAGGGGGTTGGGGGACACAAAAGACATGCAGAGTAAAGGACATGGTCACTGTGGCCACCAGTCTCCAGCAAATATACATGCCCTGAAGGACTCCTGGAAATAGCCCAGGAAAATGAGAAGCAAATAGAGATTTGGCATGGGCATAATAAATATGCATTCTTTTTTTAAAGGAACAGGGATGGGAAAAAACAGCAACATTTACTAGATGAAACTCTAAATAGGAAAATATTACCCAGAACAAATAAAAAAATCTGAGTAGATATGTTGCCATAAATCATAAAAAATAAAACCTTATAAAGCAATCACCTATGTGAAAGAAGATTATAAATTAGAAACTCAAGGAAGAGGTTGTAAGAAAACATGAGGAGAAAGTGAGAAAACAGGAGGAGATGGGGCATGAGCTGGCAGATGTTGGGCTAGAAAAGGAAGAATAAAATACAGAAAATTCTTTGGACAGCATAGTAAGGGATAAGGAGTGTGTAAATTAGAGAAGCAATGAAAATTAAATAAAAACAGAGTTTAAAAGAGATTTTTGTGAGAATGCAATTTTTAATTTTGGGGAGATAAACATCCAGATAGCAACTGCTAGGTCACGTGGTCAGTGCACGCTCAACCTTTTACAAAACTGCCTAATTGCTTTCCACATGGCTGCAGCATTTTGCATTCCCATCAACAATGGGTAAGGGGTCCTGCTGGGTGCAGTGGCTCACGCCTGTAATCCCAACACTTTGGGAGGCCTGTGGTCGGGAGTTTGAAACAAGGCTGACCAACATGGTGAAACCCTGTCTCTACTAAAAATACAAAAATTAGCTGGGCATGGTGGCATGGGCCTGTGGTCCCAGCTATTCAGGAGGCTGAGGCAGGAGGCAGGAGAATCACTTGAACCCAGGAGGCAGAGGTTGCAGTGAGCCAAGATCGCACCACTGCACTCCAGCCTGGGAGACAGAGCAAGACACTATCTCAAAAAAAAAAAAAAAAAAATGGGGATAAGAGTTCTTATCACTTTACATCCTTGCCAACACTTGGTGCTATCAGAAGTTTTTATTTTAGCCATTGTAGCAGACACACAGCAATATTTATTGTGGGATTGTTCACAATCCTCCAAACTGGAAATACCCAAATATCCGTCTATGGGTGAATGGATAAGTGAACTGTAATCTACCCACATGATGGAATACCACCCGGGAATAAAAAGGAACTATGGGTGCATGCAACAACAGAGGAATCTCAAAAGCATTACACTAAGAGAACACAGGCTGAGAAAGTCACGTACTGTGCAGGGTTATATTTGTATGGCATTCTGGACAAGGCAAAACTCTAGGCATGGATAACAGGTACAGTGGCTGCCAGGAGTTGGGGTGGGGGAGGGTGAGTACAAAGAGCAGATAGAGGGGATTCTTGGGAGTACTAAACATTTCAATATCTTGTCTATAGTGAGGGCAACATGAATCTACGCATGTGTAAAAGCCCATAGAATGGTACCCCAAAACATAAATGTTACTCTTTATAAAAATAATGAGAAAAAATGATAGCTAGAGAATACAGGCAATGATTATTCTTGAATTTTAAATGACACATGAAAATAGGAATAGATGAGCATCTCGCTAACGTGATAAAGTGTATCTTGGCCTGAAAGTGAGTAGCATGCTGACTGGGGAAAAGCTAGAAGCCTGCCCATGGAGTCAAGAACAACACAGATGTCCGCTACCTCTGCTACTCGTTACCATTGTACAGGCGGCTAGGAGGAGATGGTGACAGATTGTGAGCAGAGGAAGCCCAGAGGATCCCTCTGCCACCATGTTAGATGATGGCTGGAGGGGGTGGGAACAGGCACATGGGAGCAGAGTGAGACAGGGCTTCTATCTAGAAGAGTCTATGAGGGGCCGGGCGCAGTGGCTCACGCCCGTCATCCCAGCACTTTGAGAGGCCGTGGCGGGCAGATCACATAAGGCCAGGAGTTCAAGACCAGCCTGGCCAACATGGTGAAACCCCGTCTCTACTAAAAATACAAAAATTAGCCAGTCATGGTGGTGGGCACCTGTAGTCCCAGCTGCTTGAGAGACTGAGGCAGGAGAATTGCTTGAACCCGAGAGGCAGAGGTTGCAGTGAGTCGAGATCATGCTATTGCACTCTAGCCTAGGAGACAGAGCAAGATTCTGTCGGGGAAAAAAAAAAAAAAAAAAAGAGTCTCTTGAGTGGGCCAGGGATAGTTGGAGGGTTACTTAAAAATGGGATACTTTCTGAGAAATATGTGGTTAAAGGCAAGCATCATAGAGTGAACTTACACACAGCTAGATGGTATAGCCTGATCACGCCTAGGCTGTATGGCATAGCCTATTGTTCCTAGACTACACACCCATACAGCAAGTTACTGTACTGAATATTGTAGGCAACTGTAACACGATGGTATTTGTGTATCTAAATGTAGAGAAGGTACAGTAAAAATATGATATAAAAGATATTATAGGCCGGGCACAGTGGCTCAAGCCTGTAATCCCAGCACTTTGGGAGGCCGAGACGGGTGGATCACGAGGTCAGGAGATCGAGACCAGCCTGGCTAACACGGTGAAACCCCGTCTCTACTAAAAAATACAAAAAACTAGCCGGGCGAGATGGCGGGCGCCTGTAGTCCCAGCTACTCGGGAGGCTGAGGCAGGAGAATGGCATAAACCCAGGAGGCGGGGCTTGCAGTGAGCTGAGATCATGCCACTGCACTCCATCCTGGGCGATAGAGCAAGACTCCGTCTCAAAAAAAAAAAAAAAAAAAAGATATTATAGTGCACTCGTCCAGGACACTTACCGTGAATGGAGCTTGCAGGACTGGAGTTGCTCTGGATGAGTCAGTGAGTGAGCAGTGAGTGAACGTGAAGGCCTAGGACATGACTCTACACGGCTGTAGACTTTGTAAACACTGCACACTTAGGCTACATTAAATTTATAAAGAATAGTTTTTCTTTCTTCATTAATAAATTCATCTTAGCTTCTGTAACTTTTTTTTTTTTACCTATAAACTTTTATTTTTTTTAATCTCTTAAAATTATTTTGTCATAACATAGCTTAAAACCCACCTTGTACACTGTAAAACTATTTTCTTTCTGGCCAGGTGTGGTGGCTTACACCTGTAATCCCAGCACTTTAGGAGACTGAGGTGGGTAGATCATGAGGTCAGGAGTTTGAGACCAGCCTGGCCAATATGGTGAAACTTTGTCTCTACTAAAAATACAAAAATTAGCCGGGTGTGGTGACGTGCACCTGTAGTCCCAGCTACTCGGGAGACAGGCAGGAGAATCACTTGAACGCAGAGGCGGAGGTTGCAGTGAGCCGAGATCATGCCACTGCACTCCAGCCTGGGTGACAGAGTGAGACTCCATCACAAAAACAAAACAAAAACTTTATATCCTTATTTCATGAGCTTTTTTATTTTTTAAAAAATTATCTTTCACTTTTTAAACATTTTTTAAAGAAATTAAGACACAAACACACACATTAGCTCTTCATAGACCTACACAGGGGTCAGGATCATCGATACCTCTTGTCCCACTGGGAGATCTTCAGGGGCAGGAACATGCCTGGAGCTGTCATCTCCTATGATAACAATACCTTCTTCTGGATACCTCCTGAAGGACCTGTCTCAGGCTGTTTTATAGTTAAGTATTTTTTAATAAGAAGGAGCATACTCTAAAATTACGAAAAAATATATAGTGTAATAAATACACAAATCAGTAACATAATCGCCTCTTATCATTATCAAGTATCATTCGATGTGCCTAATTGTAGGTGCTGGACTTTTATACAACTGGCAGTGTGGGAAGTTTGCTAAAACCAGCGGTAGCACTGACACATGAGTGATGAGTTGTGCACCGGTGACAGCTACCATGTCACTAGGGGACAGGAATTTTTCACCTCCATTGTAATCTTGTGGGACCACTGTCATATATGCAGTTTGTCGTTGCCCCAAACGTTGTTATGCATCCCCTGACTGTATTTAAAGTTGAGGGATGTGATCTTGCCCTGGATCCTTCAGGATACTTATCTGGGGTCCCACATGTTTTTTTTCCCCCCAAGAATCTGCTCTGAAAGGTCATTTCGCTACCTCTGTGCTCCTAGGACATCACTATGAACTTGTTTAAAGTTCATTTTAAGTAGAATATTTACCAACTGTTTTTTGTAAGAAAGTTATTTAAATATTAAGGATATTTGAACATCTTTTTATCTGAAAATAAAACCTGTTTTTCAGTGAATAATACTCAGCTCACCCAATGTATCAATTTCTTCTGTTCTGATGTTTGGAAGTTAAAATATGTTGCTTCATTAAACCTTTCCCTTTTTCATTTCTTCTTATGGTTTAAATGCTTAGAAAGTCATTCTCTTTGCTAAGAGATTATTGAAGAAGCTTCTTTTGAAGGAATCTGTCCGTGTCCATCTGTCATGATTGCCATCGTTTGCTCTAATAATCTTCTCTTTGAGAGAAGAAGCATTAGTGATGTTACAGCATTAGAATGTAAATTCAATAAACATAGGTTGCCAAGGACACCAAGTTTATGACAATAAATTAGTAGAGATTTATGTTAGAAGATGTCACTGTGCAGCATTAGAATGCTGTAACATCATTAGGAGAATTTATTTAGGGCTCATCTCTTGTTAATTCAGGGTGGCTATTTCTCATCCCATCTCTTGCCCCAGATTTTCATTTCACGTTTTGCAATTCCAGACTTGAAATTTAAATCAGAGTAGAAAGGGTGTTCCCCATTTCTCACAGCTCCGCTCTTGATCTCCTCATTTTCTCCCCATTCTCTCTGCATTTTCCTCTCCCCATCTCTGTAGAGTTTCTCGAATTCCCAAGTGAACACATATCCACGGAGGATGCAAGCCCGCGGTGAGCTCTACACGCAGCTTAGCACGAGTGTGTAGCAATAGCTCTTGTTACAGATGCCTGGCTGGTTTCAATTTTGATTGTTACACTGAAACTGAGTGGTAGTCATTCTCCACCAATACAAAAATAGACAAATGTTTGTTTTTATATTGAAGGTTTAAACCAAATCTGAATTCAGTGCCCAAATTCTTCATCAAAGAGTTTATTTAATTCTCAGAGCTCTCAGCCACCAGGTTTTAGAACGCATGGTTGCAGTGGTAGAATTGTTTAACAATCTTGGTCATAGCACTAAGGAAAACCCCACAGCTAGTAGCATTTAAACAGAGAGTAAACGTTCACTTTATGTTTAATGCTGACAATGCTTAAAATTCGATAAACACAGATTGCCCAGGACACCAAATTTATGGCAATAAATTAGTAATATTTATGTCAGAAGATGTCACTTCGCAGAAGCTAGCACTGTCTTTTTTTACTCTTGCCACCCTGTGAGGATATTGCATTTTACTCTGAGTTGGCTGTTCTCAGTCCTCCTGTTTCCCCAGGTTGATCCCCATGTGAAACAGAGATTGCATTGGTCCATGTTGCCTGGAGCTGTTCTCTTCCCCACTGAAGCTACAACTTCTTCCTCAAGCCCCTGCAGCTCCAAAAATCCCCCATATTCCAACACACAGAGGAGGACCCTATCCTTCCTCTTCCTGTACCCCTCCCTCCGTCAGCCTCCTTGGCATCTCTCCTTGGGACTGTGGGGCAGTCTCCTCACCCTCATGTTAGCCCTGATCCCTCGACCCCCTCCTCCCACCTCCCACACGGCCACCTCAGTTCCCTGGCTAGCATGTGGGGGCGATCTTGCTGATTTTCTCCTTAAACCCTTCCACGGTCCCTTCCCATGTCCACAAACAAGACAAAGTCACATTGCTCAGTGGATAGGAAAAAAACAAACTGTTTCCTCCTACTCTATACACCCCCACTCTCAATAGTTCATTTTTGACGCCAGGTAGATGGGTGTTTTTCACACACTAAGCAATTTTCCATGGGGCCCCAGCTGGGGCTCGTACAATTCAACTCAATCTGATAGAGACCAGAGTTAGTGCAGACCCCACAGGGTAAAAGGGCTCAGTCCCACAGACGCCCCCCCACTAACTTCAGACAACAATCACAAATAGTAGGTTTCCAGGTCACAACTTCTGACTTGACTACAAATTGGGGATTCCCACAACCCCATCCTCAGGTTTGCTGATTCATTAGAGCAGCTCACAGAACACGGGAAAAACCGTTTACTTATAGTGCTCATTTATTTCAAAGGATATTTTAAATAGTGCAAATGAACAGCCAGGTGAAGAGATGCCCAGGGCAAGGTATGGGGGAGGGGACGTGCTGCTTCCATGCCCTCTCTGGGCATGCCACCTTCCCCGTGTTCAGAAATTGGGAAGTGCTCCAAATTCTTGCCTTTGGGGGTTTTGTGGACGCTTTTTTGCATAGTCATGATTGATTAAATCATTGGCCATTGGTGGTCAACTCAGCATTCAGCCCCTCTCTGAAATTGCAAAGCATCTTGAAAACATGTCAACAGGGCACTTTCCATGTTGTATGAATTATCTGTTGACATGTCTGTCTCTGTGACTAGACTATAAATGCCTTGAGGCTGTAAATCATATTGTGCCCTCTCTGTACTGCTAACATTTAACACAGTCTTTAAATACGTTAAGTTTCAGTAAATGTTTATTGAATAAATGAGTGAACAAAAAAGCTATACGTTTCCTGAATGTTTTGAGCGCTTTATAATTTCAGCTTGTGCAACCTTTTGGAGTTGTTACTTACAGAGGTTTACCACCCATAATTTTCAGTTTCTATTTATCCCAGTTTTAAGCTTTTTAGATCTTCAAACTATGCTCAGAACAACTCGTTTAGGGGATTGAATCAGAAAGTCTTAGTTCTGCTGGCACAATATCTTGGAAACCTCTTTGATTCTCTCTCAGGAATTGGTTGAATCTGGGTAGTGATTAAGAGCTATCAATTATTCATTATTCACTCACTCATCTATTCATCTCAGAAATATTTATTGAAAATCTACCAGGCATAAGGTTGTATATTATCTTAGTGGCAAATTTGAGCTTCAAACCCAGGTCTTCTCAATCCTAGTTCAATGCTATTCCTTCCACATAGACCATCTGTCAATCAGGCCCAGCCCCTTCCTCAAGGACCCTGCAGGGCAAGACATTATAATAGTAACTGCTACACCCATTGTAGCCCAGGCACTGTGCTATGTTCTTGATCTTATACATATTAACTCCTTTAATCTTCACTTATAAGATGGATTCTATTATTAAATCTATCTCACAGAAGTAATGGAGGCCCAGAGAGGCAGGCAAGTTCCTCGGGGGCATACTGTCAGTAAGTGCTCAAACCCGGAATGGAAGCCAGGCAGTCTGATTCTAGAGCCAGACCATATATAGTTTGGATCCATGCCCCCACTCAAATCTCATGTTGAACTGTAATCCCAGAGTTGAAGGTGGGCCTGAAGGGAGGGCATTTGATCATGGGGGTGGATTTCTCATGAGTGGTTTCCCATCATCCCCTTGGTGGTGTTCTCGCGATAGTGAGTGAGTTCTTGCGAGATCCGGTTGTTTAAAAGTGTGTAGTACCTTCCCCTTTTCTCCTTCTTGCTCCTGCTGATGTGCCTGTTCCCCTTTTGCCTTCTGCCATCATTGGAATCTTCTTGAGGCCTCCCCAGAAGCAGATACCACTTTGCTTGCTGTACAGTGTGCAGAATTATGAAACCTCCTTTCCTATAAATCACCCAGTCTCAGCCCAGCCTCAGGTATTTCTTCATAGCAGTGCACAGTTCTGCCTACTCACATGCCGTTGCTCCTTCTGGCCACTATAACGCTAGATTCATGTTTCAGTGTTGCTTCTCTGGACACAGCTGAAAGAAGCAAGCTCCCCATTCTAACTTACATTTTATATGCTTTATTTTCAATAGCCCCCATGGGAAATCATCACTTTTTTGCCTTATGCATAGAAAAACCTTGGAGATTTTTCCATCAAGAATTTCCACTGTCTGGACATTTTCCATGGATGAACCAGGAAAATAGTTTCCAGGCCCTGACTTGCATTCTCTACACTATGGCCCTTATGAAAAGATATTGGCCATAGTTCCACCACCATTCTTTTTGATGATTTGGACCCTTTATTAATATATTTAGATATTTTCAATATGCCTCAGTCATTTTAAAATAAAATCAGGTCTCTAGTTTGAGTTTCAATATATAATCTTTTCTTTGATATATTTAGATATTTTCAGTACACCTCAGTCGTTTTAAAATAAAATCGGGTCTGTAGTTTGAGTTTCAATATATAATCTTTTGTTTGAATTGTAAAATAACTTTACAGTGACATTTAAGGAAAGATGGCTTATAAATACATTATGCACACAATATACATATACACCCATCCCAGGTGCATACTGAAATTAACCAAAATATATTTTATTTTATTTTATTTTTTTGAGACCGAGTTTGGCTCTTGTTGCCCAGGCTGGAGTGCAATGGCACAATCCCAGCTCACTGCAACCTCTGCCTCCCAGGTTCAAGCAATTCTCCTGCCTCAGCCCCCTAAGTAGCTGGGATTACAGGTGCCCACCACTGCACCCGGCTAACTTTTTTAATATTTTTAGTAGAGACAGGGTTTCACCATGTTGGTCAGGCTGGTCTCAAACTCCTGACCTCAAGTGATCCACTTGCCTCTGCCTCCCAAAGTGCTGGGATTACAGGCATGAGCCACTGTGCTCGGCCAAAATACATTTTTAAAAAAGAAAAAAAACTTATCTGTGTTGAAATCAGAAGAACCAAACTCTTTCTGCAAACTTTGTATGTTTTCATTATAATTTTACCAGGATGAAAGGAGACCCAGAAAAGGCACAGACATGTAGCATTGCTATTCTAGAGTTCCTTGAAATGCAGAGGACTGGGAACGGCATGAAAAAAAGTCCACAGAGTCCCACCACGGCCTGCAGCTTAGAGGACAAAAGCCTGTGGCCCAAGCAGATGATGGGAAGGACAGGGAGCTCCCCTTGGAAGCCACTTGACCTCTGTTGGGACAGGCTGGACAGAACAGTCTGCCTGTATGTTACCTCTCCTCCCGCTCTTGACACAGTTTCTTCAAGGTCATGGGCAAGATGAGGAGGCAACTAAGTTTCCCAGCCAGGACTAGAGCCGTCTTTGCACAGAAAAATACGTATCTGGCTCAGGAAATTAAAAAGGCTTTGAGATTCAAGAAAATCACCACAAAGACGGAAGAACCTCTTGAAATCCAAGGATACCCCTACACATGAAAAGATTCCATCCAAGCTGATAGAACTTCACTCCTTTCTTGGCCCCCTTCTGAAGGAAAGTATTCCAACACTGTATTCCTTGATTGTGACTGATTGGGACCCCAACTCCCTCGCCACTGTCCCCAGGCAGGCTGAACAGAGATGGTGAATTGCCAGCATACAGCCCTCCAGGTACAGAGAGAAGATCACGACTAGGCTCATGTCAAAAGGGAAAGACAGCAGTGGGTTTCTATCTAGATCACGTGGACCAAAAGGCAGATCTCCTAGAACTGGCCCCGAGTTAAAAACAAACAAGCTGAAAAATAGGAAAATCTTGCAAAACTATTACAAAAAAAGAAACAAAATATACAACATAAACATGAATAATACATTTGTTTGGCTAGTATCAGGGGAAAAATAGCTTAGAACTGTTTTATGCAAGGATGTTGAAGAAAAGATGAAACACTATAAAACAGAAGCTCGTAAGAGGAAAGAATAAAATAAGAAGGAGCTGGCAGCAACAGATAAAAAATAAGGGGTAATAACAGAATTGAAAAATTAGACCGGACACAGTAGCTCAATCCTGTAATCCCAGGACATTGAGAGGCGGAATAAATCACTTGAGGTCAGGAATTCGAGACTAGCCTGGCCAACATGGTGAAACCCCAACTCTACTAAAAACAGGAAAATTAGCGGGCCGTGGTGGTGGGCGCCTGTAATCCCAGATACTCAGGAGGTTGAGGCAGGAGAATCGCTTAAACTGGGAGGTGGAGGTTGCAGTGAGCCGAGATCACGCCACGGCACTCCAGCCTGGGAGACAGAGCAAGGCTCCATCTCAAAAAAGAAAAAAAGAAGAAAAGAAAAATTAAAACCAAAATAGATGGAATATGAAATTTGGACAACCTTGTTGCTGAGAATAATTACAAAGTGTAAAATATGTACCATCCCTTGATCAAAAGCACTGAAGAGTTAAGTTAATGAAGAGTTACTGGGCCAGTTTATAGCAAAAGAAGGAAATCCAGAGAGGTGAGCCAGGTAACAGGAATGCCCTGGGGGCAACTTGGCAGTTTGTGACTCTAGGACTAGTCAATGGTGAGGGGCGTCATAAGTTCCTGTGGCTTTGGTTAGGAGCTTAATGGTCTGCACCCTAGGAGTATGGGCACATCACAAGTAAACTGGGCTACAAGTGTACACGTGGAATAATATTTCATCTCCTCAAGAGCTGCTGCAATATACTAGGCAATAACAACATATGGCCCAGAAGCTTCACCTACATGGCACGTGACAGCTTAAGCACCTTGGATATGACGGGCAGAGGGGGGCAGAGGTGAAGTGGCAAGCATTGATGCAGTGTTTTTTCTATTTTATTTTATTATTTTTTGAGATAGAGTCTTACTCTGTCACCCAGATGGAGTGCAGTGGCATGACTGCGGCTCACTGCAACCTCTGCCTCTCAGCTTCAAGCGATTCTCCTGTCTCAGCCTCCTAAATAGCTGGGATTACAGGCGCCACCACCACACCCGGCTAATTTTTTTTTTTGGTATTTTTATTAGAGACAGGGTTTCACCATGTTGGCCAGGCTGGTCTCGAACTCCTGACCTCATGATCCACCCACTTCAGCCTTCCAAAATGCTGGGATTACAGGCGTAAGCCATGGCGCCTGGCCCGTTCATGACTTTTACACAACTGTGTGAATTCAGACTGTGTGGTGCGACACAGAGATCAATAAATATGCCAGTGAAATAAACAGCGTCTACCAACAGCCGATAGATACAGTGAGACCTGATTTTTGACAAAGGTGGCGGCTGGAGAACAAGTGTTCCCAGATGAGCTGAGTCGATAGGATATCCAGGTGGAAAAAAATTCATCCCGATCCTTTTATTGTGTATGAAAATTGATACCAAATGGATTCTAAGTCTAAATGTAAAAGATAAAAGTATGAAACTTCTAGAGAATAACATAGGAAAATATCTTTACCTATCCAGAATGGGGAAAAATTAAGAAGTAAAGTCACGAAAGTTCTAGAATAATAAAAGCTAATGTGTTTTGAGTATGTACAAAGTTTCAGGCACAGTTCTCAGAGCTTTGTGCAAATCTCATTTTCACAACAACCTTAATATGGCCATTTTGCAGATGAGGAAATTGAAATGCAGAAACATTAAGTAACTCATCCTAAGGTCACATAGCAGGTACATGGAAGAAATATAATTAGAACAAAATCTTACTTCAGAGCTCACTCTATGCTGTCCAATATGCTGGGTTCATATTCTTAGGATGAAAAAGCCCTTCCGATAACATGAAATAAAAGCCAAGAATCATAAGTAAAAATACTGACAAGTTTTTTACACACATTTTAAATTTGTTTGGTCCAAAATAAAATTGCAAGAGAACTGAAGAAGTAGGAAGATTTTGCAGCACTTATAAGAGACAAAGGTCTAATGTCATTAAAATTCAAAACAGTCCGCAAATCAACTTTAAAAACTCACCCAGATAAGAAAAATGGGAAAACTCTAGGAACAGGTAATTCTCAAAAGAATAAATATAAAATGTTCTGAATCAGGCTGGGAGTTGGGGCAAGAGTGATCTTATGGCTAGATCCATCTCAAAAATGCCAGATTCAACAAAATTAAACTTAAGCCACTTTCTTTACTGTAAAATATATCAGAGCCTTTTATAGGTGGTTATCCACAGTGATTCTACAGAAAAATTATCAAATGGAACATTTCCAAATCATGTCTAGCATAGAACTTTTTCCTCTGGAGCTTTTCCCAGGACTGAGGCTCTGCAAAACAAACTTTGCATTAACTCATCTACTCCACATAATAGCCCTATCATGCTCTCCATGTTATGAGATTATATAATCTAATACTGGCATTCTAAATTAAATAAGGTCTTATTCCACCGCTACTTTGCTGCCCCCGCCCCAAGGGTGTTGGACCTGGAAAGATTGTTAATGATTTTACAAAGAGGAAGGTGGAGATGAGAAGCAAAGTCAGTTGCTAAATCGTTCCTCCCAATTCCCCTGAACTTCCAGAACTCTGGTACCAGACCCTGGGGAATCATTTTAGACGGCATCTTTGCAGAACGAATGCATGGACTTGGATTGATCAATTATAATCTCTTCATTTCCTGAGTCACTGGCCCTAACTCGGCATCCTTTGGGCCTCTAAGTTAACTCTCCAGGAGCCAGGTAAGAGGTGGCATCCCTTCCCCCAACCTCTGCTCCTGGAGGGCCTGGCACAGACCTGGATCGTCCTGGGCATGTCCCTTGAGTGCCAAAAGCAGGGGAATTAGAAGCTGGAACATCTTCTTGTCATTGCAGTCCAAAATTGCCCCACCTTTGCCTCCAGCCAGAGCTGATAACATGCCAGCCACAGTGGTTTCTGGCAGAGGTGTCACAATGCAGGGCAGAGTGGGGCTGGTGACTTCACAGTGAGCCCTGGGCTCAGGGAGGGGCAGGAGACACAGGTCAGCCTGGGTGAGCAGAGTCTGCATGTCCTGTCCTTCCCTGTCTCGCGTCCCCTCTGCAGCAGGGGTTAACGGGGCACCCTGGAAGGGCCAGGCTGGGTGAGCAGCTGTCGGCATGCTCCCCTCCTGCCTTTGATGCTGCGCTTTTACTCCAGTGTCTGCCTTGGTGTTAAAGAGCTCTAGGTCTTTGGGTGATTTTTTATGTTCTCTGGAACCAAGTTACAAAAAACCTGAAATGCCTTGTTAGGATATTTGGATCTTACCCATGAGGTCAGCTGGGGAGGAAGGGATAGAATTAAAGAGGGTCATGTGGTAACATTTGCATTAAAAGATGATCCATCTCTACTAAAAAAAAAAAAAAAAAAAAAAAAGGCGGGCATGGTGGTGGGTGCCTGTGGTTTCAGCTACTCTGCAGGCCAAGGCAAGAGGATGCTTGAGCCCAAGAGGTCGAAGCAGTAGTGAGCTGCCATTGCTCCACTGCTCCAGCCTGGCCAATAGAACAAAATCCTGTCAAGAAAAAAAAAAAAAAAAAAAAAAAAAGAGGACTCTTGGTGTAACGTGGAAAATACTTTGGAGAGGATGAAACTAGAAGAGAGTATCACATAGGAAGTGGCTCCAGTCATACAGACGGGACATGACAGGGGCCTAAAGTAGGAAAGACATGGTGGACCTGCAGAGAAACACGGGCAACAAGGCAGAGCAGAGAGACGCTGTGCTTGATGGGCTCTGCAGGATGAGGAGGCAGCTACAAGCCCAATCTGAAAGTCTGGGGTGGAAGGATAAGCTGGGGAGTCATCAGCCTACTGAAGTCCAGGGGTGGGTGAGGTCCCCAGGGAGATCATCTGCAGAGAGGAGTGCAGAAGGCCCAGGCTGGACCCTGAAGAACCCTCAGCATCTACACAGAGGAGGCCGAGCTGGAAAAGGAGGCTGGCAATTGCCAGAAGAGCTGGAGGAAACCCAGGAGAGGGAGTTGCTGTGGAAAACGGAAAATGGGCCAAGAACGCTCCAAGGAGAGGTGCCTCTGATTACAGATAATCCCTCCCCTCTGCTCCTCCTACAGCCTCAAGGATCTGATACCATCGGTTATGTGCCCTCTCCCTCATCCTCCACTTCTCCTACTCTTCCACATCCTTCTCATCAGCCTTTGAAGGTGCTTTAGTCATGCCACCTTAAATCCTTCAGAATAAACAGCTCCCCAGTCCCCTCCCTGTCAGTGACTTACCTACAGCCACCTCCCCATCTCCTCTCATTCACAACCACAGTCTTTGTCACTCAAAGAAGAAATGAATGAAGTGCCTGCTGCCTGAAAGAGCAGCTATCTACAAGGCTCCCAAGTTATCCAAGAGGCCCCCCCAGTTATTTCCAAGGGTCACTCCCGCCTTCCTTCAGGTGTCTTCCCAGTCGCCCTGTCAGTGAGACCTGCCCGATCACCCTGCAGAAAACAGCAGCCACCCCTCCCAGCCTGCTCTTCCCACGCCCTTCTCTGCTTCACTTTTTCCCCTAGCGCTTGTCACCCTCTGACATCATCTATGCCTTCAGTACTTGCTTTCTGTCTCTCTCACTAAACTATAACCTGGATGAGGGTGAGAGCTTTTTCCTTTTTATGTACTCCCTTATCTCATTTTTACAATGCTGCTTGGAACATATTAGGCACTGATAAATAGTCGGAATGAATGAATGCATGCACGCCTGGCTGGATGCCCTGAGAAGAGAAGACTTCGCCTCCCACTCAAGCTAGGGGCTGACCCTGAGGTGTTCCGGACCTGGCTTCACCCTGATGAGTTGCATTCTCTTGACCAAGTCATTTAAAGTCTGAGTCTCCTTCCCTCTTGTGGGTTTTTTGAGAAGATTAAGGAAAATCGTGTGATCATTCGCTAGGATTGTATACAAAAGCACACCATGACGGCAGCAGGGCCTCTGAGACTGGCAACCTGGATTGGAATCCAGGTGTGATGCTCAGTGCCCTGAGATGCTGGCTGTATCCTCCATGAAATGAGGCAGGGGCTGACTTCATCCGGTTCTCAGGATTGTTCTGAAATGCAAACCCATCAGCACGCAGGAAAGCATCAGAACCAATCAACACCCGGCCCCTCCAGCACCCCAGTGACTCACTTGGAATCGGACAGGATTAGATGGGAATGGCCTCTGAGATCCCATGTGCCTGAGCCAAGTCTATGGCCGTGATCTATCACTGGCTGAAAATGCCGACTTGGTGGTTAAAGTTGTAACCTGGGCTGCAGAACATCAACGCCACCATCACAGCAAACTAGTTATGGACGCCTTACTGTGCCATCGTCACTGTGACTGCGGAGGTCAGCCTATTCTTATCCCCCATGAAGTGGTAAGGAAAGTGAAGCTCTGCGAGGCTAAATAACCTGTGCAAAGCCCCTTGTGGAGATGGCAGAAGCAGAATTTGAAGCAAGGTACGTCTGATTCCAGAACCCACTCTCTAAAGCAGCAGGCAGACCACCTCCTAAACAATGCACGCAACCTAAATAGAAGAACAGCTTCTCAGAGCAGCGAGTGGCTGCGTGAACATCAGAGAGGACACAAGAAGCATCCTCCCAAAGCCTCTGACCTTCGTCTCTGCTGGAGATCCTTCATCCCTGTGAGGTCCTCACGTCTGTCAGGTCCTAGTCTAACAATGACGGTGGGTTTCATCTGCTCACCGGGTGATAGATGCCCAAACTGCTACACTGGAAGAGATTCCAAGGCCAACTTTTGGCTCAATTGTGATCCATCGGCCAAGACCAACATGAGAGCTGGGGAGGGGGAGGAGGAAGAGTGTGGCTGTTGTTCCAGACCTCTGCCTGCCTGTGCCTGGGGACTTGCCTGTGCTTGTGTGATTTTGTAGGTTTCCACACATGCTGTTCAGCAAACTGCTGTACATGGAGGAATCGTGAGGCTTCAGCCAGACCTTTCCCACCAGCCTGAACAGAAAACCCTGCAGCAAAGGCACTGAGGAGTGGAATGGGCACTGCGACATGGCTTGTGATCAAAACACAGCTGATTGTCTCCTGTTAAAGCCATTCAGAGGCTGGGCGCGGTAGCTCATGCCTGTAATCCCAGCACTTTGGGAGGATGAGGTGGGTGGGTCACCTGAGGTCAAGAGTTCGAGACCAGCCTGGCCAACATGGTAAAACCCCGTCTCTACTAAAAATACAAAAATTAGCCAGACATGGTGGTGCGCGCCTGTAGTGCCAGCTACTTGCGAGGCTGAGGAAGGAGAATTGCTTGAACCCAGGAGATGAAGGTTGCAGTGAGCTGAGATCATGCCACTGCACACCAGCCTGGGGGACAAAGCGAGACTCTGTCTCAAAAAAACAAATAAATAAATAAGCCATTCAGAGGGCATGATGTGTGCTGTCCAGATAAAACTTGGACTCGGAGCTTTTCTGGTTATTCTCAGGTAATAGTCCTACAGTCACTTGGGTCCGAATTCAGGGGGATTTATGCATTAGAATATCCAAGCCCTTGTCACATTCTCGACACAGAATCTGACTCAGTGCTCAGCCTCCTCGCTACCTGGATCCAGTGAGGAACATGGTTCCTTTCTCACCTCCCGCTCTGCTCACCTGCCCCCCACAGGTGAAAGTTTAGGGGAAGGCACAGGTCCAGGTGAGCCCACATATCAGCTCACTGTTCCTTGGGCCTGGCAGATATTGAAGGCTGGCTCTTATGTGGTGTCTTCATGGATTCTTCCATGGTTCCCTGCTGGGTGGCTTTCTCCTGAAGTCCCCAGGTCAGGGTGGGGCTCTCTCTATGCCGTGTTGCTTCCTGCTCTTTATCATCCCCTGAGCACCTGGTGATACACCCCAGACTCTTTCTTACAGATTTCTTTGCCCCCTCCAGGGAGCCTCATGGGATGAATCCTAAGACCACCCCTGGGCATATCTTTCTCTGTGCAGCCCACACTGGTTCCAAGGAAAAACTGTGGGTTCCGGACAGTCCCTACCCAGCAGCATCCCTCCCAGAACCATTCTCTCACCTCCAGATTTCCCAGGTGTGAGTCAGACCCCAGCGATCCCAGCAAAGCTCCCTCCAGGGGGCCTAACTGACGCTTCTCAAAGATGTCCAGAGATGACCTGCATTGGATTCATCTGGAAGAAGCTGTGCTGTTACAAGGGCTCAGACCTCTTCCCCACCCCTGGCCCGCCCCATCCCACTGGATCAGGATCTGAAGGACTCAGCCTGTAAACAGCTACTAGAGTTGACAGATAAAATATAGGACATGAGCTATGTTTGAATTTCAAATAAACAGCAAATTATTTTAGGATGAAAATGTCCTACACAGGGTATGGAGTATATTTATACTAAAAATATTTGTTTATCTAAAATTCAGATTTGACAAGGCATCCTGGATTTTTATTTGCTAAATCTGGCAACCCTCATCTGTACTGAACAAGCTCCCTGGGCTGCACATCCAAGTCAGCACCACAGTTCCAATGTGTCTCCTCCAAAAGTTATGCGCTGGAAACTTAATCTCCAGTGCAACAGCGTTGAGGGGTGAGACCTTTGGGAAGCGTCTGGGTAATGAAAGCTCTGGCCTCATGTACAGATTAACACCACTTTACAAAGGGCTTGCAGGAGTGGGTTCACTCTCTTCTGTTCCTCTGAAGAACTTGAAGACACAACATTCCTCTTCCCCACAGGACGTAGAAATGTGGCACCATTTTGGAACCAGAGACCAAACCTGCCAGCACCTTGATCTTGGACTTCCCAGCCTCCAGAACTGTGAAAGAATACATTTCTGTTCTTTATAAATCACCCAATCTGGCCAGGTGCAGTGGCTCATGCCCATAATCCTAGCACTTTGGGAGGTGGCAGGCAGGCCGAGGCGGGCAGATCACCTGAGGTCAGGAGTTTGAGACCAGCCTGGTCAACATGGTGAAATCCCTTCTCTACTAAAAATACAAACATTGGCCAGGCATAGTGGTGCACACCTGTAATCCCAACTACTGGGGAGGCTGAGGCACGATAATCGCTTGAACCTGGGAAGCGGAGGTTGCAGTAAGCCAGGATTGCACCACCACACTCCAGCCTGGGTGGCAGAGTAGGACGCCATCTGAAAGAAAAAAAATTTACCCAATCTGTGGTATTCCGTCATAGCAGCACAAATAGGCTAAGACAGTCAGAGAATCACTGGCCCAGGCTTCGGTAAAGTCCCCAAGTCAATGCCACCCTGGGGCCTCTGGGGCGTCAGCCAGGCAAGAGTCCCCACATAACCCATATCCAACCTATATCATCATGTGCCTCCTTTCCTCTTTGAATTTCATCAGATTCCTTCTAGAGCACTAGCATTGCTCTTCTCACCCTGGACCCCCTCGAGCACAGTCCGAGGGAGAGACTTTCCCATGGGGGAAGGCGCCCTCTGGAGTTGTGCAGAGCTCAGTGTGTGAGGCTGGGCTGTCTCCATCCAGAAGATGGGACATGGTGCAACCCAGCATCACTGTGAAGATCTGCAAGGCAATGCTGGACAGTAAATGAGTATTTCGCAAGAATAGATCTAAGTCACGTTCTTAGGAGGGACATAGACTCTACAAGGTGGTCTTCAGCAGGAAATCAGTCTTTCCGGAGGTGACTGACGATTTTGTTCAGTCACTTATGTTGAAAATGAGCAGCAGTTTGCAGTGGATATACCTGTGCCCCTTGTCTCCCCATCCATGAGATTAGCTGTCATCTTCCATTCCCTCATCAGACCTGGAGCCCAGGCTCCTCCTCCCCTCCACACCCTACCCCCAGAGCCAATAGAAACTGAGCAAAGGAGAAAGCATTGGCATATAGTAGATGCATGAGTAGTAGGTCCAGTGGGGACCTGAGCCCAAAGGAGGGGAAGAGGAAAGCCAGGGGGCTCCTTATGAGGCCACCCTGAGGGCCAAGGAGTGAGACTAAGTGGTGAGATCAGAGCCAGGTGCCTGGGTGTGCTGTGGGTTCCTGTCCCACATGCCAGTCAGGAAAGTCCTGGCCTCCATCAGGGCCAGGCATCCCCTGTTGAACAGGTGGGTGAAGCATGGTTCAGAGCAGGTGGGGAGGGCACCACCTAGGGCCACTCAACAGGCTGTGGCTCAGCCTCAGAGGGGATGGCTGAGCAGTGAGGAGCAACCTTCGCCAGGGAGCTGCCTTGGGAGAAAGAGCAGAGAAGTTCTGGAATCTCCTCCCCAGGAAGTAGCTCGAGCCACACCCATGAGAGGCCACCTTGCTGGTCATGTGATCTCACTTTAAGCCTCACAGTAACCTGCATGCCAGTGAGCACTGTGTTTCTCTGCTGCAGATGAGAAAACCGAGGAGGTAAGACTGGGCAGGTAGACATGTGGGCACTTTGGCGATTGAGCCCATAAGTCACTTCCAACTACTAGGCTCAGCCTGTGACCAGGAAGGCAGCGCCCAGGCTGCTTGGGTAAGTCCGCTTGGGTCAGTGCACTGAGGGTTGTGGAAGTTTTAAAAATACACAAGGTCTAACGCATGACTGAGTCACTGACATCCAGTGAGGCCACACACCAGGAACCTCCATCTGAGGCTGGTTGTTTCATCTGGAACACACAGGGCCCCATCAGGACACTTGGGGGCCATGTCGGGTCCATCTAGAAGGTGGTAGGAGGGGGATTGGGACCCGCCACGCTGGGCATGAGGGGAGGCCAGAACCTCTCAACCTGACCTGGACAGCCACACCTGAGGCCCCGGGTCAGAATCCTGGGCAGAGAACTAAGCAGACAGCTGTACCCCACAGGGTGCAGGTGCTGGCAGAGGCCTCCGGGCCTCCCCGGGCCCCACCCCATTCCCGAGGGCCCAGGCTGGAAGCTGTTCCTCCAGACATTACCCCCACGTTCACAGAGAAGCCGTGGCCTGAACTGAGCCTCAAAAAATGTTTGGGGGTGACAATGGCTGAAAGCATCATTGTGCCCACCGGAGGCTCAATGATATGGCTTGACTGTGTCCCCACCCTAATCTCATCTTGATTGTAGCTCCCATAATTCCCACGGGTTGTGGGAAGGACCCAGCAGGAGATGCCTGAATTACGGGGGCAGTTTCCCCATACTGCTGTCTTGGTAGTGAATAAGTCTTACAGGGTCTGATGGTTTTATAAGCGGTTTCCCATTTCACGTGGTCTCATTCTCTCTTGTCTGCCGACATGTAAGACATGCCTTTTGCCTTCCGCCATGATTGTGAGGCCTCCCCAGCCACCTGGAACTGTGAGTCTATTAAACCTCTTTTTCTTTATAAATTATCCAGTCTCGGGTATGTCTTTATCAGCAACATGAAAATGGGAATACACTCGGGAAGTTGGGTGGTGCCCAGGTCAGGGAGAAGGAAACCTGGGATAAGAAAGGGTCTGAGATGAGGTGCCTCTGTGCAGCCATCCTAGAAACAAAACAGTCAGAACAGAAGTCTTCATGACTGCAGTCTGAGTTCTCGGCTCCACAGCCCATTGTGACATCACCTGGGGGCCCTGGATCTGAGCCAGAGGCTGTCAGCCTCACTCCCTCAGCCCTGGCCTCTGTCACCCCCAGGCCCACAGCACAGCCTAGGGCCATGCTCCTGCTCTCAGTGTTGCTGCTCCTGTCCCTGGTCACAGAAGCTCAACTCAGTCCGCAGACTCCTCTCCCAGAGGCTGGAGTGGCTCTCCTAGGTGGGGCTAGGGGCGCCCACCACCCTCAGCCCCCTCATCCCCCCCGCCCAGTCAGTGGTGAGTACAGGAGCAGAGGGAGCATGAATGGGGGCTCATGGTCCAGCTGACTGGCTGCCAGGAGGGTGGATCGCAGAGCACAAGGCCAGAGCTCCAGGGGTCCCCACATATCCCTCCTCCAAATCACTTCTCCTTTTTCTCCTCTCTTCCCTGACCCAGTGTTTGACCTGTCTGACCTTGAGTTTTGGTTTTGAAACCTGACACTTTATCCTCAGAGGAATAGTAGGCTGCCCTGAAGCTCGTGCCTACAACTAGCTGAGACTGAGTTCTCCCAATTAGAGGGAGACCATTACCCTGGGCCTCTGTGGCTCCCATCAGCACCAGGCTTCCAGGAGCCACAGGTGCCCAGGGAAGCCTAGATCAGTCAGACCAAGTTCAAGGATGCTTGTGTCCTTGTGCCTGGGCCCCTACAGCTCCCTGATGGCTCATTTCTTTCTCCAAGGGGATGGGCGAGACTTCAGGGACACTGGGGTACCTGGCAACTGTTAGGGGCCGAGCACTTCCCCGTGTTTGATGCCCACACCACCACGGTGGGGCATCTGCTCTCAGACCATGTGTGGACAAGGAACTCAGCCTCACTGAAGATGAGGATTTGCCCAAAGTTGACCCATGGGGAAATGACAGAGCTGTCCGCTTGGCCTGCACTGGGCGACCGCAGCGCCAGGTTGCCTGCCCTGTGCACGCTGCCTCTTGCCCAGAACACAGCAGGTTCACCTGGCCTCCTTCAGTCCAGCCTGGGGTTCACTGCACTCTGTGTGAACAGGGGGTGGGGGGAGTGAGGGGAGAGCATCAGCAGAACATGCTCCTCTGGTGTCCCATTGCAAGGGGGCCCAAAATGTATGATTGCTCAGATCACTCAGAAGCAGCCGTTTCTGCTTCCATCACTGCTTCCAGGCTCTGAGCCTTTGCATGAACCTAAAAGTCCACACGATTCCATATGGATGTTGTGGGTGGATCTCAGGACCAAGAATGTGGGGGATGGGTCCCATGGGGACTTTGATGCAAAATGGATATGAGAAATTCTGCCAGTTCATTCTGGAGAGTTGACTTTGATCCAAGCACTTTGTCGGCCATTTCAACATCCATCCTCTCATTTCATCCACACGTCAGTCTTAGAAAGTTGGCATTATCTTATGCTTATTTTAGGAATGAAGAAAGTGGAGGGGGGTCCTCAAAGATAAGTAGCTTTCCCTAAATCATTTAGTGAGTAAGCAACAGAGCATGGATCCAAGCTTGGGCTGTCTAGCACGTGCCATGTTCTGCGTCTCAGACGGAGAGACAGAGGGCACCATCATAGCTGCCCACCATCCAATCCACCTCATAGACACTTGGCATTTTGATGTACTTCCTTCCATACTTATAAACCCACATTCTTAACATAATAAAATCACAAGTCTTAAATATGATTTTCATCCTGACTTTTTCACTCAATTTTATATCACAAACATTTTCCTGTGTTGTTAAAAATCCCCCACGAGCCTAATTTTGTGGCTGAGAAGTAGTTGATGATTTGGATGTGCCTTACTTTATTCAGCCCTAGCATTTAGCTGGTTTTCAATTTGTCACGATGATAGACATCGCTGCAGTGAACATCATCAGATGCACATATGTGCTGCCTTCCAGACTCCCAGAGTCGTTGGGTCAGAGGATGACTTATGGTTGTTGAGTGCCTCTTCCGTGCCATGTGTGGCTTTCGGACCCTGGGACCCACTATGAACCAGACAAGCATGTGGCCGCCTCTGTCTGGAGCGTACATTCTGGAACCAGAGTCAGGCAAAAGGGACTTATAATGTAGGAGTTAATGTAACGAGGATGCAATGAAGAAATGTAACACAGGGTAGGAAATAAGGAGTCACCAGGATGGGAGGGGCTGTTTCAGACACAGGTCAGGGAAGGACACTCTGGAGAAGGGATTCTTGGGCGCAGTGAGGTGAGCCAAGTAGCTGCCTGCGGAAGAATATTTCAGGCAGAGAGCCACATGGGGCAGTGATGAGAACACCAGCTCTGCTGCCAGCCTGCCTGGGGCTCATATCATGGTTCAGTCACTGACTAGCTGTGTGACCTTGGGCAAACTACTTAACCTCTCTGTGCCTCATTTGTCTCAACTACAAAGTGAGGATGAAAACAAGAGAGCCTACCTCAATAGGGCAGTTATGACAACCAAGTGAATCGGTGCTTGTCAAGTGCTTGCAACAGTGCCTGACACACAGTAAGCATCATATGTAAATAAAATCAGAGAAGAAGTGTGGATCCAAAAGTCGCGAATAGGCCGGGCACGGTGGCTCATGCCTGTAATCCCAGCACTTTGGGAGGCAGAGGCGGGCGGATCACCTGAGGTCAGGAGCTCAAGACCAGCCTGACCAACATACAGGTTTAGTGAAACCCTGTCTCTACTAAAAAATACAAAAACTATAGTCCCAGCTACTTGGGATGCTGAGGCAGGAGGATCGCTGGAACCTGGGAGGCAGACATTGCAGTGAGCCAAGATCGTGCTACTGCACTCCAGCCTGGGCGGTAGAGCAATACCTCATCTCTCAAAAACAAAACAAAAGTCCCGAAGAGAGCTTTTATGCATTACTGACAGCAGAAGGCTCTGGATGCACATTGCTAAGTTCTCACTAGTGTATTTTTTTTAAACCAAAAATGATCACCACGGGGTCACCCAAACGACAAAACCCTCACAGCTTCTATTGAGCTGATGGTTGGAAAATGAGCAGCAAGAAAGAGACAAGAATAGGGTCTTGGGCGTTTTAGAGTCAAACTCATGCCTTGTCCCAGAACACAAGGCAGACATTCAAGTCAGCAAATATTAATGGAGCATCTCCTCTTCCTGGGGGCGAGGCGCTGGACCCGGCCTCTGTCCGGAAGGGGAATTTCCTGCCTCAGCACAGGCAGTTACAGCTTTGCTCTCAGTCCCCCAAGTAAAGGAGCTGCTCAGCCTGGACTAGCCTAGAACAGCCAGGGCGTTCAGCCAGGGCTTTCCGGTAGGTTCTGGCACTTTCTGTGCCCCGCCCCTTGTGGTTTCTTAGGGCTGCTGAAATGAATGACTACACACTTGGCGGCTTAAACAACACCAATATCTTATCCTACAGTACTGTGGGACAGAGCTCCAGCACAGGCCTTCCGGGGCTGAATTCAGGGTGCGGCAGGTCTGCATTCCTACTGGACGCTCTAAGGGAGAATTCTTTGCCTTTCCACTTCCAGCTTCTAGAAGCTTCTCTGGGCCCCTGCCTTCATCTTCAAAGCCAGCTATGTTGCATCTCTCCGCCTTTCCTCTGCAGTCACTTCTCCCTCGGCCTGACCTTCTGCTTCCCTCCACCCCTCTCAAGTGCCTCAGTGATTCCACTGGCCCCGCGGAAAAGCCAGAATGGTGTCCCCACTCTGAGAGCAGTGGTTGGCAACCCAAATTTCACCTCCAAAGCGCCTCTTTCCTTGCAAGCTAAAATATTCGCAGGTTCTGGGGAGATGGCCCATTAGAACTTGGACCTCTTTGGGGGGCTACCGTCCTGCCCACCACAGGACGTTGGCTTTGGATGCTATTTTTCTTCCAATTTCTCCTGGATGAGAGCAGAAACAAGCTCAGTGAAGTGACTCTCCTGAGGTCACAAATGCTGGATAGAGTCAGAGCCAATGCTTCTGACTCGCCTGCGGAGCTCTGTGTAGAGAAAATAAAGCATCTGCTGGCTAATGCCACAAGAGCTGCCCCGCTCGCCAGCCTCAGTGAGCTCCTCTCTAGAATGGGGGCGAGGATATCCACTTGGAAGCCTCCTCCTCCCAGCCCGGTCCCCGGCTTGCACTGGATGCTGACTAAATGTTTCCCTTTTTCCTTTCCACTCTCTTTCATTCCACCAGAATGTGGCGACAGATCCATTTTCGAGGGAGGAACTCGGTATTCCAGAATCACAGGGGGTATGGAGGCGGAGGTGGGTGAGTTTCCGTGGCAGGTGAGTATTCAGGCCAGAGGGGAACCTTTCTGTGGCGGCTCCATCCTCAACAAGTGGTGGATTCTCACTGCGGCTCACTGCTTATATTCCGAAGAGTTGTTGTAAGTACTACAAGCCTCCCGCTGCTGCCTTTGAGGGCGCCCACCCCTGGGGCACCCTCCCCCTCACCCACACCTGGTGGCTGAGAGGAACCTGCAGCTGTTCGGTGTGCAGTCAGCATGAACGGCTCCCACCCCCCCACCCATCCCCTAGCCCTGGGGACTTGAAGGTAGCCAGCCTGAGGCTGCGTCCTCCTCACATCACCCAGGGCCAATGACTACGACCTCCCTGAGGTCACATCTGCCCTCTCCAGGAACACCTGTGGCTTGATGGAGCCAAACGGCTTGGTCCAAATGCCTCTTCTGGGGCATTCCAGTCCATCTAGGGGGAAATCCTTCTAATTCTGGAAGCCTGGCTTCCTGGGCCACCTGACCCCCTACTCTCCTGCTCCTTGTAGAGCGTTCTCTGTGTGACAGCATGTGGATGAATGCCCGGTGTTACTGATGACTAACTATGTGCTGGGGACCCTGCTAAGAAACTTTCCTCTATTGGCCAGGCGCAGTGGCTCACGCCTGTAATCCCAGCACTTTGGGAGGCCGAGGCGGGTGGATCAGGACTTCAGTGGTCAGGAGTTCAGTGGTCAGGAGTTCGAGACCAGCCTGGCCAATATGGTGAAACCCCATCTCTACTAAATTAGCTGGGCATGGTGGCATGCGCCTGTAGTTCCAGCTGTTCAGGAGGCTGAGACAGGAGAATTGCTTGAACCCAGGAGGTGGAAGTTGCAGTCAGCCAAGATCACACCACTGGCACTCCAGCCTGGGCGACAGAGCAAGACTCCATCTAAAAAAAAAAAAAAAAAGGGGGAAGGAAGGAAGGAAGGAAGGAAGGAAGGAAGGAAGGAAGGAAGGAAAGATTCCTCTGTTAACTCATTTAATCACACAGTGACCCCTGGAGCAGGTAGAATGAATAGCCCTCATTTATAGATAAGGAAACTGAGGTCCAATAAATTGAGGCTGCTCACCCACCGTACCCACCTAGTATATAGAGACAGAATTCAAATTCTGGCTCTAGCACTTGTGCTTTCTGCTACACCAGCTCAAGGAAGTTTGAAGACCCACAGAAGGGCTGATTTGAGAAGGTTAATCAAAAACCCAGGGACAGTTTCATCATGTCATAACCAAAGACCCTTGTGGCACCTGCTGTCATGGGATATCAAATATCCTGTGGGGTTCTGAATGTGGACTTATTACTGACGCTCCTGTCTGCTTGGTCAGTGGCGGTCTAGACTAACTTCTGGTCCCAAGTTTCTAAAGTGTTGGTAGACCAGTTGATATAAAAGAGACATAATAATGAATGCCTTACCTATGTGAACACCAGTTTGATCCGTGCCAAGTGGCTTTTTGTGGGCTCTGTAGAGTGCCCTAAACCCAGCTCTGCCTTTGCTGTGTTAGACAGAAGCACCTCATTCACACTTCTGGGGCCCCCGATGGTGCCATGGTGTGGCTGTGGTCTGCTCACCGGCTGTTCTGTTTTTTGTTTTTGTTTTTCCTGCCTTTTTCCAATCCTCACACCTTCTGAGCAACAGCCCCAGTAGGGTCTAAATGTCCTAGAGCTATATGAGATTTAGGTTTCTGGGCACAGCCAATTCTGCCACTTTTGAGGCTTCCCTTCCCCTTCCACTCGCCCCTCTCTGGTTCTCTGCCACCAGTCCAGAAGAACTGAGTGTCGTGCTGGGGACCAACGACTTAACTAGCTCATCCGTGGAAATAAAGGAGGTCGCCAGCATCATTCTTCACAAGGACTTTAAGAGAGCCAACATGGACAACGACATTGCCTTGCTGCTGCTGGCCTCGCCCATCACACTCGATGACCTGAAGGTGCCCATCTGCCTCCCTACGCAGCACGGCCCCGCCACATGGCGCGAGTGCTGGGTGGCAGGTTGGGGCCAGACCAATGCTGGTATGTGACTGCTCAGCTTCCCCTGGGGAAAGAGCCACTGCAATCTGAAGGAGAGGGGAGGAAGGGGGAAGGGGGAAGGGGAAGAGCTGAGGAAGGAGTGAGGACAAGACTTGCTTTGGAGCAGATTCCTGCGCAGGGGAGGCTCACAGAGCCCAAGCCTCAGCTCCTTTTGAGTGCTGAAACCCCGAACTGAGACACCAGGTCTGAGCCAGTCTGATCCAGCCAGCACAGAGCAGTGTGGTTTGTGTGTTTCATCGAACTTAAACTCTGCAGTTAGCCAGAGGCCCCTCTACTCTGTATTCGTAAACATCTTCCCTGATTCCCACGGGTGTGTTTCCTACCTGGCTCCTCCAAGCATTGGAGATGCCCACCCTGGGCTAGGCTTTGATGGTCCTGGAGCATTGCCTGGCTCTTCTTAGAAATGAATCTGTTGTGACTTGTTGTTATGCTGTTACTTGGCCAAAACAGAAGAAAGTCTACTGGGACAGAAAGATATGATGAAGGGCCTGCTGGACTGTCCCCAAAGAAAACCCAACAAAACCAAAAGCAAATAGATAGGGGAGGGGAGAGGATGAGAACGGCAAAGCATTGCGTCAGCCTGAATGAGGCTCTGGATCCACAGGGATGATTTGCAGCGAGCCTGGGCCTGGACGACCGTGGGTGTTTCAGGAGTTGAGCAACCAGAGGGAAAGTGATGGGACCTTAGTTCTGGGCTCCAGGCACTCCTGGAAAGGTAGAAGAGGGAGAGGAGGCACATGGGCATGGACAAGTTTAAAAATCTTCAATCAGAGGAAGAAATGTGAAATCTCTTTGTGGTCAGAGTTAATGAGATGGAGAGGAATCTGGGTGAATTTCTGGCATCTGGTGGCCCAGAAAGGGCCTCTGCAAATTCCCTCTGATCCCATCTCAAGACACTCTGCAAACCTGCCCTTGCTGAGGAACTACAGTTGTTTTGCTGGGAGTGCAAACCCACCTCCCAAGGCCCTGTGTGAAGGAAATGCCATCCTCATGTAATACAATGTCACAATAGGCACATATATTGATGAGGCAGGATTATGCTGAGAAACAGTCAGTAGCCAGTTCCAAGAAGCTGAGTCTGTGGGGCTGACTGGAGTCAAGCTGGAAGTCTTCTTGGAAGTAGAAATTTGGTTTTGAATGAGAAGAAGAATTCCAGTAGTTGTGGGAGTTTTGCGAGGAGTGGGTAAGTGGCAGGCAAGGGGTAGCCTGAAGGAAGTGAGGGGCTACAGAGCCTGTGAAGGCAGGGGATGGGGGCTGGTGAACACAGGGCCAAGGGCACGGTCAGCTGCATCATGAGCGTGGGGACATGAGGCCTGGTGGCTTCTCTAATGTGCTTTCTCTCCGGACCAGCTGACAAAAACTCTGTGAAAACGGATCTGATGAAAGCGCCAATGGTCATCATGGACTGGGAGGAGTGTTCAAAGGTGTTTCCAAAACTTACCACAAATATGCTGTGTGCCGGATACAATAATGAGAGCTATGATGCCTGCCAGGTAACTAGGGGGTACCCTCCCTCACCTAGTAAGTCCTCACCAGAACTGCCAGTGCGAGGATATTCTCTCTCTGCTGCAAATAGACCATTCTGAGTCTGGAAAAGGTATGGGAATTAGGGCCTCCAGCCATGGGAATGAGGATGTGGATTGCAGAACCGCTGGAGCTATGAGTGAGCACATCTGGGAGTCAATATGCTGCAACCCTGCTTAACCATTTCTGATCTTCGTCAGGTACACCAGGTAAACAGGGTGCCAAGGCTTTTCTCAATTCTGGGAATTCTTTAAAAAAAAAAAAAAAATCCAAGGAGGACTTGGTATCTATATAAGAAGTCATTTTAATTCATTAATTTAGAAACCTTTGTTGAGCATACAAGGCCCTGGAGACCCGTCAATGAGATACGGTTCCTCACCTAAGGGACCCTACGGTTTCCTGGGCAGGCAGTGGATAAACAAACGATGATAATATATTGGGTGTTGCATGCGGGTTTCATTGAACCAAAACTGGTCTCTTTGCCTCTCTTTAATAAAGTGAACACAAGTTCTTCTTTAAAAATTATTGATAGCCAGAAAAATAGAAAAAAAAACAACCCATAAATTAGCTTCCTCTGGCTCTAAGGATGAATGATGAAATTTGTCTTTCGTGCTCAAAGGTGCTCTCTTCACCTTAAAAGTGGCCACCCTGATGAACCTGCTTAGTCCCAGCTGAAGACTAGAGACCTGCTCATTGGCCAGGCAGTGGACTTGGTCATTGGTATAAAACCACAAATGCAGATGATAAATATTCTGAACAGTGATGGAGAGGCTGCCGCATGGAAAAGATATATATATATTTATCTAGAATAGTCTGTTATGGTTTAATGTGAGAAAATTGGTAGTTTTTCCTGATAGGCTATGAGAGCCTTGAGAGGTGGGTACTGGAACAGGGGTTAGAGGCAGAAAGGGAAAAGAGAAAGGAGAAGGCATTCTGAAGTAAGAAGTAGACCCTGGCAGCATAGCACTGGGTTTAGGAGCCCCCCATGTGGTGAAAACTGTGGGGACCAAAAAGAGTGACACATGAACCTTGTCTTGTATTTGCTTCACTTTCTGGGCAATTTAAAATATTACCAAAAAACAAACAAACAAACAAAACAAAAAACAATGCACACAGAATTGAGACTTCTGGTTCCAGACAAGACGGAGTAAACACAATTCTCCCAGCCCCTCCCACTAAATACAACTAAAAGCACGGGATAGTATCTTGTAAAATAGAAACAAAAAGGCTCTGAAAGCTGAGGAGAAGGTGGTCTGATTGGAGATCCTCGGGTATTTCTTTATAGCCATGCAAGAATACACTACACACAGCATGACCAGAAAACATTAATTGTCCTCCCTGATTAGAATTTGTTGTAATACTGTACTTATTCTAGTCACCTCTCAAGGATCATGGAATGGGACATCATCTCTCGCTGAAGTCTGCTTGCAAGGTTGTAGCTGCTCAGCTCCTTTGGTGAGAGAGTAAATATAACAAAGGTAGAAAGGGTACGGGCTTTGGCATGAAAATCCTGGGTTACACATACCTCAAAATAATAAGAGCCGTCTATGACAAACCCACAGCCAAAATCATACCGAATGAGCAAAAGCTGGAAGCCTCCATCTCAGGACCAGAACAAGAAAAGGATGCCCTCCTTCACCACTCCTATTCAACATAGTCCTAGGAGTCTTAGCCAGAGCAATCAGGCAAGAAAAAGAAATGAAAGGCATCCAAATAGGAAGAGAAGATGTCAAACTATCCCTCTTTGCAAATGGTATGATTCCATACCTGAAAAACTTCATAGTCTCTGCTCAAAGTCTCCTAGAACTAATAAGCAGCTTCAGCAAAGTTTCAGGATACAAAATCAATGTACAAAAATTTGTGACATTTATATACACCAGATAACATACAAGCTGAAAGCCAAATCAAGAATGCAATTCCATTCACAATATCCACCAAAAGAATAAAATGTCTAGGAAGACAAATAATCAGGGAGGTGAAAGATCTCTATGATGAGAATTACAAAACATTACTGAAAGAAATCTGAGACAACACAAACAAATGAAAGACATTCCATGCTCATGGATAGAAAGAATCAATATCATTAAAATTGCCATACTACCCAAAGCAATTTACAGATCCAATACCTTCCCTATCAAACTACCAATGACATTCTTCACAGAATTAGAAAAAACTATTTTAAAATTCATATGAAACCAGAAAAGAGCCCAAGTAGCCAAGGCAATCCTAAGCAAAAAAAAAAAAAGCTGAAGGCATCATGCTATCCAACTTCAAACTATATACAGGGCTATGGTAACCAAAACAGCATGGTACTGGTACCAAAACTGACACCTAGACCAATGGAATAGGTTAGAGAACCCAGAAATACAGCTGTACACCTACAACCATCTGATCTTCATCAAAGTCAACAATAACAAGCAAGGGAGAAAGCACTTCCTATTCAATAAATGGTGTTGGGATAACTAGCTAGCCATATGCAGATCGAAACTGGACCCTTTCCTTTCACCATCAACTGAAATCAACTCAAGATGAATAAAAGACTTAAATATAAAACATAAAACTGTGAAAACACTAAAAGAAAGTCACTACGAAATACCATTCTTGACACAGGCCTTAGCAAAGATTTCATGAGGAAGTCTCCAAAAGCAATTGCAACAAAGTACAACATTGGCCTAATTAAACTAAAGAGCATCTGCACAGCTAAAGAAACTGTTAACAGAGTAAACAGACAACCTACACAATGGGAGAAAATATTTGCAAACTATGCATCTGACAAAGGTCTAATATTCAGAATTTATAAGGAACTTAAACCACTCAACAAGCAAAAACTAAACAACCTCATTAAAAAATGGGCAGATGACATGAACAGACACTTCTCAAAAGAAGACATACATGCAGCCAACAAGCATATGAAAAAAAAATGCTCAATATCACTAATTGTTAGAGAAATGCAAATCAAAGCCACGATGAGATATCATCCCACACCAGTCAGAATAGCTGTTATTAAGGTCAGAAAATAACAGATGTTGGTGAGGTTGCAGAGAAAAGAGAAGGCTTCTACACTCCTGGTGGGAACATAAATCATTAGTTCAGCCACTGTAAAAAGCAGTTTGTAGATTTCTCAGAGAACTTAAAACACAACTACCATTAAACCTGGCAATCTCAATACTGGTACATATCCAAAGGAATATAAATTATTCTACCAAAAAGACACAGGTATGTGTATGTTCATCACAGCACTATTCACAGTAGCAGAGACATGGAATCAAGCTAGATGTCCATCAATGGTGTACTGGATAAAGAAATTGTGGTACATACACACCGTGGAATACTACGCAGCCATAAAAAAGAAAAAAATCATGTCCTTTGCAGCAAATTGGATGCAGCTAGAGGCCATTATCCTAAGTGAATTAATGTAGGAACAGAAAACCAAATATCGCATGTTCTCACTTATAAATTGGAACTAAATGTTGAATATGCATAGACACAAAGAGGGAAACAATAGACACCAGGGCCTACTTAAAGGTAGAAGGTATGAAGAGGGTAAGAAGCAAAAACCTACCCATCAGATACTGTGCTTACTACCTGGGTGATTAAATCATTTGTATACCAAACCCCAGTGACATGCAATTTACTCACATAACAAATCTGCACATGTTCCCTATTAAAGTAAAATAAAAGTTGAAAAAGAAAATAAGAAAATCTTGAGTTACAGGATGGAGGGTACTAAAAAAATAAAAAATAGAACTACCATATGATCCAGCAACCCCACTGCTGGGTATACATCCAAAAGAAAGGAAATCAATATATCAAAGAGACATTGGCACTTGGCATTTTTACTGTAGCACTATTCACAATAACCAAGATATGGAGTCAACCTAAGTGTCCCTCAATGGATGAATGGATAAAGAATATGAGGTACATATACACAACGGAATATTATTTAGCCATAAAGAATGAAATCCTGTCCTTTGCAACAACATGGATAGAACTGGAGGACATTACATTAAGTGAAATAAGCCAGGTACAGAAAGACAATGCATGTTCTCACTCATAAATGGAAGCTTAAAAAAAAAAAAAAACTCATGGAGATAAAGAATGATAGTTACCAGAGGCTGGGAAAGAAAGCAGGTGGGGACTCCAGTGAAGGAGCATGAAAACACAGTTGGTTAGAATGAATACAATCTAGTATTTGGTAGCACAATAAAGTGATTATAGATAACAAGTATATATTTTGAAATAACTAGAAGAGTGGAATTGAAATGTTCTTAATACAAAGAAATGATACATACTTGAGGGGATGGATACCCCAGTTACCTTGATTTAATTATTGCACATTGTATGCCTATATCAAAACGTATACCCCATAAACATATAAAACTATTATGTACCCATAATAATTAATTTAAAATTAATAGGCCCGGGGCGGTGGCTCAAGCCTGTAATCCCAGCACTTTGGGAGGCCGAGACGGGCGGATCACGATGTCAGGAGATCGAGACCATCCTGGCTAACACGGTGAAACTCCGTCTCTACTAAAAAATGCAAAAAAACTAGCCGGGCGAAGTGGTGGGCGCCTGTAGTCCCAGCTACTCGGGAGGCTGAGGCAGGAGAATGGCGTAAACCCAGGAGGCGGAGCTTGCAGTGAGCTGAGATCCGGCCACTGCACTCCAGCCTGGGCGACAGAGAGAGACTCCGCCTCAAAAAAATAAAATAAAATAAAATAAATAAAATAAAATAAAATAAAATAAAATAAAATAAAATAAAATAAAATAAAATAAATAAAATAATTAATAAAAAGAAAATCCTGGGTTCTAATCCCAGCCAGTCTACCATAGAACCCTCAGCAGGCCCTTTCTCCTCCTGCAGGCTCATCTGCCTTGTGTGAAGGTGGACGGAAAGATGTGGGGCATTTGTTTGATTTATGTAGATGTGGGGCATGGCAGGGACTTGGTTCAGAAGCTCAACATAAATGGATAACTATACGAGTCATAGACCATGTGATTCCATCCTGGAAGGGTCACACATTCTGAAAAGCTAGGCTGAATTAAAAAGGAACGTCCTTCTCTCTGTGCCTCTGCAAGAACACAAAGGAGACCCAGTTCCTAGCCCTACAACACTTCTTCACATGTCCCGTTTCCTTTCCTGCCCTTTCCAGAGCCTCTCATTTGATAAGTCCCTCAAAACAAGTCTCCACTCATCCCTTGGCCTGCATCTCTCTGTGCTGCAGATGGAGTGGTCTTTTCTCACCAAGCCCTCCCTCTTCCTCCCCCATCTTCAGTCCTGTCTCATCCACAGCACCCCACCCCCAATGCTCTACAACCCTACAACCTCCAGAGCCAAACTGGCAGCCACACGCTTCTCCCGTGGAGCAGGGATGGTGTGGGTAAAGGTCAGCATTGACGAGATGTCCTTTAGCAGCCAGAGTTGGGGAGGTGAGGAATCCTCTTCCACGAATGAACTGTGCCCAGCCTCACATGGGCAGCTTAGAACCAGACTCCCTGCTGAGCTGTGTTCTCTGCCCACAGGGTGACAGCGGGGGACCTCTGGTCTGCACCCCAGAGCCTGGTGAGAAGTGGTACCAGGTGGGTATCATCAGCTGGGGAAAGAGCTGTGGCGAGAAGAACACCCCAGGGATATACACCTTGTTGGTGAACTACAACCTCTGGATCGAGAAGGTGACCCAGCTAGAGGGCAGGCCCTTCAGTGCGGAGAAAATGAGGACCTCTGTGAAACAGAAACCTATGGGCTCCCGAGTCTCGGGAGCCACAGAGCCAGGCAGCCTCAGATCCTGGCTCCTGCTCTGTCCCCTGTCCCATGTGTTGTTCAGAGCTATTTTGTACTGATAATAAAATAGAGGCTATTTTTTTAACCAAGGGAGGGTGCATGAAAATGTGTCTCCAGCAGAGTCTCTGGCTGCAGCTCAGGGCTCAAGGATGGAAACTGAGACTGGAACCAGGAGGACCAGAAAGTCAGGCTGGGGCCCTGGTTTGGGGACTGCACTTTGGGTCTGTGAATTAGTCAGGACTCTTTCCATTGTAGGTGACAGTCACCTAATTCTGACTGAATTCAGCCAAAATGAGGCATTTATGGATACATATAACAGGAAAAAATAAAAATAAAAATCCGACACCCAAATATCCAGGGCAGGCATGATGACTTCAGGCGTGGCTGAGTCGAGGGGCTGAAAGGTGAAGGCAGTGACTGTTGTCTGTGGCCATTTCCCTCAAGAAGGGCTTCTCAGTGGTGGCCATGATGAGAATAAAGAATTTCCTGTTGTGCTGGGAAGTTAGTCTCTTAGATCTATGCAGGCCTTCAGCGGGTTGGACAAGGCCCACCCATGTTATGGAGGGCAATCTGCTGATTCAAAAGTTATCAGTTTAAATGTCAATCTTATCCAAAGATGCCCTGCAAGTTGACATATGAGATGAACCACCACACTGCCCAGGCAGCCTTCACATGGTGTTTACATTACTCCCGCCCGTTAGAACAAACGAGGTGCTTATGCTCACCCTACCTTAAGGACAACAGCTTATTGTAACCCTTCTATCAAGCAACCTTAATGTTTCCTGAGGACCCCACTGATATGGTTTGCCTATGTCCCCACCCAAGTCTCATCTTTAATCCCACGTGTTGTGGGAGGGACCCAGTGGGAGATAATCGAGTCATGCAGTGGTTTTCCCATACTATTCTCATGGTAGTGATTCAGTCTCACGAGATCTGATGGTTTTATCAGAGGTTTCCCTTTTTGCTTGGCTCTTGTTCTCTCTTGCCTGCTGCCATGTAAGATGTGCGTTTTGCCTTCCACCATGACTGTGAGGCCTCTCCAGCTACATGGAACTGTGAGTCCACAAACCTCTTTTTCTTTATAAATTACCCAGTCTCAGGTACATCTTTATCCATTGTGTGAAAACAGACTAACACACCGACTTTTCAAAATCACCTTTTTTCCGTTTCCCATCTTGGGCCTTCTCTCTTTTGGGGCAGGAAGGCCTGAGCTCCCCTTTCCCTCGCCTCTCAGGTTGTCACCTGTTCTCCTTTCTGGCTCATCCTGGAGCCAAGCTGATGGTGCTCCCCTCTTGCTCTCCTTCATGTTCAGAGGCTCTCGCCTCTTCTGTCAGCTGACCTCCCTCCATGACTCAGTCCTTCTGAGTTGCCTGCTGTGTTCCACCAGTGTGTTGAATGGTGTCCCTCCCCACACCAAGCAGGACCCCCCAACCCTGTAGCTGCAAGGACTGGTGTGGGGCAGACCACCATTCACAAGAAGCCCCTTGAGAACGTGTTCTCGTCTTCCCCTCATGTAGACCCAGTGCTGCAGCGTGCCTCTTTCCTCTGGATTCCAATTTCCTGGGCCACCACCAAAGATGCAAAGGCAATTCAGGAAATGCAAATCCTTAAATGGAAGCTTGGGCTTTTCCTGGGGACCTACAGCCTGGCTGTGAGTTCTCCAGAGAGAGACTGAAAAAAAGCTTTCTGGCTGGGCACGGTGGCTCAACGCCTGTAATCCCAGCACTTTGGGAGGCTGAGGCAGGTGGATCACCTGAGATCAGGAGCTCAAGACCAGTCTGGCCAACGTGGTGAAACCCCATCTCTACTTTAAAAAATACAAAAATTAGTTGGATGTGGTGGCAGGTGCCTGTAATCCCAGCCACTTGGGAGGCTGAGGCAGGATAATGGCTTGAACCCAGGAGGTGAAGGTTGCAATGAGCCGAGATTGCACCATTGCACTCCAGCCTAGGCAACAAGAGTGAAACTCCATCTCCAAAAAAAAGAAAAAAGAAAAAAAACTTCCTAGTTCTTTTTCCCACTCTAACCCTTCTCCTCCAGAGGTCCTACAGCTACAATGTCTAGAAGCCATTTTTTCAGAAGCCCCTAAGAACCTGGGACTCAGGCAGGCCCAGTGGAGGGTGGCCAGCCAGAGTGTTCACCATCTCAGGACATCACCAGTGTCCACTCCACTTTCCTGCTCACTGCCTTCTGACTTCTGTGTGGGGGCCCTCCCACACAGAAGGACTCTCAAATTGGGGGTCCTCCAATTTACATAGTTCTGGATGGTTTTCACCCACTCTCCAATTTGCGTAGTTGTGGATGGCTGGCCCTTTGCTGGGGCCTGGGGTGGGCATAGAACTCAAACCTGGCCTAGAAGGACATTGATTTTGGCCACAGGGATGGGAGCAGCAATGGGCTGTGGGCTTTATGGGTCATAAGAGCGAGACCAGGACTTCTGCTGCAGTTATCAGGAACAAGACCCCCTCTCTCTCTCCTGGGACTCCCAAGACGGTAGGGTGCATGTTGAAGGTACTGCTCCTGTGAAGGCTGCTGGGGAGTGTGGTGGTTCCTTTTATCTGTCAACTTGGAGGGCATCTTTGGATGAGATTAATGTTTAAATTGGTAAACTTTGAAGAAGCAGATTGCCCTCCATAATGGGGGTGGGCCTCATCCAATCCACTGAAGGCCCGGGTAGGACAAAAATGATTGGCCTCCCTGCACAAGAGGGAATTCCTCAGCCGCCCACCTTCGGACTTCACCTGCATTGTCAGCAATTCTGGGGCTCTGCTTGCCGGTCTCTAAACCAGAGTGGCACCATCGGCTCTCCTGCATCTCGAGTCTGCCGGTCCACACACCAGGTTCGAGCCTGCCAGTCCCTGTAATCAGGTGAGTCAATTCCTTATAATAAACAGCTTCATATCTGTATATCCATATTTATATCAGCTATATATCTACATCTCATCTCTATATCAACTCCATCTATCTAATCTATCTCTCCTGTTTTTTCTGGAGAACTCTGACAAATATGGGGGAATAGCTTCTGTACTGTGAAGGGGCTTCTCAGATAATGAGGTGGAAGCAATGTTGCTGTTTCACTTTTCTTTTTTGAGACACGGTCTCACTCTGTCGCCCAGGCTGGAGTACAGTGGCATGATCACAGTTCACTGCCACCTAGATCTCAGGCGATCCTCCCAACTCAGCCTCTCTAATAGCTGGGACTACAGGTGCACATCACCACAGCTGGCTCATTTTTAACAATTTTTTGTAAGATGGGAGTCTCACTATGTTACCTAGGCTGGTCTCAAACTCCTGGGCTCAAGCAATCCTCCCGCCGTGGCCTCCCAAAGTGCTGTGATTACAGGCATAAGTCACCGCACCTGGCCCTGTTTCACCAGTGAATGCAACATTTTGTCATGATACGGAAATTGTCAGTTTAAACATTATCCCGTCAATTGTGATTAGTCAGGCTACAGGAGTATCATCTGTGTCCCAAGAGAGTTTTCATACCTAGGGTCACATAGTGTAGTGTCTAAACTGCACTGTGGTTCCCCAGTGCAGATGTGTGGGGACAAGACAGACACACAGAGACATCTGTTGGACACCAAGGGAAACAACAACGTCTGCTGAACATGGAGTCGACCACTGCTACTGAGGTGTTTAAACTTAACAACTTAATAGATGCAATCGTTAGGCATTTCATTTGACCTAGAAGCACCATGAGAAAAAAAAAAAAAAAAAAAAAACCAAAAAAAAAAAGGGTTTATAAGAAGGAGAGGTGAGTTGTTACCATAGTTTTGTGGAGGGTAATTTGAGAGTAGCCCAAACGTCTCCTTAAAGATGACCTGGCCAGGCACAGTGGTTCACGTCTGTAATCCCAGCACTTTGGGAGGCTGAGGCAGGTGGATCACCTGAGTTCAGGAGTTCAAGACCAGCCTGGCCAAAATGGTGACACCCCATCGCAACTAAAAATACAAAAGAATTAGCTGGGTGTGGTGGTGGGCACCTGTAATTCCAGCTACTTGAGAGGCTGAGGCAGGAGAATCGCAGAGGAGGCAGAGGTTGCAGTGAGCTGAGATCACACCATGGCACTCCAGCCTGGGTAATAAGAGCAAAACTTTGTCTCAAAAAAAAAAAAAAAAAAAAAAAAAACGACCTCCTGCAGCAGGGACATGAAATCAAGGCTCAGGTGTCTGTGGGCTGTTTTGTCTGCTCTGCACCTAGTGGCTCCGGTTTATTTGAGGGAACCCTCTTCCTCATTGCCAGTTTCTGATCTCACCTTTCTCAAGATCCATTTCGTATGGACAGGTAGAGCCCCACCTCTGATTCCGGAGGTTGCATGGAACCAGGCCTGGCCAATGAGAGGCCCTCAACCCAGGGCCTCAGGATGTCTTTCAGGTAGCCCGAAGAACCAAGCTTGGCAATCTTGGCAAGTCCCAGAACTTCACCTGGGACTTGCACAGGCTCTTTGAGATTAGCAGCTCTCTCTCTGTCTGCTAGGACTGACCCTTGGAGAATGTAAGCCTAGAGCTTCTGGGGGCCCCATGTGGAGGTGACTGCCCTGAGAGTGAAGTCAAAGAGTGAAGACATCACATCCTGATGACATTTTTATAGCCCTTAGAGCCAGGCATGCCTGCACCACAGATTTCTTTTCTTTTCTTTCTTTTCTTTTCTTTTTTTTTTTTAGACAAGGTCTTCACTCTGTTGCCCAGGCTAAGTGGTGCAGTGGCACAATTTTGTTTCCTTTAACAAATCTCTCCCTATCTTCCCCTTTCCCCTGTCCTTCCTAGGTTCTAGTATTCTCTGTTCTAATTTTTACTTTTATGAGATGAACATCTTTTAGTTTCCACATCATATAAGCATCTACAGCTATACATTTCCCTCTCACTGCTGCTTTAGTGCATCACATATGTTTTTGTGTGTTATGTTTTCACTCTCATTGACCTTCAAGTATTTTCTAATTTCCCATGTGAGCTCTTTTTACTCATTGGTTATTTAGGAGTGTGCTGTTTAATTTTTATATATTTGTAATTATTCTCCTGTTATTTATTTCTAATTTAATTCCACTGAGGTTGGAGAACATACTTTGTATTATTTCAATCCTTTTAAAAATTTGAGAATTGCTTTATAGCTTAGAATATGGTCTACCTTAAAGAATATTTTATGTACTCTATTTTAAAAAGTATATTCTGCTATTATTGGGTAGCATGTTCTATAGATGCTTGTTAGGTCTAGCTGGTTTATAGTATTGCCAAAATCTTCTATATCCTTGTTAATCTTCTGCATAGTTGTTCTATCCATTATTTAACATGATGAGATTTAAGTCTCCAACTTCTGTTATTAAATTGTCTCTTTCTTCCTTCAATTCTGTCATTTTTTGCTTCCAATATTTTAATGTTCTATTGTTAGGTGCACATATGTTTATAGTTGTTGTATCTTTCTGAATCATCGACCCTTTAGTCATTATAAAATGTCCCTCTTTATCTCTAATGACTTTTTTGTTTTACAGTCTATTTTGTTGATATTATTAGCATCATATCAGCTCTTTTATCGTTACCATTTGCATAGTATATCTGTTTCCATCTTTTTATTTTTAACCTACTTATATATGTGAATTTAAATGTGCTTCCTGTAGACAACACATAGTGGAACTTGTTTGTTTATCCAGTCTGACAATCTCTGTCTTTTAATCGGATTTTTAGTCCACTCACATTTAATGTGATCATTGATATAGTTTGATTGACATATGCCGTTTTGGTTAGTTTTCCTGTATGATGCTTTTCCTTTGTGTCCCTCTGATCTTCCTTTATAGCCTTTTGCATCAAGTCAATATTTTCTAGTGTAGCATTTTAATTTTTTAATGATGCTAATTATATGTTTGAGTTGTTTTCTTAGTAGTTGCACTAGAACTTATAATACACATCTCAACTTATTAGAATTAACTTCTGGTTTAGACTAACTTATTTCTAGTAAGAGATCAAAACTTTCTTCCTACATAGTCCTATTTCCTCCTCCTCTTTTTTCTTTTTGCTATTATTTTCATATATTTACATCTACATATGTATAAGTCCAAAAATACCTCACTATAATTGTTACATTATTTAACTTTATGTCTCATAGATTTTAAGAGAAGAAAAGGAGATAAAGTATGTATTTATACACTTTTTATATTAACCTTAACAGGCAGAGAAAACTGACCGTGTACTCTGTTGACCCAGTCTCAACAAACAGGACATGGTGGCCTGGACCCGTGCTTCTCAGACTGTCTGTGAGGAAAAAGACCAGGGCTTTTGGTTTTGCTTTGTTTGAAATTTCCAACTTATTTCAAACAAATACTTTCATAAAACATAAAATTGAACTACTTGAAAACTGAAATCGAAAATGAACACATAAAATGCAAGCCCACGTTATTTCTTTTTTGGAGAGAGTGTCTCACTCTGTCACCCAGGCTGGAGGGCAGGGTGCAATCAGGACTCACTCTGCAGCCTCAACCTCCCAGGCTCAAGTGATCCTCCTGTCTCAGCTTTCTAAGTATCTGGGACCACAGGTGTGCACCATCATGCCTGGCTAATTTTATTTTATGGAGAGATGGGGTCTCGCCATGTTGCCCAGGTTGCAAACTTTTTTATTACAGTCAACCCACATAACCCACTTAACTTTAAGTTTCTGTAAAGGTTCCTAAGCATTTACTCTCCATTTCTCTGCATATCTCTTCATGGGCCAGTAACAAGCAGTTTGTAGACCAGCAGTGGTCCCTGTTCCACACTTCAGAAGCATTTCCCTAGAAGATCCAGACTTTAATCATCAAGAAATAGATGCCACCTGGCTACCAAGCCCAGGCTTTCTAAGGTAGAAGAGGATCACATTAGAATATGGATTGGATTGGAATGAAGCTTTCGGTGTGGCTCATGAATCATCGTTTGAATTGAGACTGTAGAGACTTATGTATTATTCATTGTCTTGAGCAGTAAGAGCTCACAAAGCTTCTCAGTGTCCTAGCCCAGAATAGCTTAATTGGGCACTGTTGCTCTGCAATGCAAAGTGCCTGTTTAATTCGGAGTTTTGCATTTTTACATCAGAACCGGCCCAGTAAGAGGCATCTTCTATCTTTAGTCCTGGCTTACTGCTCTTTGCTTGCGTGTGTGAATGCTGGGCCCCTCCCTGCAGAGCTTCTTGCCAGAGTGCTGTCCCCAGATGACCCTGAGACTCAGATGCTGCGTGAGCAGCTGCTAGGCACAGATGGGGAGAGGATGGCAGCCCCCATCTGAGGTCCGAGGAGCAAAGGCAGGCCTCAGTGTCACTTATGCCCAGGGGAACTAGGCTCCCCTCAGCTGAGCCAGCTTCCAGAATGAAGCTGGCCATGGTTCAAAGCTTAGCCCCAAGAATGTGAGCCTCTAAGTCCCAGGTCCCTTGCCTGTAAAATGAGAATCATTGCATGGGCAGAGTAAGGCCACTGAGGCTGTGACGATGCAGAAAGGGCCATGAGCAGAGCCTGCCATACACTGAACACTCAGGGAACTAAACGGCCCCAGACAAAGCAGAGCCACACCACCCCAGGGTTGCCACAGACCCTTATAACCCTCAGGGCTGGCCAATTACCTATCTCACCCCTAAATCCCTCCCTGCTACAGGATCAAGTCCCCTTAACGCTCTTCACATCAATCCCAACAGCTAGTTGTACCCTTGAATGCCTGTGCAGTAACAAGGCATCCAGCATCAGAAAACTGACCATACACTCTGTCAACCCAGCCTCAGCAAGCTCCAAAGTCTTAGTCTTGGATCCACAGGGCAGCCACGTGCTCCTGTTGCCCCCTCCAGGCAGCCCTCCTGGTCACATAGAGAACTCACTCCCTACAGGCAGCCCTCTGCTGCCTGCTCTTGACAAACAAAACAAAACAAACAAACAAAAACACAGGGTCTCACTCTGTTGCCCAGGCAGAAGTTCAGTGGCCCAATCACAGCTCACTGAAGCCTCACCCTCCAGGCTCAAGTGATCCTTCCACTTCAGCCTCCTGAGTAGCTGGGACCACAGGAGTGTGCACACACCCAGCTGATTATTTTTTGTAGATACAGGTTCTCCTATGTTTCCCAGGCTGGCCTTGTACTCCTGGGCTCAAATGATCCTCCCACCTCAGCCTCTCAAAGTGCTGGGATTACAGGTGTGAGTCACTGTTCCCAGCTCAGCCGTCAGCTTTGACCAAGAGCACAGAATCCTATGCTGAGCCACATCAGCCTCGCCGTAGCCCAGCAGATGGCAGTGTGCGGGCTGGAAGACCAAGCTCTGGCTTCATGGAGCCATGACATCCCCAAACCACACATCTCAGCTACGGCAGTCACCGCTCCTATTTATAGCTCCACGATTCCCGCCATCCTTGTCACTAGACAACCTCCCTTGTAACACTCTTCCCAGAGTGAGCCGCCGAGGGTGGTCCAGGCATGCGACAACCTGTTGGCTCTGACACAGGGGTGTCAGCACTCACCCAAAGATCGGGCCTCCAACAACGCCCCCCTCCCGCTCCGAGAGCCCGTGTCTTTTCTCTCCTCTTTGAGCTTCTGGTGGACTGGAAACCTGCACTGTTTTGCAGAGCTGCTTCTAGACTCATCCCCACCCCGCACTTCCCTTTTGTGGACTCCAGAGGTGGACCCCACCCTGATCTTTCTAAACCCTGGAATGTGCGAGATCCCAGGGCCCTCAGTCTTAGCCTCCTGCCTTCCTCTTTCTGACACCACGGCTGCCTCGCCACATCCCCGGGCCTCCCGGTGCTCTGCTCCTCCAGCCAACCCCATCAGCAGGCACCACTCAGGCTTGAAGCCCCAAGTTGGCACCTTCTCCTTCCCGTCCCTCCTTTTCCCTTCCCTTCCCACTCCTTTTCCCTCCTTTTCTTTCCTTCCCTTCCTCCCTCTCCCTTTCCCTCCTATCCCCTTCTTCCCTCTGCTCACCTCCCCGCCTCCACTCAGTCTTGGTGGATTGTTGCGGATTTGGTGTTGCTCATTCACTCATCAAACATTTGCTGAGAGTCTTTTATATGCCGTTGCTGTTCCAGTCACAGGGAAGAACAGAGAACAAAATGTCATGCCCTCAGAAGCCGACACTCTAAGGGGACAGACGCCATAAACACACAGCTGTTGCTGAACCTGAGGGGCGGAGAGGCACAGGGGAGAATGAGGAAGAGGGAGCGGGGACAGAGGAGGGACTCCCTCCTACAGCAGGTGTCAGGGAAGGCCCGGCTGAGAGCTGAGACCTGGAGGACAGGAGGCTCAGGACAGGACTGCTCCGTGTGAAAGGCTGTCTCGGGGATCTCTGGGCCTTTCCAGAACAGAGCTTCCCAGAGCTTTGCAGAATGGACAGGCTTCCTTAGGCAACTGGGGCTGGCTTTGGAGATGGAGCTCAGGCAGCGAGCTCGCAGCTGGGCCTGGCTGGGGTGGGATGCAGTTCCCAGATGTCGCCTCAAGGTGGCAGAGTGACTCCAGACCAGGCACGAGGACTTCCGTGTCTCCCTGTGCTTGGTCAGGCCTGGAGACCTGGGGCAGCCAGGGAGGCCACACACACAGCCCTGGAAGGGGAGGGAAGCAGAGGTTCCCTGACAGCTGGCTGGAGCCTTCCAGGAGCGGCTGTGTCCCCACCCTCCCGATGGCTGCCACCCTCCTGGGCCCTCACGGGTGGGGCCCTGGGCCTAGGCATTGCCCCGGATGGCTGTGGCTCCGCAGGGTTCCCCTGTCCCCCGGGTCCTGGGAGCTGGGGAACGATTTCCCTCACTCTAAGGCTGGAGCCACTTTGGACCCCTCCCTTCCCGACACAGTGAGCCAGGAATCTGGGCCAACAGCTTAGCCCCGGCCATTCCCCCTGCCTGGAAGTCCCCTCCAGAAGCAGACGAGGAGCTACTGGGGCAGAAGCCCAGGCACAGGCGGGACCCGGCAGCCTGAGGCACCCACGGCTCCAAAGCCTCAGACGTGGATCTGCCGGGCAGCCTTAGGACTCCCGTGCCCCCTTCGGGCAGCCCTCCTGGTCACACATCCACTCTAAGCCTTCTATGAAGCATCTGCTGTGTGCCAGGTACTGTGCTGGGGACCTGGTGGTAGGGCAGACAGATTGGAATGGCCAGCCCCAGAGATCAAAGTCAAGAGCAGGGGCCCCACCGGGCCGGGGTTGGATCAAGCCCACTGTGTGTGTTACCCGACCGCAGCCATGCCTGTTGCCTGGTGTCTGGTCTGTGGGTACTGCTGTATATACAGGCATAAGCTCAATAGATGCAACCAAGGCTGGGTGGCCCCTGGAGCCTGGAGCATTTACTACCTGACCCTTGACAGGAAACATTCGCTTACCCTGGTCTAGAGGGGGAGATGGATGTAAACGGACAGTCACCTCACCATAATACGCGCTAGGACAGAGGTGAGGGCAGATGAGGGACGGAGCTGGGTCCTGTCCTGTAGGCCTCTGAAAGGTTCCAGCAGCGGCCATGGTCACAGAGAGCCACTGAAGAGGCTTGAGCAGGAGTGACACGATCCAATCCCAGAAACTCTGATGTGGGAAGTGGGGGTGAGGGGACAGCCGCAGAGCCAGCGCCCCGGTGGGAGATGGTTGTAAGAGCCTAGGAAGGCGGCTGTGGGGATGGGAAAGGGTCCGAGGTTGACGGCATTTCAGAGGGTGGACGATGGCATCGGAATGTTGAGATGTGGGTTGGGTTCAGGGCTAAGCCCGCGTCCAGCCTGTGTCCAGAACTCTGGGGGTCACACAGAGGCTCACCAAGCCCGGCTAAACGCGACAGTGATGAGACCCCACAGAGCATCAAGAAAAGCCGCAGGTTCTACGATGTGAAACGAGGCCCCAGGAGCTCAGCCCCCACACTGTTCAGTGGCCGTGTTAGGGCGCCACAGGCAGGGGCTTCCTGACGTCAGTTCCAACGCTCAGTGCCCCTCTTGGGCTGTGTCTCTCCCCCTGACGTTGGAGAAAGATGGAGCGCTCGGGGCCATGGAACAGCACAGGCACAGCCAGCAGCTCCCCGCTCTGTCATTTCTCTAAACTGCAATTTTCTTACCTGCAAGGTGGAGGTAAGGTCCCGTTCCCGGCCCGGCTCTCAGTCTTGCTACAGCGAGAAGATGCATAGAGAAGCACTGATAATCCATAAAGCATTTTTATCTTTTTTTTTTTTTTAATTTTTGAGACAGAGTCTCACTCTGTTGCTCAGGCTGGAGTGCAGTGCCGCGATCTCAGCTCACTGCAGCCTCTGCCTCCCAGGTTCCAGAGATTCTCCTGCCTCAGCCTCCCGAGTAGCTGGAATTACAGGCGCCCGCCACCATGCCCTGCTAATTTTTGTATTTTTAGTAGAACAGGGTTTCTCCGTGTTGGTCAGGCTGGTCTCCAACTCCTGATTTCAGGTGATCTGTCCACTTTGGCTTCCCAAAGTGCTGGAATTATAGGTGTGAGCCACCGCGCCCAGCCCGCAAGGCATTTTAGCTATCCAAGTCATCATTATCCACAGAGAATTACCTAGTGAGCCCCATAACACATAAGTGGGGGTCCAGAACTCCCAGCTCCTGAAGTGCAAGGCTGGTTATGGCCAAGTCAATGAAGGAAGGGGCCGAGCCTGTGGAGCCGGCAGCCTGGCCTCACGTTCCTGGCCCCATGAATCTGTCCTAGTCCTGGCTCTGGTGTGGCATCAGCTGGTGGCAGTTGGCTGCCGTGCCTTAAACATCAAGAATTTCTGGGACTCTTGATGGGACTTCCAAGACAGACGCAAACTCCAGAACACTCCCAACTGATGCCATTTTGTTGACTTGACTGGAGAAAATTGGGGCACAGGGACCCAATCTCTGCCTCCCCACTTCTGAGACTGATTGCCTACAGTTTCCCAACCAGCCTTCCCCTCTCCTCCCTGCCTGCCCCTAGAGAATGCTTGATGACAACTGTGTTACCCTGGGATGTGTTACCTGGGTTTTCACTGTATCAGCTTCTCCTGAAGATGTAGCTTTCCATTCAATACCTGTGTTAATCACCTGATGTATGTGGGGGCTTGTGTGTGTGAGCATGTGTGTGCACTTGTGTGTGCATGAGCACAAACACATCTGCAGGGGTGGATGGAAAGCTGGAGGGAGGATTGCTTGCTCAGCTATCCTGTCTTCTTTCACTTTCAGATGACACTGAATAAATCAATTACTCCCACTAAAACATGTTGCTGCCCCAAGAGTGACATGGACCCAGCCTTCCAGGACACTTTGACATCCCCTGTTGCCACCACCTTCTCTTACTATCTTCTTATTCATAGCGTACTCAGAAGGTCCTGCAAGTGATGGGCTTTGAGCACTTTCCAAGACCCCTTCCTTCTGAGAGGGCAGTGGAAGGATATCCTTTAAAAGCTGTCTGTGCTCAACAAGCAATAAAGGTCGTGCTTCATGGCTGAAGGTCGAAAGGCACAGGAAGCAATCGGGCACACAGGACTTCTTACTGATCTCCTTATTTGCCTTCTTTTCTTCTAAGACAATGAGCTTGTGAGGCAGAAACTCCCTTGGCTTTAAAATGCACTCATTCATTCATTCATTCATTTATTCTTCCTGTTATTGAATCAGAATAAGTGTTCAGTTCTTTTCTTTGTGCTGGGAAACACAAAGACAGGCAGTGCCCGGTTGCTGTCTTAGGGAGCTCGACCTCTGGTGGGGAAGGCAGGGTACCCGGCAGCACTGCAGGTGTGAGACGCAGCACAGGTGGAGGCATGAACTGAGGCCACGAATCCCAGCAGATCGAGGACCAGCTTCCCTGTGACTGCATGTCCTGCAAAGTCATCTTGTGCAAGGTAGGGGCACCCTGCAGCGGGGTTTCACCTCCTAACTCTGGCAATGCTGACCAATATGCCAATGAGAGGGACTGAAGGGAACGGCTGAGAAAAATGGAACCATGTCTCTCCATCTGCACAGGCTCTAAGAGCACTTGGTGATGGGGAAAAGCTCTCACCCCATCCTTTTAGGGGGGCATGAAAAAATTCACACTCCTCCCCCTCTTTTTTCAAGCCCGTGCTGTCCTCACTATAAAGCATCTCCAGATTCCCTGTGCTTTCCATCCGCCCATTTAATAGGAACCAACAAATTCTTCGAAAGTAGAACCTTTGCAAAATCCCTGCTTTCAACTGTTCCTGCCCAAAGACGCAGTTAAATGACAGAAACATTGCCCATTTGGATAATAGCAATACAGAGCAGCCGGATGTTGAGATGCACCGCAGAACATGCTGGAAGTTACTGGGGTAAAGGGCACCATTTCCTGCCTTGCCTCAGTAAGCCTTAATGTGCCCTGTGCAAAGGAAATGTCTTCATGCTTAGAATAAAGAGTATTGGAAGCTACTGGTTATGAGCAAGCTCCTCATCTTTCTCTTAGAACAAAAGCTGGGGTCTATTTGATTGAAAGCAGAGAGCCCATTTCTAACTTGCTGATGCCCTCAAGATTGGAACTTTTAAAGAATCCCATTCTTTGAGAGAGTGAAATCATGGGAGTGTTAATCGTGGCAAAGCTAAGGATGGCTGAAGGCCTCCAGGAAACTTCTTCCTCTTCAATCTACTGAGCACTGGGTTGAAAAAGCAAAGCTTAGATGTGACCCCAAAAGCACAGACAGCAAAAGCAAAAAAATAGACAAATGGGGTTGCACTAAACTAAGAAGCTTCTACACAGCCAAGGAAACAATTAACAGAGTAAAGAGACAACCTATGGAATGGGAGAAAACATTTGCAAACCATGTATCTTTTAAGGGGTTAATCCCTAAAATATACAAAAAATCCAAACAACTCAATAGTAAGAAAACAAATAACCCAATTTAAAAATGGGCAAAGGACCTGAATAGACATTTCTCAAAAGAAGACACATAAGTGGCCGAATGAAACACTTCTCAACATCACTAATCATCAAGGAAATGTAAATTAATATCACAAAGTCATATGACCTCACACCTGTTAGAATGGCTGTTATCAAAAAGACAAAAGATAGTGAGTGTTGGTGAGTATGTGGAGCAAAGGGAATGTTTGTACTCCGTTGGTGTGAATGTAAATTAATACAACCAAAATGGGGAAGAGTATGGAGGCTTCTCAAAAACTACCATATAATCCAGCAATCCCACTTCAGGGTATCTTTTCAAAGGAAATGAAATCAGTATGTTGAAAAGATATTTGCACTCTCATGCTTGTATTATTCATAACAGCCAAGACATGTGTTGTGGTTTAGTTCTGTGTCCCCACCCAAATCTCAGTTTGAAGCATAATCCCCATAATTCCCAGGTGCAGAGGGTGGGACCTGGTGGGAAGTGATTGGATCGTGGGGGCAGTTTTCCCTTTGCTATTCTCGTGATAGTGAGTGAGTGCTCACAAGATCTGATGGTTTCATAAGGGCCTCTTCCCCCTTCGTTTGCTCTCTCTCTCACCTGCTGCCATGTAAGACATGCCTTTGCTTCTCTCTCATCTTCTGCCACAATCATAAGTTTCCTGAGGCCTCTCCAGCCATGTGAAACTGGGAGTTAATTAAACCTCTTTTTTAAACAAATTACCCGGTCTTGGGTATGTCTTTATAGCAGTGTGAGAATAGACTAATACAACCTGGAACAACCTATGTGTCCATCAACGAATGATAAAGAGAATGTGATATATATATCTTTTTTTAATTTTTTTAAATTTTTTTATTTTTTTAAATTATACTTTAAGTTCTAGGGTACATGTGCATAACATGCAGGTTTTTGTTACATATGTATACTTGTGCCATGTTGGTGTGCTGCACCCATCAACTCGTCAGCACCCATCAATTCATCATTTATATCATGTATAACTCCCCAGTGCCATCCCTCCCCCCTCCCCCCTCCCCATGATAGGCCCCAGTGTGTGATGTTCCCCTTCCCGAGTCCAAGTGATCTCATTGTTCAGTTCCCACCTATGAGTGAGAACATGCAGTGTTTGGTTTTCTCTTCTTGTGATAGTTTGCTAAGAATGATGGTTTCCAGCTGCATCCATGTCCCTACAAAGGACGCAAACTCATCCTTTTTTATGGCTGCATAGTAGTCCATGGTGTATATGTGCCACATTTTCTTAATCCAGTCTGTCACAGATGGACATTTGGGTTGATTCCAAGTCTTTGCTATTGTGAATAGTGCCGCAATAAACATACGTGTGCATGTGTCTTTGTAGTAGAATAATTTATAATCCTTTGGGTATATGCCCAGTAGTGGGATGGCTGGGTCATATGGTACATCTAGTTCTAGATCCTTGAGGAATTGCCATACTGTTTTCCATAATGGTTGAACTAGTTTACAATCCCACCAACAGTGTAAAAGTGTTCCTATTTCTCCACATCCTCTCCAACACCTGTTGTTTCCTGATTTTTTAATGATTGCCATTCTAACTGGTGTGACATGGTATCTCATAATATCCAGAATCTACAAAGAACTCAACCAAATATACAAGAAAAAAACAAACAACCCCATCAAAAAGTGGGGAAAGGATATGAACAGACATTTCTCAAAAGAAGACATTCATACAGCCAACAGACACATGAAAAAATGCTCATCATCACTCACCATCAGAGAAATATAAATATATCTTTATCTTTCATTTGTTGATGGGCATATATATAAGATGGATATATATATAATATACACAATAAAATGCTATTCAGCCTTAAACAAGAAGGAAATTCTGTCATTGACAATGACACAGATGAACCTAGAGGACATTAGACTAAGTGAATTAAACCAGGCCTAGAAAGACAAATACCGCATTATCCCACGTACATATGGAATATAAAAAATTTGAACTCATGGAATCACAGAGTAGAATGGTGGTTATGAGACCTGAGGGAGGAAATGGTCAAAGGGCACAAAATTTCAGTTAGACAGGAGAATTAAATTTTGAAGATCTATTGTACAGCATGGCTACTATTGTTAATACAGTAATAATGTATTACAGACTTGAAAATTGCTAAGAGAAGAGACCTTGAATGTTCTCATCACAAAAAAGCAATAAGTAAGGTGATGGATATGTTAATTAGTTTAATTGGAGTAACCATTTCACAATGTATACATAAATCAAAGCATCACATTGTACATCATAAATACGTACAATTTTTTAAATTTGTCAATTATACTTAACATTTTTTAAAAAGCGAAGCTATTTTCCCACTTTACAAAGAATGAACACCAGAAGCTCTCAAACAAAGCCACCTGGGTCTCACACCTTTCATCTGCAAAATTGATGCTTTGCTCTTTCTTCTACATGGAGTCATTTTTGAGGTAGAAAACATACCCTTGGTCATAGCCTTGAGTTGAAAATCTTTGAGGGCATTTTCTGTCCAAATGACTGAAAAAATCAACCATAACCTCTCCATTTTGATGATGCTCATGCTTTGTGATAGGAATAGCCTCAAATTATTGCTAAAGGGTTCTCTTTTCTTGTCTAATAATGAAAATCCAAGCAATTACTAGCAAAGAGAACAAGTTGCCTTGGTAGGAGAATTAGGCCTCATCATGACTATGACTACTGGTTTTATTTCATGGCAAGAGAGGGGCCCAGGAGTCTGCTTTGGTGTACCTTTGAATGATGACTGATTTAATAATGATATTTATTTAACACTTTTTATGTGTACTATTAGGCACTGTACATAAAATCTCACTTAATCCTCAATATGGCCAAATGAAGTAGGCCCGACTATTTATACCTATTGACTGATTTAAAAAATGAGACATAAAAGGTTTAGATAGCTTGCCCAAGGGCGCACAGGAACTGGCAGTAGACTTCCTGCCTTCTGGGTCATCCTCCATGAAGTTGCTGAGAACCACCCAGGAAAGAGCAAGCCCTGGTGGCCAGCCAGGTTTGGGGCACGTGGTCTCCTAAGCTAGGGAACAGGGCTCCAAGGACTTCTTCTGCCTGCACTGCATGGTCTTTGCTCCTGTAGCCACCCTCTAGACTTCCAGATGCCCCAGCTGAGATGCATGCATTTTCTAAAATCAATATGGATCACTGTGTCACCAAGAAAATAACCCAACAATTATTTTGTAAAGGATCCAAGGGTGAGACAAGATTTAATTATAATCCCTTTCACTCTGAATGCTCAGCCCCACCAACCTGCCCCTATTGTTTGTCCTGATGTCCTCCATTTGTTTCACAACCATTTAACAGATGCCTCATGAGAAGCCATCCATGGGCTTGGGGCTGGGAATGGGGCAGTGAGCAAAAAGGAACAGGCATTGCTCTGTGGAGCATATACGGTATAGGGAAGACTAGCATCTATGAAATCACTACACAAATATATAGAAGTTGCAACTGCAATAAACATGAATGCAAATAAAAAATTCTACGCCCCACAACCAACTAAATGGACCCCCTCCTTTTAGCCAAGGGCATTCCAAAGTTAACCTGAAACACTAGTTCAGGGCATGATGGGAAGTGGGGATCAGGCATGCCTCATTATGCCCTCCTCCCTTTGGAATTCAGGCACAGCTGGCCAGCATTAACATTAAAACAGATGCATTAAGACTGACAAAACTGACTCTTTGTAGTAATAAGATACCAACATGACAGATAGCAGGCCCTGAAAGAAATTGAAGCTTTTTGCCCTAAAATCTATATCTTTGATGTATTTTGAAATGGTCTCACAAAGCTGTCTCTTGTGAGGAAAATCTACATTCTGTAATTTTCTTCCCTTTCCAGATCTTTCTCTTATCCAGGAGAGAATTAACTGAGAGTCTGGCCTCTTTCTAAGTCTGTTAAGAAACATTTACAATCTATTCTCTCTGAAACCTGCTGCCTGGAGACTTCATCTACATAATAAAAACCTTACTCTCCACAATCCCTCATCATAATCTAGACACTCCATTCTATTGATTCCAGGTCTTTAGATAACAATTTAATTCTTTCAACCAATTGCCAATTAGAAAATCTTTGAATCCACCTATGACCTGGAAGCCCTATGACCAACCAATTTACATCTTATATGTATTGATTGATGTCTTCTGTCTCCCTAAAATGTATAAAACCAAGCTGTAGCCTGACCACCTTGGGCACATGTTCTCAGGATCTCCTAGGCCACATGTTCTCAGGATTTGCCATGGTCACCCATATTTGGCTCAGAATAAATCTCTTCAAATATTTTATTTTTTCTCCTTTTGTCAACATGACTTTGTAGAGAGAAAGTGGAGATGAGAGGAGGAGTTGGTTTCTGGACAGTCTCCTAGAAGTCTTCCTGTGAACATGGCATTGAAGCTGTAACCAAAACACAGACTCAGTTGTTCTTTGCTGGCAGAGTATAATTAATAAGAGTGAGGTCTGGTATAAAGAAAGTGACTTTTTATTACAGAGCTAGCTTAGGGGAAGAAGTACAGGCTTTCTGCCTTAAGCGTTCTGCTTCCCTTTTGGAACAGAAAGCAGGTGCTTTTAAAAGGAAAATTGACAGGTCGGGCACAGTGGCTCACGCCTGTAAACCCAGCACTTTGGGAGGTCGAGGAAGGTGGATCACCTGAGGTCAGGAGTTCGAGCCAGTCTGGCCAGCATGGAGAAACCCCGTCTTTACTGAAAACACAAGAAAATTAGCCTAGCATGATGGTGCTTGCCCGTAATCCCAGCTACTTGGAGGGCTGAGGTAGGAGCATTGCTTGAACCTGGGAAGTGGAGGTTGCAGTGAGATGAGATCATGCCATTGCACTCCAGCCTGGGCAACAAAAGCAAAACTCTGTCTCAAAAAGAAAAAAAAAAAGAAAAGTTGACATAAATGGCATGCAGTGGAGGAAGCAGGCAGGTAGGGGTCTGTATAACTCACTTTGGTGCTTTATCTACTAGGTGGTCGAGTTGGCACCTTCACGGGCAGAATTAAGTTGTAAAAGTTATTGAATATCTCCAGGTGGGAGAGTTTCATGTTGACCATACTTTGAGTTGTGGATAGACTGCTGTCTCTTGAGGCGATCTCCAGGTGGGAGAGAGTTTCGTGTTGGGGATACTTTGAGTTGTAGATGGATTGCTCTCTCTCAAGCTGAGAGAGAGTCCCACACTGGAGCTACTAAGCACCTAGTTAGCTGAACTTGCCCTTTGGACAGTACCTGGTGAAGGGGAGGTAAAAGGCTATAATTGCACTTCTAAAGAGCTAAGTAGGAAGTGGGAAGCAGAGGAAAAGCAGGAAGGAGAGAAGAAAAAATAATAATAATAAACTCATTCTCTTGTTCTTAGAAAGATGGAAGTACTCAGTTTTAAAACCAAAATAGGAAGTGACAAGTAGGAGAACAATGAAGGAAAGAGCATTTCACACAAAGGGCACAATGTGCTCAACACCCTTGTAGCCAGAGGGGACACGCTGGATCTCAGAGGCTGAAAGAGGGTGTGATGGTTAATTTCATGTATCAACTTGACTGGGCTAAGTGATGCCTAGATAGCTGGGAACACATTATTTGTGGGTATCTCTGCAAGGCTGTTTCCAGAAGAGATGAGTATTTGAATATGAAGAATGAGTAAGAAAGATCCTCCTTCTCCCATGTGGGTGGGCATCACCAAATCCACTGAACACCCAGACAGAACAAAAAGTCAGAGGAAGGGTACATTCGTTCTCTCTCTTCTCAAGCTGGGACATCCATCTTCTCTTACCCTTGAACATTGGAGCTCCTGGTTCTTGGGCCTTTGGATTCTGAGACTTCTACCAACAGCTCCCCCAGTTGTGGTTTCTTATGACTGCTAAGTTGATGGATTAACCATGGAGGGAAGGTTAAAGATCGGGCCCCATCCTGCCCGGGCTGTGAGTCTGTAAGAAGCCCCTGTCAGGGAAGCCTCTGCCACTCCCCAGGCCTGCTCCTTCTCTCGCCAGGATCTTTGTCCCCTGCAGATGAGCTATCCGCCATCTTCTTCCTGCTCTCTAGAGTCGCCCTTCACTCTAAACTGGGTTGCCCCAAGTCCTTCAGAACCCAGGGAGAAGCAGCTGCCTCTTCCTTTAGAGTTGACGGAATGTGTTCCTGTCACTTTCAGGTCACTCCTGGTCCCAAATCCTAAAAAACCTCCCAGCTCACACCCTTGCCATCCCAGCTGACTCCTTTTCCTTCTGTCCCCACCCTTGACCTGGCTGCTTGGCCCTTGGCATGAGCCTGGCCTCTCCAAGGACCCAGAGTCAGCCGTCCCTTCCAACAGATCTTGTTACTGCCCTCAGGTAACACTTCCAAGGGTCCCATGAGATGTTCCATGCTCATGGCTGTGTTCATCCATTCTCTCACTGCTATAAAGAAACACCTGAGACTGGGTAATTTATAAAGAAAAGAGCTTTCATTGGCCCATGGCTCTGCAGGCTGTACAAGAAGCATAGTGGCTTCTGCTTCTGGGGAGGCCTTAGGAAACTTAGAATCACGGCGGAAGGCAAAGGGGAAGCAGGCACATCTCACATGCCTGGAGCAGGAGCAAGAAAGAGAGGTGGCACATACTTTTAAACAACGAGATCTCAAGAGAACTCTATCACAAGACAGCACCAAGGTGATGCTGCTAAACCATTCATGAAGGTTCCACGCCTACAATCCAATCACCTCCCACCAGACCCCACCTTCAACACTGGGGATTACAATTTGACATGGGATTTGGGCAGCGATGCAGATCCAAACCCTGTCAATGCATGTTTGGGAAACTCTCCTGGTTGCATCTCCACCTTGAAAGTCTCCATCTTCATATTGGAGATTCACTGTGTTAGCACTGTAAAGTTTCTGGAAGGTTCTGCACTATAAGCTACTGTTCCATCTGGTGAACCTGGCCTTCCCTAAACCGTGGTGACCCTGGACTCCCATGTCCACATAACATTTGTGAACATGCCACGAATGATGCAGACAGACACGGACATTTCACTCAGGCGTTCTGGTGTGATTGCTCCAGCCAAGCACTGATAATTTGGCTACCGGCACATGCACCAGCCCTTTTCTTCCTAGGTATCCCAAGTCCAGCTCCTTGCTTCTTCACCAAGCCCCTAGTCTTGTCTTTACACTGATACTTCATTATATTTCAAGCCCTGATCTAATAGCAAGGAGCTGGGGCTTTCTTTCTCTTTTCTTTTCTTTTTTTTTTAACATTTGCTTCTGTCACTCAAGGAGCTGGGGCTTTTCTAGAGGCCCCAGAGTTTCAACCTGAACATGCAATCCCAAGTGAAAAGCTAACACCTGATGTAAGCAAAGCTCGGTAATGATGAGTCACATTTTAGTGTTTGTGGACTGAATGAATGAGAGATTGAATGGACATGTGGATTAGCTGAATGAATGAGAAAGCTAATAAGCTAGGATCTAGGACATTGTTCTAATGTATTTTTATGTGTAGGTGAAAACCATCATATTCCCCCTCTTAGATGCATGTATATGAATGTGCAAAAGACTCTCCCAGTCTGAGGGAGGAGTTGCTCTAGAAAGCTCTAGACAGAGCATGCAGCGGTGCATATGGTAGCAGATGCACTCTTTCTCCAGCCTTTCTCACTGTCCTGCTTATGGCCAGGAAAAAGCCTCACTGGGGCCTATGGTTGATCAGTGTGGCTTTTGCATGTCCTGACCATTTCTCTACCAACAGGGAGGCTGTGCTGCAGCTCATAGCAGCAGGTGCCAGAGTGGCTAGGGAGCAAGTTCCAAATCCTAACCCAGTGGCTTTCCCCTTCAGGCTGGCCAGACCTGCATTTTTGCAGGTGAGGAACCAAAATGGGGCAGGATGCTGACTTGCCTGGGGCCATGCTGCAGGCAGAAGCCAAATGCACGCTTCTGGCTCCTCCTACTGCCGAGCTAGACAGGACGTCTCAAGCTCAGCTTCCCAGCAGAATTAGTGGGGAGGCTTTTACAAATACTGATGCCTGGGCCCACTCCAAGAGAGTTCTACGGAAACTGCTTTGCTGTGGTGCCCGGACAACCTCGTGTGGATCCACACAGGCTCCATCAAAGCACTGCCTATCTGGGTCTTGACAGAACAGTCTGTGATCCCCCAGAACCCAAGAGGATGGGAGCCAAAGAGGAGCTGCTCTGGAGCCACCTGCCCCTCCCCTCCCTTCTCCTCAGGGTTAATGAAGTAAAGGTCTTCTCCCACACCCTAAGTGCTTAGAGTGCAGGTGCAGGATACAGCACCACTCCGCTGCAGTCTAGAACCAGCTCCCTAGCGACAGGGTGTCCCACAGCTCCTATCCCAGCCATCCGGCCCATTGTCTTGTGGTGTCCTGGTCAGGGTTTCCAGTGTGTGGGATGAGGCCCAGGGGGAGATGGTACCTTTGGCCTAACTCTTTTCTCCATCTCTGTGCATAATAAAAGGCTCTAACAGTGGCTCACGTGTGAGGCCCTGTCCTTGTTCCATGGGTGTACTTGACAAGAATCTGACTCAACAGCAGGTAGGGGTGAAGGCTAGAATGCTTCATTTTAGGTTTTGGTTTTTACTTTTTATTTGGAAGCAATTATGGGTTCACAGAAATTTGCAAAACAACAAACAGCAGACTTGTATGTCTTTTCCTCAACTCCAATGGTAACGCCGTGCAGAACTCCAGGATGGCGCCACGAGGATGACTTTGGTGCCACCCACAGAACTTCTTCGTATTTCATTTTCTGTTTTCTCTTTTTGAGACAGGGTCTCACTTTGCCACCCAGGCTGGAGTGCAGTGATGGGAACACGGCTCACTGCAGCTTTGACCTCACGGGCTCAAGAGATCCTTCTGTCTCAGTCCCAAGTAGCTGGGACTACAGGCATGCACCATCACAGCCGGCCTAACTTCTTCAGATGTCACTGGTTTACATGCCTGTGGGTGTGGGTGTTGGTGTGTGTAGTTCTGTGCAATTTCCTCATGTGTGCAGATTTGTGTGACTGTCACAAGTGACAACAGCCAGAACTGCTTCATGACCACAGGGCAATGACATCCCTCAAGTTACCCCTGAGGCTCCATCCCCATTCCTAACCCTGAACAGCCTCTCATGTTCTCCGTCTCTGGTATTGATATTTCAAGCATGTTATTTAGATGGAATCACACGTTCTCAAAGAATGTTTCTGAGACTGGCTTCTTTCACTCAGCGTGATTCCCTTGAGATCCTCCCAAGTTGTCATGTGCAACAAGAGTCCGTCGTCTTTGCTGCTGAGCAGACCTCCCTGGCACGGACGGAGCACGGCCGGAGTGTTTGTTTCACCACTCACCCCTGAAGGAACATCCAGATTGTTTTCAGTTTGGGGCTATCCCCAAGAAAGCTGCCATGAACATTCAGGTGCAGGTTTTCATGTGAACATAACTTTTCATTTATCTAGAATAAATGTCCAAGAGCACAAATGCTGGGTTCTGTGATAATTGCATTTCAGTTTTATAAGATACAGCCTAACTCTTTTCTACAATAAATGCCTTTGTTGATGTTGTTGCTTTTTGGTTTTGGGGGTATGTTTTGAAACAATATCTCGCTCTGTCTCTCAGGCTGAAGTGTAGTTGTGCAGTCATAGCTCACTGCAGCCTCGAATTCCTGGACTCAAGCAATCCTCCCGGCTCAGCTTCCCAAGTAGCTGGGACTACGGGTCCATCACTGTGCCCTGCTAATTTCTCTCTCTCTCGCTCTCTCTGTAGAGATGGGTTTTGTTGTAGTTGTTGTTGTTTTAACTCTCCTATGACTCTCTTATGCAGTCAGGGCTGAGCACTGCTGCTCTGGAAGCCAAACTGCGGCATCCCAGATGTGGCAGAAATGTCAGCTCACGAAGCTGAGGTCTTCATTTCATCCACACATAACACAAGGCGCTCAGTTGTTTTCAGGGATTGTTCCTGGGAAATCTTTCTGAATCATCTCCCAGCTACTGAAATGGGCTGTTTCCTCTGCCTTCTTGATGTACTTACGTGTGGGCCACTTGGGTGCGAGCTCAAGAGAATGTGAGTGTCCACACTGACATCTACACAGGTCTCAGGGGTAGCAAACTAGCCTAAAATGCAGCTGACTGGGGGGTCTGGCTGAGCTCTGTGACTGGGGGCAATTGTTCCTCTGACTGCTGGCACTCTGTCTTGGAGGCTGAGGTTTTTTTCTCCAGAACAGAGCCCTTTTGCAATAGCCCAGTGTTCCTGTGCCCTGAGCCTCATGCTGGAGCTTGCAAAGAATCGAAGTCAAGGCAGTTTCTTTCCCAAGAGGTGTGACTTCTCTGGGCACCGCTGGGTGTTCTGGGATGAGCGTTCCATGTCTTTTCCAGCCATGAGGAGCAAATAGCATTTGCAGCTGGTGAAACTGCCTTTGCAAAATTGTAACTGAGGAAGTTATGACAGTGAAAGAAATCAGACCTAACCAACTCCATCTTGCTTCTAACCCTTCAGCTGTCCTTCTTCATTTCTGGGCAGAGGCCAAACTAACTTTGGGAAGGAATTCAGTTCATAGTTTGACTGTGAAACAACATTGATAACAGCCCTTTCCAAAAAGACTCCCTTCTTGTCTAGGGACCAGTCTGCCTTTGCAGGACTAACAAATTAGCTACAAGCTTAGAAATTGCAGTTTAGAGGTCATGCATCCTCTGACTCCAAGAGTCTGAACTTCCCCACATTGCTCCTGCGGATAACACCACTACTGGGAAACCTAAGATCAGTGCTGGAGACACTTGGCAGACCCCGCACTCCACCAAGACCGGTAATCTGGCTCCACCAGTCCTGCCATCCCACCCGGAACAGAAGACAGCAAGAAACACTCACTTCGACCCCCTATGATTCCAACTCCGACCTGATCAATCAGCACTCCCCTCTTCTGAGCCCCATCCACCAAATTATCCTTAAAAATGCTAATCCCCTACTGCTTGGGGAGACTGATTTAAGTTGAGGACTAAGCTCTTTTTTTTTTTTTTTTATCTTAGCCAAATTCCTACCTAAGGGGTCTAGGGAGCCACGTCCTACAAACCATAAATTCTCATCAGATGGGGTTTATTTGACCCTATATATTGCGACTTACTTTTCAGTCTGACTCTGGCATAACATTATGAGACAAGGAAAATATATTTAACCCCAAAATATATTTTCTTTCATCCCTTGAAAGTGCCCTGCAAAGTCTTTTGTGGGAAAAATCCACCTTCTATAGAGAATCCCCTTCCCCCTTTGTCTTCCTTCCTTCCTTTCCAGATCCAGTAGATAACTGACCAAGAGCCAGGCACCCTTTTAGGTCTAATAAGAAACATTTTACAACCTGCTCTCTCTCGGAAGTCTGCTACCTGAAAGATTCCTCTGCACAATAAAACATGGTCTCCACAATCCTTTCCCTTAACCTAAACATTCCTTTCCATTGGTCTCAGGTCTTCAGATAACCAATTGTCAACCAGAAAATGTTGAAATTTATCGATCGCCTCGAAGCCCCCAGCTTTGAGTTGTCCCGCCCTTCTGAACCAAACCAATGTATTTCTTAAACATATTTGATTGATGTCTCGTGCCTCCCTAAAATATATAAAACCAAGCTGTGCCTCAACCACCTTGGGCACATGTTCTCAGGACCTCCCAAATATGGTCACTCATATTTGGCTCAGAATAAATCTCTTCAAATATCTTACAGAGTTTGACTCTTTTCGTTGACAAAGTAGTAATAAAACTCCGATCCCCCACACAGCCGGCTCTGCGTGAATTACTCTTTCTACCTTGCAATTCTGTCTTGATAAATTGGCTCTGTCCAGGCAGTGGGCAAGGTGAACCCATAGGGCAGCCACACTGGAGCGTGGGCAGGACTTCCTTGGGCACATTTCCTGGAATGCAGCCTGAAAGCAAGGATCGGAGTCCCCAAGCCTGAGCTGCTTCCAGATTCCCCTCCAGGGAGAGCTCTAGGCCACTCCTCCAGCTGCCCCAAGGATGACCATGGGGCACCTGTCACCCAAGCTGCACTTGCCTAGGGTCGCCATGAGCTGCCCAGATGAGAGCACACACCTCGGAGGCCAGGTCTGCCCAGCAGTGAAACATCTGACGCTGACTCCTAGCATCTGACTCTCCTCACCTCACAAAGCCCCCCAAAACATTTCCTCCCAGAGGAGATGCGGGATTTCCCACCAACCCCATCGCTACCCCTCTGCCTGGGCCGCCACCTCCACACTCCCGAGCCCCAACCTGGGGCTCGCAAAAGGCCAAACAAAAGCAAAACAAAACAAGGGAAACAAAAGCAAACAAAAGAATTCCCCTGACCTCCCTCTAAGCACAAAAGAGCAAGCTTGTGGGAAGAGGGAAGCCAAGCCGGGGGGCTGGGGGTCCCCCATTGTTCTCTTCCGCAGCCTGGTGATGACAATCCCAGCCCCGCGGGTTGCAGCCCACTCCCTGGCAGCCAGCACCCCTCCTCTTTTCCCACCTCGGGCCTCTGAGAAAGACGCCCCAGGCAGATGTTCATAGGCCCAGGAGTGGTTCCCACAGAAGGAGGAAGTGAGAGCTCACAAAAGACCTGGCTTTTCCTTGAGGAAGCAGCAGTGGCTTTTCAGTGTCAGACTCCCGCAAGGACGGGGGACAGGGAGGCCTGGGCCCAGGGGACTGGCCCGGAGAGGAGCTGCCTCTCCGGAGGAAGGGAGGGCATTGTGCGCCCCTGTTTACAGTGCTAATACGGGCCCTGACCTTGCTACTTGTCAGCACACTGGCCCCTCACCCCCACCAAACTTTGCACACTGTGGAGCAGCCCATTCAGAATTTTGCTTGGGGTGGTTGGGTTTTGGCTCGTGGCCCTTCCCCCACTGGCTCACTTTCAGCATTGTGGCCTGGACAAGAAAGTCAGATCTCTTTCCCTTTGCCCTGGAGCCAGCTTCCTACCCTGGCCTTGTGGGATCAAGGTCCTGTTAACCCTTCAAAAGGGTTGAAGGCTCTGAGGAGCACTTGCCTCTGTCCTCTTGGCAGCCGCATCTTCACTTTGCACAAGTCGTTTGCCCGGCTGATATGTGGTGTCCTGGATGTCCCTGAGCGGCTCCTGACATTTAGGTTTCTACTCCGCAGTGTGTGTGTGCATGTGTGTGCATGCATATGTGTGTGCCATGTATGTGTGTGTGTGTCATGCATGTATGTGCATGCATGTGTGTGTGCACACGTGTGCCTGTATGTGTGGGCATGCATGTGTGTGTATGTGTGTGCAGGTGTGTGCCCATGCATGCATATGCATGCATGGGTTTGCATGTGTGTGTGCACTCTCATGCACTACAAGTGGCTGAGTGCCCTGGATGAGGTGAGGAAAGGCCCTTGGGCCCAGGAGGAATAAGGAGTCTGCAGTTCAGGCTGCAGTGTTCTTTGTGAATGGGGCCAGCACAGCAAGCACTGACTGCACCCTGGAGAGATGCAGGCATGTGCTTCTCCCCTACAGCCCGTTTCTTCTTCAGAGGTTTCCTTTGGTTCATTGCTGGTCTGTTTGCTTTTCTTCAGGAAGCCCCTCACTTTAAAGAGACAGAGGTGATCGGGATTTGAGAGAAGAAGAATCTTCTGACTGTAAGAGACACAGATCATCCTAGGAAGCCACACACCACACAAAGACATGCCCGGGGGTTCTCACAGTGGCGCTGTGGCAGACTGGGTAGTACTGCCCGGTTTGGCAGCATGGGTGGGGATCAGGGCAGGGATCCTGGCTCAGCCTCTTTGCAGTTGTATGACTTAGGGCAAGGTTAACCTCCCCGAACCCCAACGTCCTTAGATGTAAAACGGGGATGTTAGAATCTATCAAGAGACTTTCACAGTGGTGATGAGACAAAGTGAGTAAACTGTGAAGCACAGATGGAAATAGGTGTGGCAGCCCCTCCTTGCTTCCTTGACCTTCCAAGAGGGCAGGTGGACAGCCCAGGACCGCAGAGAGCAGAACTGGTCTGCAGAGGCCTCTTTTCTCAACTGTCCCACCCCAAGGCTGGCTCTAATCTGACCCACTGAGGTCTGGGACTAGGAGTAATTAGGGTTATCAGTGTATTTTCTTTTCCATTTTTCACTTCCAGTGGCTGCCAAACTAGCAAAACCCCAGATAAGAGCTAAGAAGGCAGTCAAGGGAAACCTGGACCTTTCTCAGAAGCCACGGTGGGCCAAGGGTCCCACAACCTCACAAAGCCTCCCATTCCAGGGACCTGCTCACCCTGCATCTCTGCCCCCATCCCGTCTGCTCCTCATTCGCTCAGTCCTGCAGGCACTGTTTGAGGAGTCTCTGCACAGAGAACAGGTCCTACCCCAGCCCTTTCCTCACAGGCTTGACAATCCATGTGGCCCCTCCCCTGGCTACAAGCAGCTAAGTAAGGAAGAAGAAAAAGAGACAAAGAGAAATGCCAGCTTTGCTGGGAGCAGTGGCTCATGCCTATAATCCCAGAACTCTGGGAGGCCAAGGCAGGTGGATTACTTGAGGCCAGGAGTTTGAGACCAGCCTGGCCAACATGTCGAAACCCTGTCTCTACTAAAAATTAGCTGGGCATGGTGGCGGGTGCCTGTAATCCCAGCTACTTGCGAGGCTGAGACAGGAGAATCACTTGAATCCGGAAGGTGAGACTGTAGTGAGCTGAGATCATGACATTGCACTCCAGCCTGGGAGAAAGAGCAAGACTCCAAAAAAAAAAAAGCCAGCTTCCTGCAAGCTACTTGCACTGGGGGAGGGACTGGTGCACCCAGCAGCCCTGGGGCTCTCCCCATCATTCCCAAAGCACTTCTCCCATCGTGGACTTGGGATCCAAAGGCAACTGAGTCAGCATCCAGACCCCACTGCCCCCAAGGCCAGGACCCTCTCCCTGCCAGGAGAAGAAAGGAGAGAACTCATCAACTGCAGGATTATCAAGACCCAGAAGAGAAAGGCATGGTTTTTTCCTGGAAACTCCATTTCCCATGTTTGGGCAGGGGCAGGACCAAGCCACTTACTGTGGTCAAACATGAGACACACTCTTCTGTGCCCTCTTTTCAGCACAGACTCCTCCTTGGGCCTCCTTGTCTGTTCTTATACAGTTCAGTTTAATTAAGAACCGCGTTAGTCACCCTTGACAGCGGGTCAAACTCCTCCTCCGCCCCATCCCCTCGGTGATGTCTGGGCACCCTGGCCTGCCTTCGGCAAGAATCTGGTAGGTCAGTTTTGCCAGAATCCCTCCGTTTGATATTTCCCTTTAGTGATTTTCCACGTGCTGACCCGCTAACCTGCTCTTTGGTGGTAATTCCCCACTTATTCTTATGTTCCAAGTTGGGCCAGTCTCTCTCCTCTATTGTGACAGTCTTGAAACCTGCCCAGATAGTCCTGAGTAAAGCCTTCCTTACCCTTTAAACACACATCAAAATAATGTTTCCTTTAACAGGTAATATTAGGAGCAAACGCAAAGACAAACAAATGCGTATCTGCTCTGGACGGGTGCTCTGCTGAATGCGGCGCTTGCCTATGCGTTGCATGAGCTGTGGAGCTGACTCGGTGACTCGAGGAGCCATTATGGGGCCTTATACCAACACTGAGTTGTGGCAGGTGGAAAACCCAGTTGTGTGGGAGTCCCTTTCGGGGAGGAGAGTCTGAGCAGCTCCAGGCAGCAGCCCTGGAGGGGAGCCCTAGCAGAGTGCCAGCTACTGCTCTGTTGGTGGTTACCAAGGCTGGATGCCTCTTTATTGAGGGTCTGACTTGAAAATGGAGCCTCTGCTGAAAGCCACCCTCACCCCTGGAGACAGTCTCCCGGTATCATGGGATGCTGGCCAGGGTCTGTGTTGGAAGCTGTGATTCCTGGAGCTGTGGCTGACTCTTGCATGCAGATGAACAACCAGGTTTGTGTCCATGTCTTGCCGTGTGTGTGTGTGTGTGTGTGTGTGTGTGTGTGTGTGTGTGTTGAGACAGGGTCTTGCTCTTTTGCTCAGACTGGAGTACAGGGGGGCGATCATAGCTCGCTTGCAGTCTCAAACTCCCGGGTTCAAGCAATCCTCCCACCTCAGCCTCCTGAGTAGCTGGGTCTACAGGTGCACACCACCACACCCACCTAATTTTTTTAATTTTATTTTTTGTAGAGACAGGTTCTCCCATTCTCCCCATGTTTCCCAGGCTTGTCTCAAACTCCTGGGCACAAGCGATCTACCTGCCTCAGTCTCCCAAAGTTCTGCGATTTCAGACAAGAGCCACCGTGCTTGGCTTCTTGTGCTCTCTAAGTGGAGCTCCTCTCCATGGGCCACATCCCAGCAGAAGATTTCACTCTTCAGTGCACACTCCAGGTAATCATTAGCGTTTAGGAACTGAAAGAGACGCTAGAGATCTTGCTCACTCCCTCATTTGACAGTTAGGGACTGAACCATTGGGTTAAATCCCTCACTCAATGCCAAGCAGAGACTATGTGGGCACAGCCAGGATTGGAATCGGGGTGGAGCTGTGGGGAGCTCCCGTCCCAGTCAGCGGGATCCCACAGGGTGCCTGAAAAGGACTTCACTTATTTTTCACCCTCAAAGTTGGGACAAAACTACCCATAAAGTTTTCTTTGTGGGAGGAGGAAAAAATAAGAATTGCAACTCAGCAGGGAATACGATTTTAAAAATAAGTTTTGGGGCTGATGTGTTTAATGCCCGCCCCATGGGGCTCCTGGGCCCATAACTCAGGAGCACAATGGCCTTTCTTGTTATGAATGAGTGTGAGGTGCCAGCAGAGGAAATAGGAAGCCCCCAATATAGTCTGAATGGACCTGTGAACAGGGATAATAAAAGTTGTCCTGCATTTCCGTCCCCACCAGGTGTTTCCGCCGGGACTTCCATCCATTCAGGCTCGGGATGGCCACTGGGGCCAAATCATCCCCCGCCCAGCCCCGGCCCCTTGCCCCGTGCCCCTGACCTCACCGTGTCCACCAGAGGCTCCTCGGGCCTGGGCTCCCGGGACTCTGTGATGAGCATGGCTTGATCCCTATGGCACCGGCTCTGTGGGATCTCTTCCGAAGGAGACGGTGAGGGAGCGGGAAGAGAAGGTGGTCACCGGATGACAGCCAGGTCTGCCGCCCCCTCATTCTCCATAGGAGACACTCAGGAGAGGGGATCCAGGTGCACATGGAGACAGGTGGCCACAGGGGATGGGAGGCAGAGACACTGGAGTCAGGAGGGCCTCAGCAAAGCAGGGAGGACTGGGTTAGAAGCTGAGGAGCGTCCATCCCCCTGCAGGAGCTGAGGCACAGCCACTCCAGGGGAACATCGCAGCAGTCAGAGACAGGAGACTGGGGGCTGCCGCCTCCGACTCGCCCTGGGACCTTGAGCTCATCACTTTCCTCACCAAAGCTGGCCCTTAGTTCCCAAACAAGGGGGTGGGGATGGCCTGCTCACCCAGTGCTACCTGAAATGATCCCAAACCAGATGACACACAGGATGCAATCTGTGGAATCGCACACAGGGAAAGGGAGGCTTTGCTCACGTGAACCAGGCAGGACACACAGATGAGCAAAGTCGACCTGGCACAGACCTTAGGGAGGAATGGGGGCCGTGGGGCACGGGTCCACCACCCTCCTACAGATGTCCACAGTCTGTGTATTGCAACACCACGCAGGCCCCAGAGCATACACCTGCCTGCCACCAGGTGAGGAGCCCACTTAGACGGCCTTCCTGTCACTGGAAGATGAGGAGGCTGCTGGGGTGTGAAGTCTACGCTGTGCTTTCACTGTTTCAGGGGAGCAGATTTGTAGACGCGCTGCCCTGTCACTCTGAAAGAGGGGGTTCATTCTCTGGAGGTAGGAAATATCTCATGAATGACTTGGCTCTTTACACAGCAGATGGTTTGCAACACACACTGGCTGAATGGACAAGAGATCTTGGACTAGCCAGAGTTCTGACCTGCTCGGGGAACCAGTCACTTATCCCCCATCCCAGGTAAGAAGGTTTACCTCCAGGGAACCTGTCTTGACTGCTCCACCCGGGGTACCCTGCTTTGTGTATATGGATAGCTCACCCCAGTCACTAGGAACATTTTATAGGCACACCTCGTTTTATCATACTGCACTTTATGTACTTCATAGCTATTTCATATTTTTTACAAATTGAAGGTTTGGGGCAACCATGCATCGAACAAGTCTATCAGTGCCATTTTTCCAACAGCATGTGCTTACTTCGTTAGCATTTTTAGCAATAAAGTATTTTGAAATTAAGGTATGTGCATGGCTTTTTTTTGGCACAATACTATTGCACACTTAACAGACTACAGTGGAACATAACTTTTTTTTTTTTTTGAGACAGAGTTTTGCTTTTGTGGCCCAGGCTGGAGTGCAATGGTGCGATCTCAGCTCACTGCAACCTCCGCCTCCTGGGTTCAAGCGATTCTCCAGCCTCAGCCTCCCGAGTAACTGGGATTACAGGCGTGCCACCAACATGCCCAGCTAATTTTTGTATTTTTTGTAGAGACCAGGTTTCACCATGTTGGCAAGGCTGCTCTCGAACTCCTGACCTCAGGTGATCGCCCACCTCAGCCCCGCAAAGTGCTGGGATTACAGGCATGAGCCACCATGCCTGGCTGGAAATATAACTTTTATATGTGCTGGGAAACAAACCAAAAAAAGTAGTGTGATTAGCTTTAGCTTGGTAGTCTCTTTGTTGCCATGGTCTGGAATGGAGCCGGCAATGTCTCTGAGGCGTGCCTCTGCCTGGAATGGAGCCTGGAACAGAGGCTGCAGCATCTGGGAGGCGTGCCTCTACCTGGGATCAGTCTGCTGTTCCAGCTGTTGCAGTATTGCTGGGGCTGGTGGTAGAACCTCCAACCGTGAGCCCTAAATATAACCACCTCCATGCCCAGCCTCTATGGGTTCCACCTTCAGAAGAGGTTGGTGAGTCAAGAAATCAGTATTTACAGAAACTACTAGAAGCAGAGCAGTTCTCTCACCGAAACTGTTCCCAGGCCAGGTGCAGTAACTCATGCCTGTAGGCCAAGGTGGGTGGGTCACTTGAGGCCAGGAGTTCAAGACCAGCCTGGCCAACATGACAAAACTCCGTCTCTACAAAAAACACAAAAATTAGCTGGGCGTGGTGGCACATGCCTTTAATTCCAGCTACTCAGGAGGCTGAGGCAGGAGAATTGCTTGAACCTGCGAGGCTGAGGTTGCAGTGAGCCGAGATCATACCACTGCACTCCAGCCTGGGTGACAGAGTGAGGCTGTCTCAAAAAAAGAAGAAGTTGTTGGGAATACAAGTTCTAACTCTGGGCAGTTCAAGTAACTGATCGGTATCCTCATTGGTCCCGTGAGGACTTTGGTAATCACTAATTAGAGTTATGCATAACGACATCCAAAATAATGCACATCTTCAGCTTCCCCTGGCCGTGATCAGGAGGAGGAGACACAGACCAACAGTTCGAGTTGAAGCAGAGCTATGGACTTTTCATAGCAGACATTTTATTTTTGTTCTAGCAACTAACTGATGTAAGAAGAGTATAGATTATTGTACAGATAAGAACACGGGGGCTCATCGAAGTCAGAAGTCTCATAACTAATGAGTGGAAGAGACAATCTTTTGTCTTTTCAGCTAAGAGTCAGGTCTGCAGAGCGCTGCCTAGCACAGTGGCACCGCCTGGAAGATGCCAGGCCAGCTGAATACTGGCCACACCGGGGGGGTCTATTGGGCTCTGAAACACCATTGGAACTGGATGACTTCAGTTTCTCTTACAACAAGTCTGGGAAATTGGCTGTGCCTCTGGGAAGCCAAGTGGCCCAGGGCCTCTGCTAGACTCTGCAGGATGCCAGGCCGTCTCCTCTCCATCCTTCAGTCTATAGACGTGTCAGGCTCAGGGCTGCAGGGCGTAAGGCAGATGAGAAGTGTGGTAGAAAAAAAAAGCCACCAAGCTAGATGCCAAAAATCTGTGTGGAATCATGGGACAGCCACAGGACAGCCACTTTCTACCCGCGTGATCTTAACTGAGCAGCCCTCGGTCTCATCTGTAAAGTGGAGGAATTCAATTACATTCTCTGTTGTGTTTCCACCCAGTTTTATTATGAGTGATTCTAAAATGGCCCCAGGGCCCTTTGCGGGCCACTTGCACCTTCCAGAAGTCCACCCAGTGGAGGCCACGACAATACCATCTTCTTACCTGGAAGAAGAGAGAACTGAGAGCAGGAGGCAGGTGCCATCCCTGAAAGAAGGTTCTCCTCATCTGCTCCAGCTGCCCAAATCCCAGCCATCCTCCAAGTCAAGACCCTGCTCTGAAACAGCAGATCCCAGAGCCACAGCCCAGCCTTCCGTGACCCGGCACCCTGCTGGACCCAGTGCACCTCTACCCCCAGGACAGCACCTCCCCTCCCATTCCACTGCCAAACCACACCCCTCGCACTTTTGCAATTTCCAAGTTGAGGTCTAAGTCTTACTTTCCAGAATGCCCCAAAGGTGCAAACCAGGACAGCCCCACACCCCCATCCCTCCCAGGCTCCCCGTGGCCTAGAATTCACCGAACTTTGGGTATGGCTGTGTTGGCTGTGGATGACTTTCTAATCCTTGTATTTTGGGGAAGGGTGTGGAATGGGAGGTAGGGAGAACTGGCTGCCTGGTGTTGCCTTGTGTTGATGCAGATGTTGTGGTTTTGCACTGGTGTCTGGACTTTGCTTGCGGTTGCTGCCAGGGCTGTGAGGTAAGTGAGCCAGCCACAAAACAACTGTCCCCAGAGCTGAAAATTCTATCCCAGCAGCAAAGGAATCCCTTTGGAAGGAGGACTGGAATATGACCACCAGCAAGGCTACTGCTTTCATGCCTTCCAGGCAGGGAAAGGGGGAGGCAGGTGGAAGAAACACAGGATGGAGATTTTTATGCCCAGGGCAAATCACCCATGACTCAGGCACAGGTGAGAAAGCTCAGTCCTGACTCCGGCTTGGTGGGAGTGGGGGTGAGGCTCAGATGCAGCAGGGACAGGCTGATGCCATCCCCTCCCTCCGTCTCTCTCTCCCACCCCCCCTGCCAAATCTGTTCCTCGTCTCCATATCGGTTATCAGGTTATCACTATCTGCAAGCATCTTGTTTGTTACTTGCTCACCATTTCCCTTTCTGCTTCTTGCCGGGAAGAAAGTAATATCGTTTGAATGTATGTCCCTGCCCAAATCTCAGGTTGAAGTGTAGTCTCCAATGCTGGAGGTGGGGCCTGGTAGGAGGTGTTTGGATCATGAGGTAGATCCCCCATGAATGGCTTAGGCCATCCCCTTGGTGATAAGTCAGCTCTGGCTCTGAGTTCACATGAGATCTGGTCATTTAAAAGTGTATGGCACCCCCACCCCCCTTTCTCTTTCTCTTGCTCCCGTCCTTACCATGTGACATACTCGCTCCCCTTTTGCCTTCCACCATGACTGGAAGCTTCCTGAAGCTGCCCCAGAAGCAGATGCCCCTGTGCTTCCTGTACAGCCTGCAGAACCTTGAGCCAGTTTAACCTCTTATAAATTATCCAGCCTCCCCAACTTCTTTAGAGCAATGCAAGAACGGCCTAATACACCAAATTAGAGTTAAAGGAAAAGGAGGCTAAGGGAGGTTAAGTTATTTGCCCATGACACACAGCTAGTAACAGAAGCAAGACCTCTTCCCAGGTCTTGGGACCCACTAGTTAATTGTGTCCTGCACCATATGTGATGTGCCTCATTGTCCCTTGAAAGCAACGACAAGCTCCTCACCTCCTATCCTTCACTCAGTGAAGCAGTGGGAGTGCCCGCAGGCCATTGCAGGCTTCCCTGGTGAGCCTTCCCTCCACCCTGTCAATGGCGGCAGAGTGGACCCAGGGAACAAAGTCCCCAGGTCTGGACTTTCACCCCAGCTCCACCACAGGCAAGGGCCAGTGGCTGAAGATTTTTGAACCCCAATTTTGCCAACCGTACTATAGAAATAACACCTCACATGGTTATGAGAACAGGCAGAAGTGTGGGGGAAATGCCGAGCTTCGGCGGGCTTTCTAAGCACCACGTCTTCCTCTGAATGTGGAAATAATGAGACCTCATGTGGGAGGTGGGGACGAGGATTAGATGGGGCGATGCACTTAGAGTCAGCCGAGGACTCCAAGGTGGTTAGCACTTGGCAAGTGGCAGCTGATGTTATCAGTTAATACCGAGGTCTTTCCTGGGGGGACTGCCTGCACCCCCAAAGTGTTCTAGAGGGTGGAGAAGCAGATTCTGAGCTTCCCATCCCTATGTGAGAGGCAAGGGGAGCTCACACAGCTGCAGTGCCTCATGCTGGGTAATGCACTAAAGACACGTCCCCTGTCCTTCCTAAGGAGGCAGGGCTTCGCGGAGAGATGCCTGATTTTGGAGTCCATCAGAGGGAGGAAACATCCAAAGGATGAAGATCCAACAGATGAAGGAAGCCAGCCCTTCCCCACTAGCTGCAGAACCTTGGGGAGGTTATTGAAACCTGCCATCCCAATTTCCTCCTTTGCAAAATGGGATCACAAGGGAAGACTTCCTAAAGGAGCAGGCAAGTGGGTGGGGCCTGGGAGTGTGGATGAGATCTGGAGGAGTCCAGAGGAGGTGGAGGGGCTGTGGGAGGAGGGTTGCAGGGGAGGAGGGTCAAGAGCAGCTCTGCCCACCTGGGGCACGAAACGAGGGAGCCGAGTTGGGCAGGGCCTCCTCTGAGGCCAAGAGGGGCTGCTGAAGGTGTGGAGCCCGGGAGGCACCTGCGCTGGGCCTTTGGTCTGTGTCAGAAGTGATCCTGTGGTACCGTGGGGGAGCCGTCTGGGAGGCCAGAGACCAGCACCAGCAAGGGCAGAGAGCATGAGGAGCCTGGGATCCAAGCGTGTCTTTCCCTTAACCCCGCAAGTCTAGGGGACTTAGATGTGAACATGGCAGCCTGGGAGTTTTTTCTCATGATTCCCACAATGCCATCCACGCCAAGAAAAGCAGGGAGAGGGAGACAAAGCCACTGACAAGTCCTGCTCCTGAGAAAGTGCGATGAATGGGTAGGAGGAGTGAGCCAGCGGCGTCTCTTAGGATGGAAATATGGGATCTGGTCCTTCTGAGAGGTGGGGACCAGAGACCAGGAGGGCAGGAGAAGACTGGGCCAGGAGTGTGACTGGAGCTTCACTGGGTCAGGAGGAGGAAGGGCCTAAGACTGCGGGACTCGGGGATGGGGTATCGGGAGACAATGCGTGCAGAAAGGAGCACCAGACCCACAGCCTAACAATCCAGAGTCCAGCCTCTGCTGTGGCTGCTGCTCCTCCACGGAGTCAGGGGCACCATTGAGCCGTCGTGAGCTCCGCATTGCATGGGATCACTTTTGGGCAGTCAGGAGAAGCCTGGGAGATGGTGTGAACTGGCCCAGGGGCCCCCGAGGGAAGTTCTAGGTGCACGTGAGCCAGGTTTGGGAACCACAGGAAGACACAAGACCACAGGGGACCCCAGAGTCAGAGGTCCACAATCAGGGAGGCCTAGGAGGGACACAGGTGTGAGGGGCTGGTGCAGCCCAGCCAGGGGCCCTGTTAGGGAAGAAAAAATAGGACCCTAGGAACAAAGCTAAACAGCACATGTTCTCACTCCTATGTGGAAGCTAAGAAAATGATCGTATACAAGTAAAAAGTAGAAGAGGGTATTACTAGAGGCTGGGAAGGATGTGGGGAAGGGAGAGATAAGCAGAGACTTGTTAAAGGATAAAAAATTGGCCAAGCGTGGTGGTCATGCCTGTAATCCCAGCACTTTGGGAGGCCAAGGTGGGAGGATCAGTTGAGCCCAGGAGTTCAAGATCAGCCTGGGCAACATAGTGAGACCCTGTCTCTACAAAAAAAAACAGAAAAATTAGCCAAGTATGGTAGTGTGCACTTGTAGTCCCAGCTACTTGGGAGGCTGAAGCAGGAGGATCACTTGAGCCTAGGAGTTTGAGGTGGCAGTGAGCCATGATCGTGCCACTGCACTCCAGCCAGGGTGACAGCGAGACCCGGTTTCAAAACAAAGAAAAAAAAAAAACCCAGAAAATCACAACTAGGTAGGAGGAACAAGTTCTAGTGTTCTAGATCACTATAGGATGGCTATAGTTAATGATAATATATCATATAGCTTTGAACAGCTAGAAGGAGGATATTGAATGTTTCCAACACAAAGAAATGGTACATATCTGAGACGATGGACGTGCTAATTGCCCTGATCTGATCACTATACGTTACATGTATCAAAGCATCACTGCATACCCCACAAATAGGTACCATTAAAAAATGTTTTAATTAAAATTAAAATTTTAAAAATAAAGTATAAATTAAAAGAAACATAGGCCCCGTGCCCCAAGTCCTGGTTTAGTTCATCTGGGATAGACCCTGGGCATCATGATTTTTCTTCCTAGAAAACTCTCTGGAGTTTTTATTGGGATTACAAGGAATTTATAAACTTATATTTGTATTTATTTATAAATTTATAAACTTACAAAGTTAAAGTTTATAACTTGATAAACTTATTTGAGGAGTACTGCCATCTCAGAAAGTTTCAAGGGCAGCACCATAAATATGTTATACCTTCCATTTATATAGATTTTCATTTATATAGATTTACATAGATTTTATATGGAGAGATTTATAGATTTCCATTTATATAGTTTTTTTTTTTTTTTTTTTTTTTTTTTTTTTTTTTTTTTATTTTTTTTTTTTTTTTTTTGCCCAGGCTGGAGTGCGGTGGGTGATCTCCACTCGCTGTAACCCCTGCCTCCCAGGTCCTGATTCAAGCAATTCTCCTCCCTCAGCCTCCCGAGTAGCTGGGATTATAAGCATGTGCCACCACACCCGGCTAATTTTTGTATTTTTAGTAAAGATGCGGTTTCTCCATGTTGACCAGGCTGGTCTTGAACTCCTGGACTCAAGTGATCTGCCCGCCTCAGCCTCCCAAAGTGCTAGGATTACAGGCATGAGCCACCATGCCTGGCCTCCATTTATATAGATTTTTTTTCTACAGCTTTATTGAGGTATACTTGATGCACAATGAAAACTACACTTTTTTTTTTTTTTTTTTTTGAGACAGAGTCTCATTCTGTCACCCAGGCTGGGGCACAGTGGCATGAGCTTGGCTCACTGTAGCTTCGACCTCCCAGGCTCAGGCTATTCTCCCACCTCAGCCTCCTGAGTATCTAGGACTACAGGCACATGCCACCAAGGCCAGCTAACTTTTTGTATTTTTAGTAGAGACGGTATTTCACCATATTGACCAGGCTGGTCTCAAACTCCTGACCTCAGGTGATCAGCCTCCCAAAGTGCTGGGATTATAGGCATGAGCCATGGCATCCAGCCAGAATTACATATATTTAATGTAAAAAAAAAAAAAAAAAAAAAAAATAGGACCATGGCTCCCAGTCCCAGGGCAGAAGCTAGTTGCTCTGTCTTCCCAGCTACCGAGCTGACTGTGGTCAAAAAGAAGCAATTCTAGGCCGGGCGTGGTGGTTCACACCTGTAATCCCAGCACTGTGGGAGGCTGAGGTGGGCGGATCACCTGAGGTCAGGAGTTTGAGACCAGCCTGGCCAACATGATGAAACCCTGTCTCTACTAAAAACAGAAAAATTAGCCAGGCGTGGTGGCAGGTGCCTGTAATCCCAGCTGCTCAGGAGGCTGAGGCAGGAGAATCACTTGAACCCAGGAGGCAGAGGTTGCAGTAAGCAGAGATTGTGCCACTGCACTCCGGCCTGGGTGACAGAGTGAGACTCTGTCCCAAACAATGACCTCCCCCTGATAAAAAAAAGCAGTCCAGAAAATACTCTGTTTCTGGAGGGAGCTGTATGGACAAGTTTCCTTTCACTCTGGCCTCTTTGCCTAGTCCACATCTTTATTATTACATATACGTAATTGAAAGCTAATTTCTTCACCATGGAGAGATGAGGCTCACAGTAAGCCAAGCTCCATTCACCTTATTTGAGAATCAGGGTGGAATTTTTTTTTTTTTTTTTTTTTTTTTTTACTTTCAAGAACTTGAGATTCTTGAAATGAACTAGCAGCAGTTGAACAATGGCATTCACCTAAGTTTGAAAGTTATCAGCTATAAACAAAGTAAATGCACATCCCTCCTGCCACTGAATTCCATGGGTGATGGTTAAGTAGGGGTTTTGTGGAGGTGAGGTTTGGGGAGATTTAGCGGAATGAGCACTGGGCTCAATGTCACAGGGCCTGCCTGAAATCGTGACTATGGAACTCACCAGGTGTGTGGTTTCAGGTAAGTTACTAGCCCTGCGGGTGCTAGTGCTTCTTGTTTGCAAATGGAATAATGGATACTGTGAACACAGGGAAACTGTCAAGGGTGTGTGAACCCGAAAATGCTTTAGACACGTTAACGGGTATGTAGGGCCCCGGAACTGCTTTATGTGCTGTAGAAATAGGAAGGGTTGTAATTTGGGGGTCTTAGGATTGATTTTCTTGGCCTGAGTTCCCTCTTGCTCAAAGTTGTAAACCAAAACAAGTGCTTGGACAGATCTTGATCAAGCTAAAGGCTTCTTTTGCCAAGGTTGAGGATGCGCCCAGGAAGAAGAAACACAAGTTACCGTAGGATCTGTGGCCTATGCTTTTTTCCAAGGACCATCTTGAGGACTTCAACATTTAAAGGGGAAAGGATGGGCAGGAGAGGAAGGGGGAAGAAAAGGGGAGGGTAGGAAATGAGTAAGTGGTTCCCTTCCCCCGAGGCTCTGGTTAGCGCTCACTGAATCCTTTTTTTTCTTTTGAGACAGGGTCTCCCTCTGTCACCCAGGTTGGAGACAGGAACAAAGCTAACAGCCCATGTTCTTACTCCTTTGTGGAAGCTAAAAATAAAAAAATGATCTCATACAAGCAAAAAGTAGAACAGAGTATACTAGACGCTGGGAAGGGCAACGGGAAGGGAGAGATAAGGGGAGATTTGTTAAGGGATACAAAATTGGCCCAGCATGGTGATTCATGTCTGTAATCCCAGCACTTTGGGAGGCTAATGTGGGAGGATCAGTTGAGCCCAGGAGTTCAAGACCAGCCTGGGCAACATAGTGAGACCCCGTCTCTACAAAAAATAGAAAAGTTAGCCAGGTGTGATCTCAGCTCACTGCAACCTCTGCCTCCTGGATTCAAGTTATTCTCATGCCTTAGCCTCCCAAAGTGCTAGGACTACAGGCATGCACCACCACGCCTGGCTAGTTTTTGTATTTTTTTGGTAGAGACGGGGTTTTCACATGTTGGCCAGGCTGGTCTCGAACTCCTGACCTCAAGTGATTCACCCACCTCGGCCTCCCTAAGTGCCAGGATTACAGGCATTTGCCACTGTGCCCAGCCAATCCATATTTTACATGTGAAAGTAAATCTACATTTCACATGAGATAAAGTAAGAATGTGCCATTAGAGCTTTGTGTTTGGGAACAAAAGGAAGAGCGTTTTTGCGTGACTCAGTTCCTAGCTGAACTTTTCCCTTTAGCATAGTGAGTTTGGTGTCCTGGGATGTGATTTTTTTTTTTTTTTTTCATGTCATCCTTGCTAGCATTCACCATTGTCTCCCTCCTCTCCTTGGACAGTAGGGAAGGCAGAGCGGCCAGGGGGTGAGGTCCTGTGGCTGGTCACAGGCTTCTCCTGGTCTGGATGGAGCCTCGTTCTCAGGCAGGGATGGAAGGGTGCACCTAGCAAGCCTGCTCTCCTCCTCCCTGCTGAGAGGCTGCCGGGGAGGCCCTGTGCTGTGAGCTCCTAGGAGGCAGGTAGGGCTGGGGATTCAGGGAAGGATGAATGCAGGTACTCCCTGAGCAAGGCGCTGGGTCACGCCTCTCTCTGGGGTTGGGAAAATGGGAAGCTCTCAGGACATCTGCTGCCATCTCAGGCTCTGCGGGGTGGGAGCTGTGAGGTGTGGAGGGAGGAAGGCCAGACTGGGAAAGTTCAGGCTCCCACCTCTGACCCATCACACTCATGCAGCAATCACGGCCAAGTCACACCCTCCCTCCGAGCCTTAGCATTTAGCCTGGAGTCATCTCTGAGATGTACACTAGCTCTAAAAAGCCAATCTCTGCCCCTTGAACACTCAAAATGTATTATTAGTCCACTCCCATCAGAACTAAACTTTGGATAGGGATCCATGGGCCTCTAATACTAATCCTTTGTATCTGATTCTTTTGTATTTTGAGCATTTTATTTAACTCTTTTTTGCACTTTCTATCTCTCTGCCGAAATTCACCATCATGCATGTTGCTTACCTTTTCTGGTATATCTTTTAATATAGTAATTATAGTTACTTTTAAAGTTGCTGTATGATACCTGCAACATCTGGACCGTCTCTGAGCCTGGTTCTGTTGATTGCATCATCTACTGACAATTTTGTTTGTTTCATAATTTGAACGGCATCTGTCATGTGTAGAAGAAAAATAGAGACTGAGTAAAGTTGTATTTATACCTGGAAAAAAAATGTATTAGTGCGCTCTTTTGTGCTTAGATTTCAGAATTTAATGCTACAGGCAAGCACTCACAGACTGATTCTCCCCTCTGTCCCCTGAATAATTCCGAGAGTTTCCCAGACCCCAGGCCAGCCTCCTCTGTCCCTCCTGCCCCTACAATGTCCTACCCAGGCCCTCTGACTCCCCAGGTCCTGTCTGACACCTGTTGTCTCTTCCCAAACAAAGAGATTGAGGCCCTACATCTCCCTCACAGGCTTATGTCCACCCCAACAGGGCTTTCCTGATACTATGCTCCAACCTGCAATGCACCCCAACCTTTGGTTTAGCCCAAAGAGTCAAATGCTGGCCACTTGCTTTCAGACAGACGTTGGTAGCTAAAGAAAGGATTCGGGGGTTGTAAGATCTTCTCGGACCCTCCAGGCCAGAACACATGGGCGATCAGTGATACCACTGAGGTAGAGGGATTGTGTCATTCTTGGTGTGAATCTGACGCCAAGGGCAGATTAACCAGCTGGACATGTGTTGACTAAGGGCTTATCAGGGACCAGGACTCTCTCAGTGTCAGACGGCACAGTTTGGAGGACAGGAGATGGGTCTCGCTGCACTCAGCCTGTCCGAGGCATTTGAAGCAGAGCAACTCCATCTTGAGTAGGGGTTGGGTAAAATGAGGCTGAGAGCTACCAGGCTGCATTCCCAGGAGGTTAAAGCATTCTTAGTCACAGGACGAGACAGGCGGTTGGCACAAGATACAGGTCACAAATACCCTGCTGATAAGACAGGTTGCAGTGAAGAAGTCAGCCAAAACCCACCGAAACGAAGATGTCCACGAGAGTGACCTGTGGTCATCCTCACTGCTACACTCCTACAGTTTACAAATACCATGGCAACGTCGGGAAGTTACCCTATATGGTCTAAAAAGGGGAGGCATGAATAATCCACCCCTTGTTCAGCATATCATCAAGAAACAACCATAAAAAGGGGCAAGCAGAAGTCCCGGGGTCTTTGTCTATGGAGCAGACATTCTTTTATTCCTTTATGTTCTTAATAAACTCGCTTTCACTTCACTGTGTGGACTTGCCCTGAATTCTTTCTTGTATGAGATCCAAGAACCCTCTCTTGGGGTCTGGATCCAGACCCCTTTCCAGTAACAAGCTCAGCAACTGGGAAAGGGCCAAGTCCGGAGTTCAGACACTTCCTAAAATAAAGCTTCCCCGGCCGTCCTTTCTTCTCTAGTCAAAGGCGCGGCTATGTGTGCAGCCCTCAGAGGAAAGAAAGAAGAAGAGTTGGACACATCGTTAGGGTGCTCCTTCTGCAGATGGGGAAGCTAAGAACTGCATTCAAGGCCTGGCTTGGCCAAGCTCACCCCACAACTGATGGGACCTAGAGTCTTGTCTCCAATCTCAGTGCTGGCAAAGATGGGACACCTGTCCCAACCCAGTGCCCTACACAGGCCTTCAGAAGGTCACCCAGAAAGCCAGACACAGGGCTCCCAGGGCACAGGCCTATAAACAGCATCTGGATCTGGGCATGCACACTCCCGCCCAGCGTACAGGGCGGCGTGCACAATCCCGGGCACAATGAATGGTCCTGTTGGCCAGGAGATGGCTTGTATTCATCTGAATTGCTTGGGTCTGAGCCAGCCCCTTGTCCCCAAGCAATACCATTTTGGCTATTGTGCCGATGATGGCTGATGGTTATCTTGGTTGTTTATCCAGTTGCTGTATAGATTGACTTGCTGAATGTCAGGGTTTGACTGTTTCCATAACAGGAAGCTGCTTACTGTCTCACTGTATTAAGGAACTCTAGTCTACACAATAGAATCCCAACAAAACCCTAAATACTCCATTTGCTGGGGGAGCCTCATTGAATCCAGCTCTCATTGTTTCTTTTATAGGCTGAATCCTGTATTTACAGTGAGAGGGGTGTGTGTGGTTGTGTGTGCGTGTGCGTGTGTGTGTGTGTGCGCACACGCATGCGCATGTGAGTTTAACAAGCTATGAAGTCTGGCTTGTCACCTTCCAAGTTCTCCACTTGAACCTGAGCACAGATCAGGGTGCCACGATTCCCCAGACAGAGACCTACTAGGGTGGGAGGGGGTGGGGACCAGCAGGCCCCTGCCCCTGGGGAGTCTCTCTTCAGTCCTCCCAGGGTCACCGTGCAGTCAGAGGAAGTTGGAGTTTTTGTTTTCATACCGAGGCACCGTCAAACAGTAGAACAAAACTCCCAAGTCAGCGTTGAACCCAGGCGCCAAGACCCTATGGGGAAACAGAAGATGAAAGGGGAGACATTCGGCGCTGGTTTCTGTCACTATTATTTATTATCTTCTGGGTGGTTCCATGCCCCTGGGAGTTTCCCAGAAGCTCTCCAGGCACCTGGTTAAATTGCATGGATTCCTTTTTGATTTTTATCTGGCTCTCTCCTCCCATCCTTAGCTGCCAAGGAGCTTAGAGGAGAAACAAATGGAGCATGACTGGAAGAGTCTGATCTCCACGAAGAGCTGCCTGCTTCAGGACAGAGGCTTGGTGCACCCGGCGGGTGGGTAACTAGAGTTGGCCAGGCGCTCTTGGTTGGTGCAGGCCTCCCAGCCTAGTACCTGGCACAGGACAGGCACCCAATTGCCTAACAACTTGAATGCCAAAAGATGCTTCTGAGCATGCAGTCCCTTGGGGTGCAAGTCTAGATAGAAAATAAGCCTGGGCTGGGTGCAGTAGCTCACACCTGTAATCCCAGCACTTTGGGAGGCTGAGGCGGGTGGATCACAAGGTCAGGAGTTCAAGATCAGCCTGGCCAACATGGTGAAACCCTGTCTCTACTAAAAATACAAAAAATTAGCCTGGGGTGGTGGTGAGCACCTGTAATCCCAGCTACTCGGGAGGCTGAGGCAGAGAACTGCTTGAACCAGGGAAGGCGGAGGTTGCAGTGAGCTGAGATCGCGCCACTGCACTCCAGCCTGGGTGACACAGCGAAACTCTGAAAAAAAAAAAAAAGAAAGAAAGAAAGAAAGAAAGAAAGAAAGAAAGAAAGAAAGAAAGAAAGAAAGAAAGAAAGAAAGAAAGAAAGAAATGAAACCTGAATTCTTGGGATATGACCTCCCCTGCTACTTTTAAGACTTGAAAATATCATAAACTCCAGTGAGTTTTGGCATTTTTGCCTGATGTAACCATTTAAGTCAGTGAAACAACTTGTCAACTCATCCACGGTGATTAAGTGGAGGTGTGAGATGTGCCTGTCTTCCACAGCATGGAGGCCATTCCTTAACACCATTCATTCTCATATGGGGAGGGGGAGAGAGCTACTCTACTCGGATGTTAACACACAGATTATACAGAGGGTAGTAGTGTCCCAGATTGCAGAGGCTACCTGGCATTAGACGTCCACTACTAGGACCCTTTCTCCCCTTTTCAGTGAGGTGACTGGTCTACCCGAAAGGAGGCTGGTGGAAGCCTGGGGGGAGAAAGAAGTGGGACTGCTGGTTCTCAGAGGGAGCTGGAAGATACTACAGCCATCATCTAGTTCAATCCATTTTGCAGGAAAGAAGAGTGAGGCTGAGCAAGTCAAGCAAAGTGCTTGAGGTCAAAGGAGGCTGGCCTGCTCCCTTGGCCTATAGAGAGGGGCCAAAGAGAGAGGTAGCATTTGTCTGAAAAGCCCAGCTAAGAAGGGAGGGACAGCTCTGCCACCCAGGGAAACAAGGAAGCCAGAGAACATGGACACAGGGCCTTTGTCACCAATGACCGAGCCTGGGTTATTTTAAATTACCATGTACATAGTAGCTCCAAGTGTCTTTCAAAGAAAATTCAGGTTTCCCAGGGAGACATTCAAGTTACATAAAGCACAGACGTCCATGCCTTCACCTCTCTTAAATTACGTAAAATTGGAGGTCCTGGAGAGATAGGTGTGCTTGAATCTTGCTTCTTAGAATAAGCTCCGAATTGACAAAGCCTCCCATTCTGTGTGCAAAGACCTGACCTGGGGAGATATAGACACCAGCCAATCCATTAGATCTAAACAGGCAGAAAAGTGTTTTGCTTTGCTTTTTAAATTATCCAACCAAATTTGGATAGTCTTGCATCCTGGTGCTGACACAGGTCTAAGAGCCACGTAGTCAAACCTCACCCCGATGTTTCACCCTAAATACTTTACTGAGATGGAAACCTCTGCTTTCGCAGAAGGTGTTCCGTGTCTTAAGGATCAAACTCTCATGTGCACCTTGCTCCACTTGCCTTAGAGGGTTCCCTGCAGACAGAGCTCCCATGGGAAAGCTGTGCAGCCCTCCCAGTTGTCATGCTAGCTGTTTAGCAGTAGAGGGCATTGTTTACTTAAAATCCAGGCATGATCCTAGGCCAAGAGAAAGTTAGCGTTCTGACATCTTAAGAGTGGTCATCTGACTGACCAGCTCCCCAGTCTCTCCCAGACCAAGTCCACACAACCCGATAGATGAGAAGCCTGTACGTTCACAAAGACCTCTCCTGCCTTACTCAGGAACTCGGTGTGGGTACAGCAGATCCTCCCTATCGAGAAACCCTTCAACCAACCTGCACCCATTGTGTTCCATTTCCTCCTGTTCTGTTCCACTGACTTTGAACCTCAGGTTCACATTGCAGCAGATCAGATTACTTCCCCAAAATGCCTTCCCTCTATTATTCTTGTTTACCGGGCATTCGCTACCATGTTAACGTCTCTAGGGTGGAGGACAGGGTAGGGTTGGACCAGGACAAATTGGGCCTAATTTAAACATTGGCAGATTCAATGTAACATTGTCTGAGAGTTCAGGATAAAGCTTGATCTTATAAATGGTAAATAAAGAGGCTTTGATTATTTATTGGGCTTACAAGTAGGAAGCCTGGTTTCTATAAACACATGCAAAAATCAGAGTCACTCTTACCAGGCTATGCTTCTTGGAAAAATGTCCCTAAAACACTTGAAACGCTGATAATTCTTTCAATATTAGCCATTTCTTTGTGGCTAATGTTAACATTATTTGTGTTGAGGTTTGGCCTTAGTGTAAGGTGTAGTGTGGGAGGTTTGTGGGTAAAGCTAGCAGAGGTGAAGACTCAAAGCACCCTAGCAACGTGTTCTGACAGCCATTTGTTCATGAAATTTGCAAAAGTAAATTTCATCACAAATGGTGAAGACTGTTGTTTGTTGTCCCTCTGACTTCCCTTCTATCGTACTTGCCCTATCATTGGGTGGCATTGGAGTGGCCAAGGACATTTTTGAAATCTGCCTAAGGGGATGTTGAGTCAAAGACTTATTTAGGTGGGTTTAATGGGATCTAATCTGACCATCCATCCGTCCATCTATCTATCCATGTATCCCTCATCTATCCGTCTATCTATTGATCTAACCATCTATCTAGCTATCTAATCTATCTCAGTCATTTCTGTAGAATGGTGAACTGTCCTGGTGTAGACATGGCCTGCAGACACTCGCTGGGGACCCACCAGTGCCACAAGGTGAAGGTACAAGGCTGGTCACGGGGCCTCTGCGGGAACATGCCCTTAGGGCTTCAGTGCATATCCAGTGGAAGAGAAAGAAGATTTGAAATGTGCAGACCCAGAAGGCTGTAAGGATAATTTTTCTGGTTTTGTGATATTTGTGGAGTTTTTTAGCTTTTAAAAATGCACTATTTGGGCAAAACTATAGAGACAGTACAAAGCTCAGTGGTTGCCAGGGGTTGCGGGGAGGCAGGATGAACAAGCTGAGCACAGAGGATTTTTAGGGCAGTGAAATGCCTCTGTATTATAATGTAATCAGTGGGTACAGGTCATTATACATTTGCCAAAATTCACAGAACGATCAACACCAAGGGTGAACCCTAATGTAACGTATGGACTCTGGATGATGATGAAGTGTCAATGTAGGTTAATTGATTGTAACAAATGCACCACTCTGGGGTAGGGGCATGGTGATGACGGTGGGGGAGGCTGTGTGTGTGGGTGGGGGCATATATGGAGATTCTCAGTACCTTCTGCTCAATTTTACTGTGAACCTAAAACTGCTCTAAAATATAAAACCTATTTTAAAATCTGCTATTTGTTGTGATATAACTTCCTCATGCCTAATCAATATGAACTCCTGAGCCTAATTATGCATTCACTGTCTTGGACTCTGCTTCTCCCAGTGTCGCGGTTGCTGGCCACCACAAACCCTGGGTCTGCCCTGTGTGTGTAGCACATCCTTTCAGTTGCACGGCTCGTGCTGACAACCGAGCCACTTTCCCATTCAGATTGTAGCTGTCTTTTTGCTTGTTTTTTTGAGATGGAGTCTTAGCTCTGTCACCCAGACTGGAGTGCAGTGGCGCCATCTCGGCTCACTGCAACCTCTGCGTCCGGGGTGCGAGAGATTCTCATGTCTCAGCCTCCCGAGTAGCTGGGATTACAGGCACGTGCCACCACGCCTGGCTGAATTTTGTGTTTTTAGTAGAGACGGGGTTTCCCCATGTTGACCAGTCTGGTCTCGAACTCCTGACCTCTGGTGATCCTCCCGCCTTGGCCTTCCAAAGTGCTGGGATTACCGGTGTGAGCCACTGCGCCTGGCCCAGACTGCGGCTGTCTGGACGGTGAAGAAGCGTCTCCCATTCCGGCATTCAGCACAAGGCGGGAACGCGTTCTGCGGCTGGAGTCGCCGGCCCGTCTCCGCGCACGCCCCGGCTTCTCTGCAGGGCTGGTGCCGTCGGGCCGGCCGGGCAGGGTTGGGGAGCTTGGTCCTGGGATCGCTGGTCCCTTGGAGGTTTCGGGAGAGGGCGTCCTGCCCTGCCAAGCTGGGTCGCCAGGAGCCAGAAGGTTCCCTCCGTCTGGCCATCCCGGTCTGGTGCTTCCATCCTTGTCATGGCTGAGAGGCCTTACTTCCCAGCCTGTTGGGTACGTTTTTGTTTCTAGAAGTTTCTGAGTTTCCTCCTTCTGCAACACAAAATGAATGGGCTTTATATTTTGGTATCTCTGAGTTCCTGCTTGGCTAGAGGGAAGGAAATGGTTTTTTTCAGTAACCAAGATTCACGAGGGTGAATTTTTCTTCACAGAAAAGCTGCCATCCAGGTAGTCCTGGGGGGACGAAGCCCGCTCGTATCCGCACTCGCCAGCAGAGGGCGACACACAGCCGCCTGCAGGGGCAGAGCTGGAGAGGGCTCCGGGGACACGTCCGGGACCAGCGGGGCCACCGGGCAGCCTTCCCTACTGCACCCAGTGCCCCCTGACAAAGTGGCCCCATCGAAGACAGCAAAGGGGCCTGGGCCTGAACGTCTGACTCTGGCTGTGCCGGGGGCATCAGACTCGGAGCATCCCCTGAGCCCCGGAGAACCAGCCTGGCCCTCAGGTCTCCCCTAAAAAGCCCAGGGAAGGATGCAGGGGAGAAACTCCAGGGAGGAACGGACTCCCCGCCCACCTCCTTCTGCCAGAACATCCCAAAGACCTACCTGCAGCGTTCGAGACCCTACACGGGGGTCTTAGAATAGGGTTGCCCAAGAAAATACAGAACTCCCAATTAAATTTGAATTCCAGGTAAAGAACAATTTGTTAGTATGCCTCCACCAAATATGGCACGGAATATGCATATATTTTTAAAAGTGGTCTTTGCTTATCTGGAAATTCAACTTTAACGAGGTGTCTTGTATTTTTTATTTGCTAAGTCATTACCACTCTCTTCGTGAGGCTCCTGGAATATTCTAGTCCAGCACAGACCAAAAGTGGAGTTCCTTTTCCCTTACCCCAGTCCGTTTTCCCCAAAAATCCTTGGAGGAGCTTCCATATCAGGCCCGCTCCAATCTAAACCCCTCACTTCAGAAAGGGCAAAGAATAGCGGATGCTACGGGCCACTCAAACCGAGCCGCCCTCGTCTCTCCCTCTTGTCTGATGGACAGTCCACAAAGACTCGCATTTCCTCGGCCTTCTTTGGTCCTTTCAATAAAGCAACAGGCCTGTGCTTAACAGAGAGGGAAACTGAGGCACAGAGATTCCAACCTGTGCAGGGCATCAACTCAACAGACACACTTGGGGGCATGGCACACACCTCCCAACATTAGCGGGAAAGTGGGTGCCTGGGCCGGAGTCTCCTTTCCCCCACCCTGAGCACCGAGGTCAGGATTCCACACAGAGAGCACAGTCATGTGTTCAGTACCCCACTGCCCAGCACACCAGATGGCCGGGACCCAGGGAAAGGCCTGTGAGACTGCCTGTGTGGCTGCCGCCTCCAGCAGGACACCTGGGCCGTCCGTGCAGCCTCAGCGACAGCCCCAGCGGCAGCCTCAGCGGCAGCCTGGCTTTCCTGTACAGCCGCTGCAGGGTGTAGGATGCTGATAACGGGAACAATGCCGCAGAGGAAAAGTGGCAGGAGCAGGACAATGAGCCGGCGGCAGGACTCTCCCAGGCCGGCGGGAGCGAGGAAGGACTCGCGGGTCCCAGGGGCCAGGCTGGAGACTGTGCTGTGGTGGACGCTTGGGGGACGTCCCAGGCTCCACTCCCCAGGGAGGCAGCCACACATCCCTGTGGGTGGGGCAGGTGCAGACAGGGACTCCTGCCCCTGAGATGGGCCTTTCTTGCCCTCCATGTGCAGGAGAGCGGGTTGCCTGTCAGAGTGAGGAGCAAGCGGCTCCCAGGATGGCCACAGTTCTGACTGCAGGTGATCCAGAAACCTCTCACTCTGTCACTCTCCTGTCCCTGCAACACCCAGCAGGAGGCCTTCTCACTCCCATCCCGTGAGAGCATCTGTGTCCACACAGGACGCCCAGGTGGGCCTGCCGGTCACTCAGGTAGGCTGTGGCCACTGGAGCAGCAGGGAGACAAAATAAACTCAAGGCTTGACCCAACATCAGACCATATTGTGGGGATGGCCACATGCCTTGCAGGTGCTGCTGAAACGGTCCCCAAGAGCAGCTGTCTCTGCCTTGAGCCGGCTGGTGGCTGAGATGGCAGGAGGGTGGCACGCTCTTTCTATGGCTCATGGCACACAGTAGGGGTGTGAGTAGGGGTGGATGTGAGTGGCATCTATAATTCCACCCTCCCAGCCGGAATGGGAATCCTCACCAGGGGTGCCCAGGGAGCGAAGGCTAAGCCCGTTTCCTCTGCAGCATTCACAGGGCTGGGGTTGAGATCACGTCTGTGGGTTCACGCCCCAGCTCCATCTTCTACTGAAAAAGCCTTAGAGCATCCTATAAGATGCAAACAGTATAATGGGATAAAATATATTAATAAGGAACAAAGTTGAGGGGAAAAGAAACACGGAAGGAAGGTAAAATGGAGCCAGGAGTGAGGCCAAGTTCACGAAGGTCACACCATGAAGCCAGCACGGCCAGGTCAGCTGCTAACACAGCAGGAAAGAAAACCACAGCCTGTCACGGCTGTACGGGAGGAGGAAGTTCAGGTGTTCTTTTCTGATACTAAAACCAAGGGAACTTCTCACGCAAGGTCCTCCTGCAGAGGACGTGGTGTAAACCCGTGAACACCTGCCCCGGGGTCTCACTGTGACCACAGCCTGTCCCTCCCAGGGCTGACTCTGGGAGCTTCTCTCAATGATAGGCAGGGGTAGCACAGGGAGGGCCGGTCAGGAACAGAGACAGAGGCCGCTGTCTACCATCCACGTGTCCAGCCCTCTGCTGTGTGGCTTCAGGTTGGGGCAGACTGCCTGCGTCTAGAGAGGTCCCTGCAGTCCTCAGCCTGCCCGTTCCTCAGTGGGCCCTGGCTGGATGTCAGGTAGTCAGAGCTGGAGCCGTTCCTCTGGCCATGCACGCTCCTGGTCCTTGCAGACCTCCCTGCTGAGCCCTGTGTGCCGGGTGGGGCTGCCACCCGCTTGTGAAAAGCAAGGCGTCCGAGAGGCCATCCAGCCTGTCTCCACCCTGGAGGGCAGGAGGCCAAGGTCTGGCCTGATGAGGGTGCACCTTGTCATGTGGTGGGTCACCTGTCTTCACCCGCCGACCCCAGTCCCCAGAACCTCCCCTGGCGGACACCTGCAGTCACCTCAAAGCATCAGCTGTGAAGGGGAACAGCAGGCTCAGCTGGCAGAAGCCAGGGAGGGCAGCTCTTGAGGCCTCCGACTTCACCCCTAGGGGGCCCATAGGCCTCTGCCCAGGTTGGTCAGGTGCATGTTCTATGCCAGGTGCTGCCCCGGGGCCGGTCATGGGTCCCCGGCACAGAGCTGCGCAGTTCAGAGGGATTCTAGCACCTTCTCTGGGTGGGGACCAGGAGACCTTTGCATTTGCTGCCCTGGTCCAATGGGCCACTGCCTTTCCCTCAGGTACCCAGGGGGACCACACTGGGCCAGGTCCCAGCAGGCCCCTCCCCAGCACAATCAAGGCCGTTGCTCCAGAGCTCCTATTACGGTCTGTTTTGTCAGCATTTGGCATGCAATCAACAGTGGTGACACCAATTACTTGTGTCACAGCTTCTAGGGAAGACGGAGATGTATGACACCCAGCATGGGGGCCATCCATCAGGGCCTGAGAGGGACCGAGGGCCTGTCACAGTGACAGGCAGCTGGGTGGCGGTGGGGGTGTGGTGAAGCCAGAGAATCAGGACAGCCGGGTGGTAAAGTGCTTTACATCATCAGAATTAGTGGCTGGGTGGGGAGTGAGGCCTGGCTTCCAGGAGCCAGGCATGAGCCCAAATGCTTCCCTCTCCCCCCACACCTGGGCTCCGGCCAAGCTGGACCCTGGCCGTCTTCCAAGCCTCTGCACTGTGGACACTTCTGTTCCCTGCCCTGGAATCTCCCCCACCCCAGCTTTTCCTCTTTCTTCAAGGAGCCTTTCCCCATTTACTCCACCCCACCCCAGTGTGACTGTGCTTTCTTATTCCTGGCTGAGCAGCAGCAGCTTTCAAAACCGTTGAAGCCAGTGTCAGCCTGTCACAATAACTAACTGATTAGATAGTCACGATGATGTGTCTGTACCATCTGAATTCCCACAACCACAGAGGTAGGTGGGAGGCCAACGTGTAAACTGAGGCGTAGAGACATTGGGAGCTGGCCCTGAGTCATGCCCTTCACGAGCAGAGAGTGGCAGAGGGGCAAACTGCAGGCACGGAAGAAGGCGTGATGGGGTCCACCCACTGCACCTTCAGGACCTATAGATGTGCTGATGGGGACCCCGGGCTAGATGGAGGCAGGACAATGGCTGGCTGGATGATCTGGTTCTGGAAGTTCCACCAGCCTCAGGAGGATGTGGGCTTTCAGGGGCACCTGCCAGGGGAGGGAGAAGCCCACACCCCCCGTCTCTGCTGACTCTCGTGCTCTGCCAGTCTCCGGATTCTCCCCACAAGAGACCCTTCCCCTGGAGGAGCTCTCCGAGTCTCCCATTGATCTTTCTGCACCAGTTTTCTCATCCGTCCAATGGGTCTAGCAAGCCTGGCCTTGGCTCTTCATGGGCCATGTTGAGGGACAGAGGAAACCCAGCTGGGCTTTGTAAAATGTACAGGGCAACTCACCCGTGAGGCGTTGTCTGCTGGGTTCCTCTGATCTGTCTCTGTGGGGCTGGGGAGGGGAGGCCAATGGAACCCTGAGTCGTGGAGAACGTCATGTCTTAGCCATGGTTGAAAAAGCCTGAGGCAGGGGCTGGGTGTCAGTGGCTCATACCTGTCATGCCAGAACTTTGGGAGGCCGAGGAGGGCAGATTCCCTGAGCCCAGAGGTTCAAGACCACCCTGAGCAACATAGTGAGACTGCATCTCTACCCCAAAAAAGAAAAAACAAAAAATTATCTGGGAGTGGTGGTGCACACCTGTAGTCCCAGGTACTCAGGAGGCTAAAGTGGGAGGATCATCTGAGCCTGGGAGGTAGAGGCTGCAGTGAGCTGTGATTGTGCCACTGAACTCCAGTCTAGGTGACAGAGTGAGACCCTGTCTCAAAAAACAAAAAGAAGCAAAAGGCTGAGGCTGGTGGAGCCCAGGCTCTAAACCAGGACTACTCGAGTCCAACACATGGCTTTGGTTCTAATCCAGGGAGTGTTGTGGAAATTTAGGGGTGACTCAGCCCTGTGTTTCAGAGCGGAAAAGGACTTTAGCAATGTCATAGGGGAGGAAACAGGCCCAGAAGAGTGAAGGAGCTGGTTCAAGGTTCAAGGTCATCCAGCTTATTACAAAAGAGCTGACACCAGAACCCCCCCTCCCCAAGTGGCCAGGAGGGTCCCCCTACAACAGTCCCCTAGGGGTCTTCCTAGAAGCCAATAATTGGCGAGTACAGGATTCTGTCTTCAGCCTCGATTCTTCGTCACAGAGGCCACTTTCACCGCGGCAGTGTTAGGAGCTTCTCAATCCACGTCTCCTTCAAGGAATTAACCAAGGAGCGAGGCCCAGGACCTGCAAAGAACTGCACAGAATCTTCTAATAAGTCACCTGCTGTGCCGCTGAGGAGGTTCAGGCCAAAAGGGTGTGACTCGGTCAAAGTCTCACCCCCTGTGCTGGAGAGGAGACCCCGGTGCAGGCCCTGGTTCTGCTGCTGCACTGCCACACCCCCACGCCACCCTGCATCGCGGGGCGAGTCACCCACACATAGCGCTACCTGCCAGGAAGAGACTGGCCCAGCCTGGGTCACTGCTCTAGCTGCTCCTTCCTTGATCTTCCTCACTCCTTCCCCAGCTCTTAATTTGCTGCACACCACAGGTCACCTGCAAATGCTAAATAAATGCATCCAGACTCCCAAATGTGGGGAACCAGGACCCCAGTGCCTGCTGGCTGCCTTGGGGCTCCTGTCTTGATGCTCCTGACTGAGGGCAGGCAAGCCAGGGATGGAAAATGCACAATCAGCACTGCTGTTATTTAACAGGGCCCTGTTGCATTAATTAATTGAACTTCTTCTGTTTCTGAGAGGTGGCAGAACTGTGCCTGCTTAGAGCTGGGGTGCAGGAGGTGGTTGAGACTCCATCCTGTTCCCTGGAAGGAAATGTGGAAGCAGAGCCTGGAGTGCCAAGAGAGCGAGTGGGCAGCTCCCCTGCCTCACCCGGCGGCTGCCACCACGCCTGAGTGTAAACGGGATGTAAACCCTGAAAGGCTTTGCATCCCTGTCTGGGCTCAGCAGGCTGCGCAGAAGGCGCTTCCAGGCTCCGGAGGAACACACTAGAAAGGGGAGGGAAAAAAGGCACAGGGAGGGAACATCGCACGCCGGGGCCTGTCTGTCGGGGAGTTGGGGGCAAGGGGAGGGAGAGCACTAGGACAAATACCTAATGAGTGTGGGGCTTAAACCCTCGGTGGACAGGTGCAGCAAACCACCACGGCACATGTATACTTATGTAACACACCTGCACGTTCTGCACAGGTATCCCGGAATTTAAAGCAAAATGTTTTGTAAAAAGAATAAAATCAACTATAATTCCCTCAGCCCACCCCCCACCCCCCCTCCTCCCACAAAAAGGACAGCGAAGAAAACGCACATCGGCTCAGGGAGCGGCGTAATGGGAAGATTTCAGGGTGATGTATGGTGCTGGGGACGTTATTAATGGTTTGCTGATTTTTACCTTTAAAACCTTTGGGCAGATTATTTATTATGTCCTTGGCATGCCTATGATCTATGGAGGGGCACTAATCTCCGAGCAGGGCCCCTCATGTCCCCCGCTCCTCGACAGTGTCTTAATTAGGCCGGAACGCTGCCCTCCCTGCCCCTGCCCTGTGCCTACCCCCGCGCAGGGAGGTGGCGATCTAAGGCTTATGCTCTCAGGCCCATGGAGCCTGCAAACCAGAGAACCCGGTTCCTAGGCCTAACTTGGCATTGACTTGCTGTGTGACCTTAGGCAGTGGCACAACCTCTCTGGGCCTCTATGCTGTTATCTCTCACATGAGAGCACTGCACTACACGAGCTGCAGTGACACGGAGAGACAGCATGGCAGAGCTAAGACGCAGCAGGCGTGTGGCCCTCCTGGTGCCAAAGTCCTGTGCTTCTACGACATGGAGAATCGGGAGACAGCGACGGGGCTCCAGTGGCTGTCACAGCCTTGGACTCCAAGGGTTTCTGGGTACAGTGGCTGCTAACCACAGCCTGGGCCACTCGAATCCTTGGCTCCCAGAGCTGGGAAGGGGTGGCTGAGCCTCCAGAGACATAGGCATCCTGGGTCATTGTGCTGGTTGGGGACAGAGCTGGCATGAGAAGCCAGGTATAGGAAGGAAGGCCATTCTGACTGGAGAAGTGTGTGGCCTCAGGCAGAAACATCCGGAAGAGAGAAAGCCAGACCCCTCATGCTGGCCTGAACACCCTCCCTCAGGAACCGGGGCATCCTGATAGTCCTGGGCTCTCTCTGACACACACAGCCACGTCCCCTACAAGAAACAAGCTCAACTGACAGTGACCCTCATCTCTCTCAGACTCTCAGCCACTCCTTTCTGGGTCTATGTTTGGAGGAGCTGGTGGCTGCGTGGCCTCCAACCCAGGGACAGGCCTCGCGCTGGCAGCTGGGCTGGCTGAAGCCCCATCCTCACCCAGGCCACAGGCAGGACCTCGTAGGCCTGCCCCTCATTGGCCAAAGCTCCACATTATTTTTCTGATAGACCCTGAGGAGATCCCACGCTTCCTCCTCCCAACGTCCGCCATTCTAACAACACACTCACACCTTCCAAACGGGTACCTCTCAGGTCTCCAGCCTGGGGGACATCAGAGTCCTCTCCTCAACTGGGCAGCATTTCTGTCACTCTCAGCTCGCTCTCTTCCCCACACCCAGTACCCACAGACCCTTCTGCCCCCCAAATGCATGCACATAAACACAGATGCACGTGTGCACACATGTGCATGCCGTGTCACCTGTCTGTGGTTTCTCGTGATTGGGTCTCCCCATCCTAAGGTCCCCTCACCCTCCTAGCCCCAGCTCGTGACCACTGGCCATCCTAGCCCAAGCCCTGCCTCCCGGAGGAGCCTCTCACTTCTACTGCCCCCCACCCAGAACCTCACACGGCACTTGCTGTCCAGGCCACTTCTCTGCATCTCTCCATTTCCTCAGCCACCCTCTGGGTTCGGTGCTGCCACTGCGACCCCTGGGTGCATGGAGTCGGACCGCTGTTCTATTCTGTCACTTATCTGTCAGGAGGGCAGCGCCTGTGACCAACGAACCTCCGAGGAGTAAGAGGCGGTGCACGCAGCAGGTGCGCACAGAAGCGGGGACATGAAGGGGCAGTGCTTTCAGCTCTGCTGCCACATGGCCTGACCCAGAAGAGCTGCTCAGACCAGGATGCAGTGGGCGCCGTCGAGCTTCACAGTAGCGGTGAAGAGTCCTTGACCCAGAAGGGAATGGACTCAGTTTATCCTAGAGTTTTCTCTCCTCACCGTCATCTCTTAAATTCAGAACGTTTTGCAGGTTTAATTCTGATGTACATTTGGGGAGCTCCGGTGTGCTTGGAAGCTGAGGTGGAAAATGAGAAAAGGCCTTGCTACTCGATGGCAGAACAGAAGAGCCGTAAAGCACTCTCTGTACCTCTGGGTCCCCAACACTTTGGGAAGCTGCCTGTCCTGTCGGGACCTGTCTCTCACAAGCCAAGTACAATCTCACGGTGCTGGGGGGGGCCCAGCTTTTTCCAGGGAGATGAGTCACTTTCCAGCTCTTCTCTTCCCACTTTTCCACTGCTTAGCCCCGTGGGTGCCTGTCCCTGGCTTTGCCCTTTCTTGGAATCGCTGTGTTTGGTGGAGCTTTGGAAAGTCACCCAGTCCGTTGCTTTGCCTGGAGACACAGTGCTGCCGAGCCAGCGGAGTGTGGGGCATCTTGCTCCTTCTGGGACACAGTGGGAAGAATGAGGAATCAGGAGGGGAATGCTCTGTTTGCTACGCCGGCCCCTGCAGGTAAAACAGCTCCGGCGCCCCGAGTCCCTGGGACGAGCAAAAACACTTGACACTGGCTGCCCATGATTGGAAAACCACAGAATCCCTGTTCCTTAGAAAAGACAGGCTTGTGGAGGATGTCAGGTCGGGTCCTGGGGTGGGGTTGAGACACAACCCGGGAGAACCTGGGAGGTTCTGTCCTGCAGACCAAGGGCAGGGCTTCTATGTGGTCCAGAGTGCGGCCCAGCAAGGTTCAGCCACAGGAGTGGGGGGCGATGGGGCTTTGAGGAGAGATGATAGGGGTGAAGCCCAGCCCAGGGGGTGCAGGCCAGAGGATTCTTGGCCCAAGGGGTGAGGGCAGGCTGCGTGGAAAAAGGAGCCCCTGCTTGGAGGGAGTGGGGTTTTAGTTCAAATTCTGCCCTCGGCATCTACCTGCTGAATGTCCTTGGAGGAGTTCTGAACCTGTATCTTCATCCAACACAAGCTTGCAGGGATGTGGTCAGGATTAAAAGTGACTCTGTACACAAGAGCCTCTGGGGTATACATATTAGGAGTGCAATGAGGGAAGGGAAGTTATACTGGGCAGAGGGAGGAGATTGCATCTTCAAGAACAAGGCAAACCCCCATGGAAGGAATTCCCAGGCAGAGCTGAGTTCCCCAGGCGAGGGCCCGAGCCCAGGGGAAAAGGCAGTGGTCCAGCTCACGGAGTGCAGACCTCAGTCAGGCCCCAGATGATCCCAGGGCTGCTTCTATACCTCTGCCCCAAGGACAGGGCTGTCCTGGGCTCCGGAGGTCCCGAGGGCCTCAGCAGTGGGGCCCGCACACATCCACACGCTCTCTGTTCACACACCTTGACCTGTGCCCCTGACTATTCCCTGTTCACCATCCGAGTCCATGCTTGGCCTCTCTGTTTCCACGCTCCTGTGGCCACCTCCGTCTGGAATGTCCCCCACCTTTATCTTCCACATCCAAGCTCGTCCCACAAGCTTGGGCCAAGTGTCACTGTCCCACTGCTTTCTGGACCGCCCACTGGGAGGGCTCTGCTGCCTGCAGCGTCCACAGCGTCCACCCACATCTGCTCCCGTCTCACTGGAGCATATCAGCCTTGGTCTTAGGGGAAGCTCCCCTGCCCCCAAATAAAAATGCCCCAAGTTGCTTTTCTTGGACTGACATACCCAACTCTACTAGATAAAAAGGACAGAGTGGCCGGGCACGGTGGCTCACCCCATAATCCCACCACTTTGGGAGGCCGAGGCGGGCAGATCACCTAACGTCAGGAGTTTGAGACCAGCCTAGCCAACACGGTGAAACCCTGTCACTACTAAAAATACAAAAATTAGCCTGGTGTTGTGGTGCATACCTGTAATCTCAGCTACTCTGGAGGCTGAGGCAGGAGAATTGCTTGAACCCAGGAGGCGGAGGCTGCAGTGAGCTGAGATCTTGCCACTGCACTCCAGCCTGGGTGACAGAGCGAGACTCTGTTTCAAAAAGAAAGAAAAGAAAAGGAACAGAGTGATGACATTCGCCGACAAGGAGCTTCCGTGGTGACCGGGGCGGCGATGGCTTAGAAGCCTTGTCTCAGGGCCATCTCAACAGCTCAGTGTGGCGGGGACTATTCATTTCCTCCTTTCCAGATGTAGGCAGTTAAGTGAACGGCAGCTCCTGGTGCAGCAAGGCTGGAACCCCTCGGTGCACCCCAGAGCCTGCCCTCTGCCTCCCCGATGCTGCCTCCAGGACAGGGCCTGGGCCGGATGCGCCTGAGCCACCCTCCTGGGAAAGGGAGTCAGGAGGAAACCTCCTCCTCGTCCCTGAGCTTCACAAAATATCTTAGTAAAAACACATTTTTTTCCAAGTCATTAACAATAAGGCTTTTGGTAGGTGTCTGTGATATGCAAGTCAGCAGGCCGGCAGCAGCAGGGGCCGTGGGCAGCCCTGACCTCCAAGGCAGTGGTGTGGGCCTATGGGCACACTCTGAGCCCAGGAAGGTGCTGGGTGCTCCACAGGGCAAAGGCCCTTTAGTCCAGGCTGGTGTGAGCCTGGGGGTCCTGTACCCAGGACGGGCATGGAGTACTCCACAGAGCAAAGGCCCTGCAGGCCCAGGCATCTAATGTTGGAGCGGGGGCTTCCTGGACATGGGGAGCTGCCAGGCTGGGGAAAGAGGAAGACGGGTGAAGAGGGCGGGGACAGAGGGCTGGGATCGGGACGGGCGGGAGGAGAGAGAGGGGGGGGGGGGGGGGGAAGGGAAGTAGGGAAATGGAGTAAGCAGAACCCAGGCTGAAGGCCTGGCCCTGGCTGGGGTGGTGAGAGGCCCTTGGGCAGTTGCAGGCAGAGGCAGCCTGGTGAGGTTTCTCTTTTCCAGAGGCAAGTGGTGGCAAGTGGTGAGGACAGAGTGGAGGGCAAGTCTAGATGTGGGGACACCCTGAGGAGGCAGGTGGAGGGGTTGGGAAGGCAGGAACTGCTGGGCTTGGGGCAGCTTTGGTAGATTCAGAGCTGGGAGCTGAGGGTGAGGTGGATAAGCCTGGGATGGCTGGGGGCCAGGTCTAGCCATGGGGACAAGAGCAGGATGAGGACGAGGACGGAAGGTGCCTTCTGCTCTGCGTGTGTGGCTCCCAGGCAATGTGGTGAAGGGCACTCAGAGAGATCCTGGGCCTGAGCCATGGGCTTGGGAGTCCTCTGCCCAAAACCAGGAGCAGGAACAGCAGAGCACGGATGGGCTCACCCGGGGGACTGAAGGCAGAGGTGGGCGGTGGATGGAGATTGGGGAGATGCCGACGTTCCCCCTTTGAGGTGTCAGAGCTGGGCTGGAGAGAACCGGGAGATGGTCACTGAGCTGGGCTCAGTGTCTTAGGAGTGCTGGCCACCACCATCAAGGGAGATGATGACTGAGAACATCCCAGCCTTTGGAAAATACGATCATAGCCAGCGGTGATTCGGGGCCCAGCGGGTGGTGGGGGCGGTGAGTGGAGAGGGGAGGAGAGAAAGAGGTGATGGAGGAGGCGGCAGGGCCAGGGGGAGCATGCTTCTCAGCCACAGAGCTGCAGGGCCTCACCCACAATCTGAGTGCCTGGGGCCATGATCACCCCAACTAGGTCTCAAAATGTGGGACCCAGGAGGGCACATGTGGGCTCTGTCAGCCTCTCAGGGTGAGGATTGAACCGATGGGAGGGTGGAGACCTGATCCCTGGAGGAGCACCATGAGGCTGCCGCCCACCCCCTGGATCTGGAGGCTCAGTTCAGACCCCAGGCCAGTGACCCCCGGAGGCCAGGCCCCGCTGGCTCCAGCAGAAGTCACGGAACAAGCCAGAGCCACTCTGCCCGGGGTACTTGGTTAGTGAGAGGGAGCGAGCCTTGGTGCCTTTGCAGCCCAGGTGTGTGTCTGTGCAGGCTGAGTCCCGTCTCCATAGACAGGGGCCTGGGCTGCCAGCTGTGCCCGTGGACATGGGGGCAGGAGGGTCAGGGGAGGGAGATGGCTCCGTATCCACCCTAATTGCCTCTCCGGAGAGGGAGGCAGAGCGGGAGGTTGACTCTGGCTGACCCCCACTGTCCCTTGGGGAGACTCCATAATGAGAGCAAGGAAGCAGCCGCCGTCTGCATGTGCGTGTGTGTGCGCGTGTGTGCGCGTGTGTGTGTGCGTGTGTGTGCGTGTGTGTCCGTGTGTGTGTGTGTTGGGCCGGGACTGGTGAGAGGTGCTCAGCCTCTCCGAGGACCACACACCCGGGTGGAAGGGTGGCCCGGCTGTAGAAGGTAGGCAGGTGGGGGTTTGTGCCGGCTTTCCTCTGGGTGCTGGGTGAAATGCACATTCTTAGGCCTCAGACACGTTGGGTCAGAATTTCCTAAGTGGAACTGTTCATCTTAAAGCTCCATAGGTGGTTTTCACGTTCATTTCAGTGAAGGGAAAAACCCACGGGCCTGTGACATCTTTGGAACCCTCAGGAACCTCCCCGTGCCAGGTATGCACTTACGTTGAAGGCTTTCTAAGATTAAGGATGGGTCCCCTTCTCCCCTGGCCAGGCTAGACGGGTCCTTCTGGAGACAGCCTGCCCTCGCGCGGAGACCCCGACGCAGGCAGTTTGAATGGAGAGGAATGGGGGCATGTGGGTGAGGGGACAACTGGTCTGAATGACAAGGGAGTGGCTTTGCTGCCTGCCTGTGTTTCTCTGCAGGGCCTCTCCTAGTTCTGGGATGGGGGATATTGAGTGAGAGATGGGAAAAGGCCTGGAATCTAGTCTGGGCTCAGCCACTCATACAGCTGTGAGATTTTGGACTGAATCAGCCATCAGCCACCTCCACTGAACATCAAACCCCTCCAAGAGCACTGTGCTGGAGCCCTGCCCCAGACTGATAAAGTTAGCATCTCCAGGTGTGGGGCTGGACACGGGTCTTTGGTTCTCAACCCCTAAATGGTGATCCTTTTCTCTGATCCCCACCAACTGGACAATAGACAGGAGAGAAGGGCTTGGTTCCTTCCCCTTCCCCTTCAAGGAGAAACTCCCCTGGCCAAAAGCTTTTGCATTATGCTGATACTACGGTTGCTTTGTCAGCATTTGAGTGACACATGACATGGGTTTTGATTCGGGGCAGGCTGAGGCTATAGGAATGCCAACATTTTAAGAGATGCTAAAAGATTGCCATAGAGGAAGGCATAAAAATCCTCTCAGCCATTGGCCCTGAAATTCTTTATCTCCAAGTCAGGAGGAAACACAGTGTTGTCCATTTACAGTAAATTTTTTAAATATAAAGTGCAGACATACTGGGCAGGGGTGGTTTAAAGCGGGTCTGTTTGTAAACTGAAAGGAGAACCCCATGGGCAGATAACTTTTCATTTTAATGCAGATAACTTTTCAGTTTAATGATCGGCTTTATAAACCCAGGTTATCTCTGGCTGCTGATATCTGTACAGAAGTAGAACATTGCTAGAGGCAGAACGTAATCAGCTGAACCAAAAGTCCCATTTAATTTACCCCCCTAAATTGTCACTACGTTGCAGTAAAGTCATTCAACAAGGTGTTGGCTACCTTTAGCTAAGGTGTTTATTTACAGGATCTAAATCAAAACAAAGAAAAAATATGATATAATGGAAGACGTGGACTTTGGCGTCTGAAATATCTGAGTTTAAATCCTGGCTTTGTTCCTAACTAGCTGTGTGAGTTTGGGCAAGCCCGTGTCTCTTCTAAGCCTCGGTTTCTCCATTTGTGAAATGGAACACCTACTTGCCTATTTCACAGACGTGTTGAGAAGTTTAAATCTCATAAATGATCATTTATATCAAGAGTCTAGTACGGTACCTGACACATTGTAGGTATTGAATACTTAGCAGTTATAATTAAAATATGGATCTATCCCCAACATGTGTGTAATAAAGTTTCATATTATCTATTTTGCAACACTACAATGAGGAAAACATCATTTAGCCCATTTTGCAGATGCTGAAACTGAGTTGGGATCACTGGGACTTGAGCCCAGGTCCTTCAGCTCCAGGTCCCATGCTCTTTTCATTGCATACTCTTACCTAGAGATGGACAGTGCCATTTTAATGAGGTGTCAGGTCAGTAGGTGGCAGGGCTGGCTGTCACTGACATTCGGAGGTGGGGGGCAGCAGGGCGTGAAACAAAGGGGTTGGAATGTCTCTCAGAGAATGAATGGGGACTTCAAATCACAGAAGTGGTGCCTGGTGGATGTTTCATGCCAGCCAGTAGTGACAAGTGCTGCACGCCCCTGCATGTCACCATTTCCAGAACAAGCTCACAGTGCAATCTGTTCCACTGGGGGCTTCTAGCGAAGATGCCAGTTCTGGTTGACATGTGACTTGTGAGTGTAATTCTTCACCAGCCCTTCATCCAATATGAAGAAACACTACCCCCCAAAATATCACAGTTTACATATATATAAAATTATGCTTTTATTGTCAACACCTTAAGGAATCACCTTTGCAGAACATTTTTAAAACATGTCTTTTTTTTTTTTTTTTTTTTTTTGAGACAGAGTCACGCTCTGTCACCCAGGCTGGAGTGCAGTGGCACAGTCTGGGCTCACTGCAACCTCCGCCTCCTGGGTTCAAGTGATTCTCCTGCCTCAGCCTCCCGAGTAGCTGGGATTACAGGCACGCACCACCACACCCTGCTAATTTTTGTATTTTTAGTAGAGATGGGGTTTCACCATGTTGGCCAGGCTGGTCTCGAACTCCTGCCTGCAGGTGATCTGCCCGCCTTGGCCTCCCAAAGTGCTAGGATTACAGGCGTGAGCCACCACGCCTGGCACATGTCAGAATGTTTAAATAACATCTCCATTTGTAGATAGAAGACTGCAGACACGTAGAGACAGCAGATACCCAACCTTTGCTTTGTGTGGATACATTTAGATAACTAGTGGGCAGTACCTGCCATTGTAGCACAGACTCCATTTTAATATATTTGAATGGCACAAAATGCTCTGGTATATGCAGGAAAGCCAGTGAGAACCAGTCAAAGACATTGTACCCCATCCAGGAGCTCTCTTACCTGCATGGGGCTCAGTCTAAGCCCTGCTTTTGAAGGATGTGCAGAGAGGCCATTTTTAAAATCTTACAAATGAGAAATAGAATTTTAAAAAATTATAAAGGACACAGGCAAATCAATTCATTAAAAGAAAAAAAAGCTAGGATCTCAGTAGAAAAATGGGTCAAAAGCATGCACACACCATGTACATTCAGTTTTTTAAAACCCTAGAAAAAATTTTAATTTCATTAGTTATCAAATTTATATCTAAGACAGTACCGCATTACAATAAGGTACTATTTTTTTGCCAATAAAATTTCCAAATGATTTTTCAATTTTGATGACAATACCAAACACTGATCACACTGTTATCATGAGTACAGATCTTTAGAAAAAACAATTTGGCTGCAGAATAGCAAAAGCCTTAAAAATGTCGATATCCTTTGGCCCAGTAATTCCATGCCTGGGAGTCTATTCTAAGGAATTAATCAAAAGTTCAAGAAAAAAAAAAAAAAAAGTGTTAAGAACAAAATAAGGGAAACCATGTAAAAGGTTAAAAATAGGAAAATGAAAAAGTATTCAATATACTCATTAACGGCACATTATTCGGGGGTTAAAATATAGGTTTATGATGATTTCGAGATAAATAGAGGAAATTCTTACATTTTTAAGTTTTTAAAACGTGTGTAAATATATATATATATATATAAAGAATCATCTCAACTGTAAAATGGTTAGAAGAGGAGGAGAAGGAAATACATCCAATTGCTAACAGAAGTCTCTGAGTGATGGGATTATTTCTTACTACCTGCTTTTTTGCATTTTCCATTTTTTCATTACAAAAAGTATGAATTGAGGAAAAGCAACTTGGACTTTGGGGCTGAGAACAAACTTTATCCAATGACTCTGAAGTTATCTGCTTTGCCCAAGTATTTCTGCAGAGTCACCAAATACATTCAAGACTAGAAAAACAGTACCTCAAAGTCAAATGAGGTGAGTGCCAACAGAGGCCAAGGAGAAAAGTAACAGGAGATCAATAGGGAAAAGACGGAGAGAAACACTTGCTAGCAGAAAACAAACCCACAGAAAGCAAAACTGGAGCCTTTCCAATCAGTTCCATCTTTCGGGCTCTGAAGACAAATGAATGGGAACAGGACCTGGCCTCCGATAACCAGGCAGATCCGCAGACCCCCTTTCTTCACACTTGCGTGTGGGACGGGCCACAGAGCTCTCTGAAGCTTCTGGACTTAGAATCCTGGGACAGCATGGCATAGGCTGTGTCCTTGGCAAGTCCTTGGTCTTTGTCCATGTGCTGTGGGCGTCTCCAGTAGACTGAGCGTTGCTCAGTTTTGTAGGAAAAATATCAATAAAAATAGAGCTCCCAAGCTCATGATCATTTTGCAGCTTGATCTTGTCTAGAAATCTAAGTCATCTTGGCCAAAGCCGTCTGCCCTGCCCACTGCCTTGGTGGGGGCGGGATTTCCGAGTGTCTGGTCCTCTTGAGGGTCACAGCCTTCACTGGCCCCCTGCTCTGGAGTCCTTGTGTCTGAAGGGGCCTCTTCTTGCTCAGAAGTGGAACTTTCTGGATACATCCTGGTGGCCTTTCTCTCTGCATGAGGGGCCCCCATGGACTTGGCGTCAGGGCTCCTTGTGTCTCCACATACATGGCCGTCTTCTGAGTCTTTCTGCCAGCTGTTGCCCTGAGAGGATGCTCTGGAGGAGGAAGGGCCTGTTTGGAAGGTTGGCTTTTGGTGGGGAGTATCTCCACCTGGGGAAGGGGGTGAAGTGGGCCTGTCCTCGGGGACTGGGCTGCTGCTTTCAGAAGCCCCCCCAGACTGGCCATCTCCTAGACTCACCTGAGGGCTCCCCTTTTTCTCACCTTGAGTTTCTCCTTCCGACTCTGGCTGGGCCTCCCCTTCAGCCTCCAGGGCCTCTACACCTTCTGACTCTGGTTGGCCCTCCCCTTCTGCCTCTGGGGTCTCTACACCTTCTGACTCTGGCTGGACCTCCCCTTCTGCCTCTGGGGCCTCTACACCTTCTGACTCTGGCTGGGCCTCCCCTTCTGCCTCCTGGGCCTCTACACCTTCTGACTCTGGCTGGGCCTCCCCTTCAGCCTCCTGGGCTTCCTCTTCTGCCTCCTGGGCCTCTACACCTGACTCTGGCTGGGTCTCCCCTTCTACCTCCTGCATCTCCCCTTCAATCTCTGGGGCCTCTACAACTTCTGACTCTGGCTGGGCCTCCCCTTCAGCCTCCTGGGCTTCCCCTTCAGCCTCCTGGGCCTCCCCTTCAACCTCTGGGGCCTCTATACCTTCTGACTCTGGCTGGGCCTCCCCTTCTGCCTCCTGCATCTCCCCTTCAATCTCTGGGGCCTGTACAACTTCTGATTCTGGCTGGTCCTCCCCTTCTGCCTCCTGGGCCTCCTCTCCTGCCTCTTGGGCCTCTGCACCTTCTGACTCTGGGGGGGCCTCCCCTTCTGCCTCCTGGGCCTCCCCTTCAGTCTCTGGGACCTCTACATTTTCTGTCTCTGGCTGGGCCTCCTTTTCTGCCTCCTGGGCCTCTACACCTTCTGACTCTGGCTGGGCCTCCCCTTCTGCCTCTGGGGCCTCTACACCTTCTGACTCTGGCTGGGCCTCCCCTTCTGCTTCCTGCATTTCCCCTTCAACCTCCGGGGCCTCTACACCTTCTGACTCTGGCTGGGCCTCCCCTTCAGCCTCCGGGGCCTCCTCTTCTGCCTCTTGGGCCTCTGCACCTTCTGCCTCTGGCTGGGCCTCCCCTTCAGCCTCCAGGGCCTCTATGGTTTCCGCCCCATCACTCTGTCCTGGATCTTGGTCACCTCCTGACACAGCTTCACCCTGCAAGTGGTCCTCATGCCCAGAGCCCTGGCCCCCAGTTTCTCCCCCTTCACTTATGCCCTCTCCCTCCTGCTCAGCTTCCCCCAGCTCGCTGCCCACACTGGTTTCGCCGTTGTGGATTTTCCCTTCCCTCTCCTGAGCCTTTGCATCTCCCTCTGCCTCCCCCAGTTTGGGATCTTTGTCTCTGTCGAGTCTCTGGCTTCCCTCGCCATCCTCACCCTGGTCCCCTCCAGGCCCACAGCCCAGCCCCGGCCCTGGCCCTCCCCCTGCTCCCTGGACAGTCCTGGTGCTGGTGGGGTCTGTGCAGGTCTCGCCAGGGGCCACCTCCGCTGCCTCCCCATCGGTGTGTTCTTCTCTCTTCCTCTGCAGAATCTGCTGCAGGTCAAAGGCCTCTTTGATGGGACCTCTGGTTGCCCCCATTGTGGCCTTGGGGGACGCAGGGCTCACTTTCTTCCTCACGCAAGCCTCGCAGGGACAGAACTCCTCGCCCTCCCCGTCCTCGCCCAGCTGGCTCCCCAGGGCTGCGCTGCGGGCTGGCTGATCCTCCAGCGTGAAGGAGAAGGGTCCCAGGCCCAGGGTCCGCTCAGAGAAGGCCGAGAGGTTGCGCAGGCCCCGGAGACGGTGTCTGCGCTGCTGGGTCTGCAGGAGCAGCTCCCCAGTGAGGGCCTCCATCCGCCCCGCCCGGCCCTGGAGCTTCTGGAGCTCTCTCTCCGTGCTGTCCTGGAGGCGTCGGGCCACATCCTGCTGCAGCTCGGCCGCCATCTGGTCCAGCAGGTCACTGTCCTGCAGGCCCCAGCGCGCTCGGAGCTCAGCCACCGCGCCGGAAAGGTGGGCCAGGAAGGCCTTCTCCGTCTTCTTCAGCAACACGGACACCCAGATGGGGTCGCAGGCCGGAGCCGCTGTGCAGGCCACCGGAGAGCTCCTCTCTGCAGCCCCCGGGCGGGGTTGGGCCTGCGTGTGCTCCGGGCCCATCATGGCGGCTCCGGGCGGCTTTTCCAAGCCAGGCTCAAGCCGGGAGCCACTTTGACTCTCGCTGGCGCTTGGGTCCGTCTCGCTGAGATGACTAGCGGGCTCTGGGGGTTCCTCTGTGCCCTCTGGGGGGCGCGGCTCTGCAGAGGCTCTTCCCGCTTCCTCCTCCTGGATTGGGTCATCTTCCCGGGAGCCTTCCCCATCCGGAGAGCCGGCCTCTGACAATTCCTGCCGGCCGACGCCTCCTTCTTCTGGAAGCCCTTCCTCTTTGAGACCCTCTTCAAGAGCCTCTTCTTCCAGTCCTCCTTCTGGTCCTTCTTTAACTTCCTCGAACTGCGCCCCCTCTTCTTGCAGCCCCTCTCCTCCTGTTTCTTCTTTAATTTCCTCTAACTGCACCTCTTCTTCTTGCAGCCCTTCTCCTTCTGTTCCGTTAGTTTCCTCTAACTGCACTCCCTCTTCTTGCAGCCCTTCTTCTGTTTTAGTTTCCTCTAACTGCACCCCCTCTTCTTGCAGCTCTTTTCCTCCTGTTTCTTCTTTAATTTCCTCTAACTGCACCTCTTCTTCTTGCTGTCCTTCTCCTTCTGTTCCTTTAGTTTCCTCTGACTGGGCCTCCCCTTCTTGATGCCCTTCCCCTTCTGTTTCTTTAGTTCCCTCTAACTGCACCCCCTCTTCTTGTGGTCCTTCTCCTTCTGTTTCTTCTTTAATTTCCTCTAACTGCGCCTCTTCTTCTTGCTGTCCTTCTTCTGTTCCTTTAGTTTCCTCTAACGGCGCCCCCTCTTCTTGATGCCCTTCTCCTTCTGTTCCTTTAGTCCCCTCTAACTGCACCCCCTCTTCTTGCAGGCCTTCTCCTCCTGTTTCTTCTTTAATTTCCTCTAACTGCGCCTCTTCTTGCTGTCCTTCTCCTTCTGTTCCGTTAGTTTCCTGTAACTGCACTCCCTCTTCTTGCAGCCCTTCTTCTGTTTTAGTTTCCTCTAACTGCACCCCCTCTTCTTGCAGCTCTTCTCCTCCTGTTTCTTCTTTAATTTCCTCTAACTGCACCTCTTCTTCTTGCTGTCCTTCTCCTTCTGTTCCATTAGTTTCCTCTAACTGCACCCCCTCTTCTTGCAGCCCTTCTTCTGTTTTAGTTTCCTCTAACTGCAGCCCCTTTTCTTGCAGCCCTTCTTCTGTTTTAGTTTCCTCTAACTGCAGCCCCTCTTCTTGCAGCCCTCCTCCTTCTGTTTCTTCTTTACTTTCCTCTAATTGCACCTCTTCTTCTTGCAATGTGTTTTCAGCTAACTGCTCCAGGTTCGAGCTCGCCCTCTGCTCCTCACTGTCTCTTTCTGCTTCATCCTCATTGGTGGCACAAACACAGGCTTGGGAGTTCAGGAAGGCTGGGGAACAACACTGCTGTTGGTTTTCCAGATCCCCTGGGTTCTCAGAAGTTCTGGAAATAGGCCTCTGGTTGGAAGTTTTCAGGGGCAGCTCTGTCCCCTCAGAGACCGGGGTGCCGTCCGTGGCACAGGGTACGCTGCTCTCCCCTGAACCTCCAGAGCCACTGCTGATGTCCACACCAGAGGAGGACGTGGGTGTGAAGTTCTCCGTCACGGCATGGGACCCAGGGTCCGGCAGAGCCTGGCTCCATGTGAGCTCCCAGAGGCCTGAGTCTAACTGGTCTTCCCCAAGGTCGCATCCTGGCCACAGGTCCTTCGAGATGCTGAGCAGCTCCTGGTACCGAGGGGAGTCTTTGAACCTCACTTTGCTGGCAGGAGACCCAAGGTCTTCATCAAAGAACTGAAGACTGGCCAGACAAGTAATGAGGGCCCCGGCTGAGCGGCTGAGTCTCCTGGCCATGGGCCTAGACACTTCGGGCATGCTGCTGGGCCGGCCCTGCTTGGAGCCCATCAGCGCCCTCATGATCTGCGTGGAGGCAGACACCCGACCAGGAAGTGCCTGCAGGCTCACCCCGCAGCTTGCTGGGTCCTCTCTGTCCGCTCCGGCCTCTGCGGGGGCCTCGGAAACTCCCTCTGGAGCTGCCCCTTGGGGAACACCCTCTCCTGATTGGGGACCAGCATCACTACTCCCCGGGAGGGCTCCCTCTGGCTCCGGGTCCTGGCCAGGGTCCCCTTCCAGGGGCTGTTGTCTGGCCAGAGCTGGCTCCCCCAGGCCTTCCAGAGAATGGTCATCCCCAGGGTCCACCTCGGGGCCTCTCAGGCCACCCCCTGCTGCACCTGTGGTCTCGTCCGCCATCTCATATGTCATGAGTACGGGCTCTTCTGGAATGTTGTCCAGCCATTCGCGGACCACAGCCTCTGGAGACGAACGGGGCAGAGAGCTGGGTGACACACCGCTGGCCTCCTCCTGCCCCTGCGGGCCTCCCCAACTCCTCGAGGTCTCCTCCTGGGACAGCCCCTCAGACCCCACATCCTGGCTGGCACTGCTTCTCCTGGATGCCCCTGAACCGGGCCCCAGGGACGGTGTGGGGCCTGCCTGGTATGTCCCCTCCTTCTGCTGGCTCCCACCTGGCCCCCGGGCAGCACTTCGGTGGTTGCTGCCGGTGCTCCCACAGCTGGAAGAGCGCCTCTGGGGGCAGGGCCGCCCCCTGGGTGGGGTGGGACAGTACCTGCCACACAGCCAGCGGGCCTCAGGGGAGGGTCCCCGCTGGGCCTCTTCAGCCGGCTGCGTCCCAGCCTGTGAGTGGCAGCAGCTTTGGTGGAGGCCCGCCGCCCCTTGCTCAGGCCATCCAACCTGCAGAACCAAGGGCGAGGAGGGCTGGGGGATGTCCCTGGCCTGTTCCCCCAGGCTGGCAGCCCCAGATTTTGAGCAGGAGTCGGATGTGTGGGGTGGTGTGGGGTCCAGCGAGCATGTCCTGGACCCCGCATCCCCTGCCCACCCGACAGAGGGAGCGTTGTAGGGGGAGACCCCAGAAGCACAATCTGAGTGTCCTGCGCGGGTGACAGTGGCACTGCTAATTCCCAGAAGGTCCTGGGAAGGAAGAGATCCCAAGGAGGGAGGTCTCAGGTTCCCGGAGGCCTGTGTCCTGGTGCTCAATGAGCTTCCAGAAGATTGTGGCACTGAGCCATCCTGGCAGGCCCTTCGCCGCTCAGGAGGCCTCGGCACTTGCTTGGTTACAGAGGAGTCCAGCGGGTTGTGGGTGTCCTTGCAGTAGCGACACTGCCTGGGATGGCCTCTCGGGGCCACTCGGCCAAGGCCAGGGCTGCTGGGTGAGGACGTTGCACTGGCCTGGCTTCTGTGCCTTCTCCGCTCCTGCTGGGATGAAGCAGAGGTGGAAGGGGTAGAAGAGACTCCTTCCGAGTCCCAGGAGCCAGAAAGGCCAGGAACCAGAGGCTCCCTCGTCACAGACGCCCCCCTGGCCTGCTCGGTGCTCCGTCCTTGCATCTCTGCCTGCAGGTCCTCACTCCTTAAAGATGAAAGACTCGGAGCTGGAGAACCAGGGTTGCCTCCCTTGGTGGCCTCCTGCTGAGAGGTCTCAGCCCTTGCCTTGCCTGGGCAGCCCCGGGGCCGCCCGCCCCATTCGCTGGATCCCTCGTGAGACCCAGTGCTGGCCAACGAGTCCGAAGACGCCCCCTCCTCACTCCGGGCCCTGGGTGTCAGGCGGCCGCCTTGCTCTGGGCTGCCCAGCCCGGCTCCACCTGTGCACAGGCTGGGGTCCTCACCCAGGCTCCCTCCAGCTTCCCGCTCAGCCCTTCTCTGGGCAGAGAGGCTGCCGCTGTCCACCCCATCTTCCAGGGTCCTGGGGCAGCAGGGGGAGTCTGGCTCCGAGCCCTCAGGGTGGCCGGTGCTGGAGGCTGGGCTGGCACTGTCCTGGCTGCATCTCTCCCTCCCGGCAGCCCTGTGGCCCCACAGGCCACTGCAGCGGACGTGCTGGGCCAGCCCCCACCTCCTCCGAGTCGCCACTCTCTCTCCTTGGGAGGCATGCAGGGGATTCGTCCAGATTTCATACTTGGGCCCTGGCTGCCCGCCTCGGCCAAAGGCTTCCCCGCATCCCACCCTGCAGGGCCGGGGTCCCCATACCCCAGGGTCCGAGAAGCCCCAAGGGTAGCCCTCCCACACACAGCAGAGGGGGTCCGCCTCCCCCAGAGTGGGTTCTTCCCCGCTGGCTGCTGTGAGGGCGCTGGCCCTGCCCATCCTCCGGGACCACAGGAGTGTGTCCTCGCCCACCAGGTGGAAGCGGACTCTCATCTCCACGGACAGGCTGCCGTCCTCATTCATGCGGACCTTCTTCTTCATGTCATCGCCGGCCACCAGCGGGCCCGGCTGCGCTGGCGTGTCCTGAGGCTGCCTGTCAGGAGCAGGGCCCACCGGGGGGTTGCTAGGAACAGGCCTCTCTGGCAGCTGTGGCCTGCTGCCTGGCCGGGACCGCAAATGGATCACACTCGGCTTGGTCTTTGGCCCCCAGCTCCCTGGCACGCAGTGAAGAGGAAAAGAAAAGAGGAAAAGATTGTGAGCCATGGGGGCAGCTCAGGGTAAAGGAATAAAATAGCCATGAGCCTCTCACGACCTGAACACCACCATTGCCTCCAAAATGCACGGTAACAGCTGGGCACGGTGGCTCAGGCCTGTAATCCAAGCACTTTGGGAGGCCGAGGCGGGAGGACTGCTTGAGCTCAGGGTTTCAAGACCAGCCTGGGCAACTTAGTGAGACACTATCTCTACCAAAAAAAAAAAAAATTAGCTAAGCACAGTAGTATGCTCTTACAGTCCCAGCTTCCTGGCTACTCGGAAGGCTGAGGCAGGAGAATCCCCTGAGTCCCAGAGTTCGAGGCTGCAATGAGCTCTGTGCCACTGCACTCCAGCCTGGATGACAGAGCAAGACCATCAAAAAAAGAAAAGAAAAAAAAGCATGATAAGGGCAGAGCTATTCTAGAATGACAGTCCCCAGAGCTACCAGTCTGTGAACTGGCATCGTCTAGCAAGGAGAACTTGAGTCTGAATTCAATCTCAACTCTGCCACTTACTAGCTGCATAGTTTTTGGCAGAGCCTGTTTTCTGAACCATAAAATAAGCATAATAATATTGATCGGTTCAGTTCATATTGATACATGGCTATGCATATAAAACCTCCTCTATAGTTGCTAGCACGGAGTAGGCTCTCGAGAGATGGCAGACTTGGCAGGCAGAGTGGCAGTGCCGAGAGCTTGCTCTTGGCCCTCCTCATGCCCACACCCAGCACAGCAGGTGAAATCAATAAACCACTGCATATGACCCAGATTGTAAACTGTTATGTGCTCTGTGATTATTGGTGGTGACTTTTCACCCTCATCAAGCTCCTGGGTTGATATTGACTTCAGGGAAGGACCTGAGCTCACAATATCAGGTCCTGCTAGTCAAGCCTGCACTCCAGCCATGAAAAGAGAAGAAGAAAGGGCTGCTGGGGATGCAAAGGAGTGACTCTAAGAAAAAATGAGCCAGGCGCGGTGGCTCACGCCTGTAATTCCAGCATTTTGGGAGGCCAAGGCAGGCGGATCACCTGAGGTCAGGAGTTCAAGACCAGCCTGGGCAACATGGGGAAAACCTGTCTCTACTAACAACACAAAAAATTAGCAGGGCGTAGTGGTGGCTGACGGTAATCCCAGCTACTCGGGAGACTGAGGCATGAAAATCACTTGAACCCCGGAGGTGGAAGTTGCCGTCAACCTAGATCACATCACTGCACTCCAGCCTGGGTGACAGAGCAAGACTCCGTCTCAGCAAAAAAAAAAAAAGGAAGAAAGAAAGAAAAAGGAAAAAAAAGAAAGAATGAATGAATGAAGCCCCTAAGTGCTTTCAAATTCCATCTCCTGAGCCAACATGTAGCAAGAGGGTAGGGCTAGCAGACAGAGGCTGAGCCGATGACCAGCAAAAGAACAGACCCCAGGTGCACATCTGGGCAGAAGATGACTTTACCCAGTCCTGGCCCTCCACAGGGACCAAATGCCACTGGGGACTCCTCCAGGGAGGGGCCCAGAGTAAACTGTCCTTGTGCCTCCAGTGCCTGGCCTACTGTGATCACCGAGCCTGTCCTTGTTGGTGCTTCTGAGCTTTTCACAAAGGATAGTACTTTGCTTACTCACCAAATGCTTTCATTGTCAGACTGCATTTGTTAACTGCGCTTTTAAAAATAAGTGTGTGGTTTTAGAAAACAACATAGTCCAGACTGTGGCTTTTGGCTGGGTATATGGTTGGTTGGAATGGATGGATGGATAGATGATCCATGGTCATGGTTAGTTTTAGTCCTTTTGACCTCCGTGCCGGCCACCACTGTTGTCTGAGACCATCGTGACCCTAAAAGGATGCAGCGCCACACACAGGGCCCTTTGCTGACATGATGTCATGGCCACTGTAGTTGTTTCTTTTTTGAGACAGGGTCTCTGTTGCCCAGGTTGGAGAGCAGTGGCACGATCATGACTCACTGAAGTCCCAAACTCCTGGGCTCAAATCATCCTGCCGCCTCAGCCTCCTGAGTAGCTGGGACCACAGGCATGTGCCATCATGCCTGGCTAATTTGTTCATTTACTTATTTATGTTTGTGGTAGAGGCAGGGTCTCGCTCTGTTATCTAGGCTTGTCTTGAACTCCTGGGCTCAAGTGATCCTCCTGTCCCGGCCTCCCAAATTGCTGGGAATACAGGTGTGAGCCTCTGCACCTGTGGTTCTTAATAAAATTTATTTTAGATTCTAGAAACTTCAAGTTCAAGATAGCTTAACCCTGTTCCATGTATTTATTTATTTATTTTGAGACACGATCTTGCTCTGTCACCCAGGCTGCAGTGAAGTGGTGTGATCACAGCTCACTGCAGCCTCAACCTCCTGGGCTCGAGTGATCCTCCCACTTCAGCCTCCCAAGTAGCTGGAGCTATAGGCATGTGCCATTATGCCTGGCTTATTTTTTTGTATTTTTTTTTTTTTAGAGACAGTGTCTCATTATGTTGCCCAGGCTGGTGTCCAACTCCTGAACTCAAGCAATCCTCTCGCTTTGGCCTCCCCAAACTGCTGGAATTACAGACATGAGCCACCGTGCCCAACCTCTGTTCCTTTTATATACCAAACACTGCCCTCTCCTATCTTGGTCAAATGTTCAACCCAAGTAAGGTTGACAGTACTGAGAAGGAGGAAGAGGTAAGAGAGATCCCAAAATTACTGGGATACCCAAGATTTAGGGCCAAAAGAAAGCTTCCTGAATTACCTGGAAGGGTATCCACTCAACCCTACTGAACCACCATCCAGTGCAAATCAGATGGGGGAAACCCAAAAACCAACTCACTGTTTTTGTTTCTTGAAGTCAGCCCAGATAAAGTTTCAGCTTCACTTCTCCTGGCATTTTCCATGGCTGGGGGTCTGAAGGCCTCATGCCCGGCACACACCAGCACAGAAGGGCTGTGCAGCAGGGCCTGCAGCGAGTCCACCTGAGGGAGGAGCGGGCGGGGTCAGGAGGCCTGGGCTGCAGAAACCCCTCTACCCTGAGGCCTGGGGGAGGAAGGATCCAGTCTCACCAGCGCTGTCCTGATTTCTGCACATCTCACTCCAGACTCCTGGTCCAAGGAGGGGTCTTATCCACTCCCCATAACACCTCCATCACTAGCTGGAGGCTGAGGTCCCACCACCATGATCTCCCACTCTACCTACACCCCTCCTTCCACCAGGTGTGAGGCCTGTGATCAAAGGGCACTCTGGATGCCCCTGCTGCAAAAGACTTCTGTAGGCTGCATATCTGCCCACACGTCCACCCTCCAGAATATGTATTCTCTGGAGCAACTGGAGCAGCACACGCCCTCCAGCTCCCACAGCGGGCCTGATTGACTCTCTCACCCTTTTCCCAAATGGAGGAGCCTCTGTGCTGCCTGACCTGTGTTTTCTGGTACAATCTGAGTCTGTTGCCTCTGTCTCTGCCTCTGCCCAAGTGGAGGCGACAGGGGCTAGGCACCACTCTTCCTACAGGGACCCCTTCCCTTCCAGACTCCTGCAATGGTCTCTGGGCTCCTGACCCTCCCCAGACCCATCAGAATGTCCCTACCCACTCCTGGGCTCAGGGCAGGCTCAGGGCAGGATTCCATTCCAGGAAACAGGTCCCTGGACCCAGAGACGCCTGCAGATCTGAGGGTTTGCACTACCGATGGGATTACATCGTAATTAGCAATGCTGGGGGATGTATTCCATCTTTAAAGCACAGAGCATGTTCTTTTTCATTCTCCAAAATTATAAGGATATGCTCATTAACAAAAAAATGAAAAAAAGAGGGAATATTACATTCTCTTCCCCAAAAAATGTCATAGAAGTTTGTTGTGCACCAGATCTTTCAGCCTAGGTAATTAGAAGTTTGTTTTAAATGACGAGGTCCATTTCTTCTTTGATGTAGATTCCTAGTCCATCAAAAATTTCAAACATGACCCAAGTCTATCAATTCATGGATGTTAGCCATGCTTCTAGGGAATCAGACTCTCCAGGGAAGAAGAAAAAATTGAAGACTAAATGATGCTCCCATTTCTAGGGAGAGGTAGAAGTCTAAAATCTACAGGAAAAGGAGCATTTTCAAGAATGACTATCCAGGAGGGAACCTGAAAGTTGACAATCATGTCGCAGTCCTTCCTGGGGAGAAATAAGGTCATTATATTTACAGAAACTCTCACAGCTCTGCAATAAGTCTAGGTGAAAATATCCTAAGTCTTTTTCTCCAGTTCACTCATGTTATAGCAGCTCTCTCCCCATCACCGCACCCACTAAACTACAGCTAACTGAAGGTAGGGACCTTGTCTCATTTGTCTGTTTATGTGGCACATGCTAGTCCACGGTAATGCACACCAACTCAAAAGCATCCTTGCATTACATTGTAATTAGCAATGCTTGGGGATGTATTTCCATCTTTAAAGCACAGAGCTTGTTCTTTTTCATTTTCCAAGCATTAATGTTGGCTCTATCATTGGCCAGCCATGCAACTAGGAGCAAATTACTTGATCTCTGTGCCTCCCTTTTCTTATCTGTCCCAAGGGGATAATCATATCAGCTACCAGATGCAGTGGCTCACGCCTGTAATCTCAGCACTTTGGGAGGCCGAGATGGGTGGATCCCTTGAGCCCAGGAGTTTGAGATTAGCCTGGGCATCATGGTGAAACCCCATCTTTACTAAAAAGACCAAAAAAAAAAAAAATTAGCCGGGCGTGATGGTGGGTGCCTGTAATCCCAGCTACTCGGGAGGCTGAGGCAGAGAAGTGCTTCAGCCCAGGAGGCAGAGGATGCAGTGAGCCGAGATCACACCGCTGCACCCCAGCCTGGGCGACAGAGTGAAACTCCATCTCAAAAACAAAAAAACAAATGAACAAAAAAAACCCAATAAAATTAGCCAGGCTTAGTGGCATGTGCCTGTAGTCCCAGCTGCTTGGGAGGCTGAGATGGGAGGCTCACTTGAGCCCAGGAGGTTGAGGCTGCAATGAGCTGAGATTGTGCCACTGCCCTCCAACCTGGGCCACAGAACCAGACCCTGAATCAAATGTTAATAATAGTAATTAATAAATTAATAATAGTAATATCAGCTACCTCATGAGTTTGTGTGGTGCACGCTATGCCCCAGACCAGCTGCTTCTATCCCACTCTCTTTCTGGTGTGCTTTCCAGTACTGCAGAGGTTTCTTTCTTTGTTTTGGTTTTGGTGGTTTTTTTTTTTTTTTTTTTGTATGCTTGTTTGTTTTTTGAGATGGAGTCTCGCTATGTCACCCAGGCTGTAGTGCAGTGGTGCAACCTCCACCTCTCGGGTTCAACCTCCACCTCCTGGGTTCAAGGGATTCTCCTGCCTCAGTCTTCCCAGTAGCTGGGACTGCAGGCACACACCACCATGCCCGGCTAATTTTGAATTTTTAGTAGAGATGGGGTTTCCCCATGTTGGCCAGGCTGGTCTGGAACTCCTGACTTCAAGTGATCCACCTGCCTCAGCCTCCCAAAGTGCTGGGATTACAGGTGTGAGCCACCACACCTAGCCCAGTACTGCAGAGTTTAGAAAGCTGCCAGCCCATTTCCTGAACTTGCTCGAAGCTTAGGATCTAAATGAGAAATAAGTCCCACGAACTGATGCACCTGCACAGGGCATGAACACGGCAGTGAAGCAGAGGCCATCTTTCTTTCGTTCCTGACTCTTGCCACAAGCAAAAGGAAGTCAAAGATGCAGAGAGGTGTGTGCCGCTGAGATATCAAAAGACGCCCTCGTTGTTCTAGTACCCAACATCTTCCCATTTGGGATCCCAGCGATGGTGGGGTAATTCAGAGCTCAGTCATTCCAGAGGCAACCCCCCAAACCCACTTTCCTCATTTCCTAGACATCCGGGACAGGTCGGTCTGTAACATTCTGGGAATCTTTTCCAGGAACCCAGCCTGTGCTCCTCCAGCCTTTCACTGGATCTCTGAGCATCAAACCCTCTGAGTGTAATTCCTTCCTGCTTAAGATGCCGAGAGAGGGCTGGGCACAGTGGCTCACACCTGTAATCCCAACACTTTGGGCTGCCAAGGTGGGCAGATCACCTGAGGTCAAGAGTTCAAGACCAGCGTGGCCAACATGGTGAAACCTCATCTCTACTAAAAATACAAAAAAAAAAAAAA